>NC_045544.1:102408849-102733849 GCF_009769535.1 Thamnophis elegans | reverse complement strand
AAACACAACATGCAAACGGTTTTTTGTTTATTTGTTTCATTTTAATGGGTAAAATAACAGCTTTTTATAGGTTTGTTTTGGGGTTATTTTTATTTTCTTCTGTAAACCTCAGTATTCATGATGATAGATTGCCTTTTTTTAAAAAAAGCACTGTCTTTAAGGAAAACATTTGTAGTTATTCATATCAGCTAGAAACTATTACGAAGGGAAGATATGCATTGGAACTCACGATTGCTCCCAAATGACATTTGTGCACTATTGCTATCAGTAAAGGAGAGAACGAAAATATGACTTTGCCCACAACGGGAATCTTTCCCGCATGAGAAATTGCCTGAAGAGTTACATAAATAAACAATTTTAGGATTGAAAAATGTTTGTTTCCACATGGTAAAGGTTACTCTAACCCTTCTTTCAAGCCCATCTGGTGAAACCCTATGTTATTATTCAAAGGGGGGGAAAGGATTTTGTAGTGTAGTATATAATTAAAGTATGAAGCCAAATATATTACAAAGACTGAAATAGTGAGGGATGTGAGAAAGTCATCCTTTTGCATCCATGAAGTTATTAGCATGATAAAAACTGAAAAATTCTGTTGCCAAACTAGGAATCACATTAAAGGATATCACCATAGAAATTAATCCACAGAAATTAATTGGACAAATTTACTAAGTGACTTCCTTTCAAATGGAATTTTCTAAATAACTTCCACCACTTTGCATTCTATTTTGTGCAGCCTAAAAAGCTATAAATGGAAACCAATTGACTGATTAGTGTGCTACAGATGTCACCTCAGCAATAAAAGGTCTAATATTTACTTTGATTAATGCTGATCATAGTTCAGTTTTAATACAAGCACTTCATCCATCTCTGTGATACATCAACTGCATTCCATTAACATAATTTGGTCGTTAATGCTTAACTTATAATTAACATTGCCTCATCTTTCCGCACAGATATTCTGTGGCTTTTTAAGGGAGTAATTCCATGTTTTGACTGTGTAAACAATTAATATAGATTGTAATGTACATTTACGCACAAATAGCATAAGTAGGTTACAGCAGAATTAATGTGTAAATACTAATTACCACACAGCGGTAAAAATTGATTGGAATCATCTGAGAAGATACTGATGTACAATATTTTCTCTGCACACTGATAGTACAGTGATCATGTTTATATGTGTATTGTTGATAATGTAGGGTCTGAGAAGTGATGGTGAACCTTTTGGACTCAGAGTATCAAAAATTAGGAAAATGCCTAATTTGTTTCTGCTGATGTGTCACCCGCTTTTTAATAAAAAATACACTTTTTTTTTCTTATTCATTTATTTTTAAACAATCCAGTACAATCATGTGTGGGAGTCTTAGAATTTGTCATACATCCTTTACCTTCAGGTGTTCTCTCTCTTTTTTTTTTTTACCAACCCCTAGAATGTTGTGAATGTGCTTGGAGTAAAATTGGTCTTTGGTTGCAGTTGTGGCATATTGACCAAAATGTGCCAGAGTGACTGATACTCTCTTGACGCTAGCAAAGATTGTTTAATAGGCACTAGTGCAATTAACCTGGGCATTGCTACAGAAAAACTTATTATTTACTGACTTTCATACCCCTAATCTCATGGAAAAGGAAGACTATTAATAGATTGTCAACATGAGTGGGTCAAAAGTGAGTGGAGGAGACAGTCTTGAAGGTCTATTGATGCCTCAGGGTCAAACATGAAGTGTTTGATTGCTTGTTTATCCTATCATCTGGACTTCTACTTCTTCATTCCCTGACAAGTTTGCTTGAGGAAGGAATGTGACAGGAGAAGCAATGAGACCAGGAAGGAAAATGTTTCTATGATAATAATATTACAGACCACAATGGTATCTCTTTTGCAGATATATAACAAAAGAGAGCAGGTATTTGTAATCATTTTTAGAATCATAACTAATATAGAAACATTTACCTTCTTATATAATGTGATGTGTTTTCATTAAAAAGCTAATATAAAAATTGGTCCTTGATACTGATATCAAGAGAAATGCCAAATATGCAATTGTTTTATAGAAATGTCTTTGCACATAATGAATGCATAAATATTTGATACTGTGGCTGAGCAGGATGTTGGAGTCAAGTCCCGAAAGTAATATAATAGTTGTAGTTACTGTAATACTGTTTCTGCAACAGGAACAGTTTGAAATGTTTAAGGTAAATTACAGTCTGATAATTTAGTGATGCAGAGTGACAGCATGTTGAGGAAGTCTAACCATAGACATGGCAGGGAACCTTGAGATTGTTGAAGAGAGAATACAGCAGTCTAAGCCAAACAAATAACTGAATTAAAATGGGTCAGATTGAGGAGAAGATGACAATAAAAACTGAATCTCAAGGCAAGATAACAGCTGTACGTACATGGCACATACAAGAGGTGTAAGAGGACTGATGATAGGAAATGACTCATTCTGTTCATGGTCATCAGGCATTTTTTCCCCACCTTTAATATGTTCATCAGGTTCTACTCCTACACAGCTTTCATTCATTTCAATAGAGGTCTGTAGGAACACTGCATGATGAATAAAGGCTATTTAGCAGAACTGTTTAGGAAAATGTATTCAGCATCTCACAGAAAAGCATGAAACTTTTTTTTTTCCTGCATGGAATCACCAAGTTTGTAATTAAAAAAAATCAGGTAAATGTATTTCAACAGTTTATGAATCATCTTACAAAGGATTTCACACTTTAATAAATTAAAAATCCATACTGGATGAATATTTGTTAGCTAGAGAAGACAATGCTGCCTTCTTAGTTCATTTGCTTTTTTCAGTGGAGGATTAGTGTTGGTCATTATATTCTCTAGGTTCTCCTGATTTTCTTTTTGCTCATGCTTCACTCTAGGTAGTTCCTTAGGTTTTTATTATTGAAGAATGGTACTGTAATGTATTTTGCAAGAAATACCAGAATTTTACCAGACTCCAGTTAGATAAACTCAAGAACAAAGCTTTTATTTGTTTTGAGATTAGAAAACTATTTTTTTTTATTCTTGGAAAATGTTCTCACACTACACTTTTACCATGTTTGGAGCTGGGGGTGTGGGAGTGTTGAATGATGAACAATAGTCTTCAACTGAATCCTGATAAAATAGAGTGGTTATGGATATGGTGAGAAGAATGTGATGAATAAATATCAATCAACTCATAAGTCAAGGACTACCTGTAAAATATCCATTTAAATTTATCTGATTTTGAGTGCAGAAAGTAGTAGCTAAAGAGAAGGTGACTAGTTGGCTACAAAACAGGTATGTAATTCTCTGTCTTTGTAAGCTTGCTCAGACTAAGTAATAAGTTCTCAATCTTTTGTTACTTAAGATGAAGGTAGATTTGGATGCAATATTTAATGTGAATATGTAGTTATCAGGGGTGGGTTGCTGCTGGTTTTACTAGTGGTTTGTAACCCGTGCGCAATGTGTGTGCACACAGTTCAATGTAAATTGTTCTTCGTGCATGCGCAGAACAATTTACATTGAACTGCGCATGCACAGTCAATAAAAACAAAATGGCGGTGGCAAGGGAACCGGTTTGGAGGTTGTGGCAGGCCTGGGTTGCTGCCGATTCTGCGACCCATGCCTGAATTCCACTACCAGTTCGGCTGAACCAGGAGCAAACCCACCTCTGGTGGTTATGTTCAACATGGGTAGCCCAAATTCTGCTTAAGATAATTCTCCCTGATTGACATTGTCATTTCTTCTGCCTTGCCAACAACAGCCAAACTCATGGCTTGGAGGCAGAGAAGACATAATTAATGTCATTACAAGATTATGTCAAGTCTGGAAAAAGAGCTAAAGATGATTCTGCTTAAATTCAATTTTTATTCTGCTAAGAAGTTTTGAGGGGTTTTTTTTCCATTCCAAGTTTTTGGAATTAAACCATTGTATGTCTAAATAAATAGTGCATTTGCTTCATATTGCCAGTAGGAGTCGAAAAAGACTGTGTTATACTGATCTTGCTGAGACTGCAATTTTTTTAAAGAAACTCTTAACTATCTCATTTTATGGATTAGTAAACTATAAGCAGGAATATTGATTCACACTGTTGATACCTTTAGATCTAAATCCACATGTCTAGCCACAATATTTTTATTGAACCATATTAGTGTGACTGCATGTGCAGCAATCTGACTTGTTTACCTGTGTAAATTTCCAGTATCCTCTTTCTCCACAAAGAAAAAAAAAATCATTTGTGTATGATCACTTGCAAAGTGAAAATAATGTTTTCATAATGAACACATGCATTCACATCCTTTTTTTTTTGTCCATCAGTTTTTGATGTATTTTTAATACCTGGATTCATTGTATCTGTATTGCTTTTTCTGTTTTTTCAGTCTGGGGTCCTGATAGTTGAAATCCAATCAATTGAGCTGAGGTGGTGGTTTTCTTTTAACTATGATTTGCCACTGGATTAAAAAGCCAAATTCTCCTGTTTTCCATCTATAGACTCCAATTCCAATGAATGGTATGAAGGCAATTGAAGCTCAAGGACCTTGAGTGATGCCTGAGGCTTTAAATGTACAAACAGAATGTGGCTAAAGAAGTGTGTTGTTGGGTGTGCATGTGCAGAAAAGATTCAAAGGCATTTATTAATCTTATTCAGTTCCTTTTCCCCTTACATTATAGTAGATTAGATTACATGGACTCAATTCTTCAGATTTCTTCTGTGGTAATAAATAGCAAAATCTTCATGAGTTCACTGTGCATTAGAATCATCTCAATGTCAAATTGTATATCTCTAGCCAGGTAGGTCTCATTCCTTCAGTAATAATATACATACAGTATATTTATACCTACAGTACACAATATATTTCTAGCTTTAACATTTGTTTTCCTTATTCATTGTTGCATAATATATGCAATTAAATGCATTCCCTTTCTTTCTAAAGAACACACTCATTTTGTAAATCATATTTGTATTGCCCCTTGAGTTTTGCTTGGTGGACTGAGGAGATACCTCTGTAGGGTGCAAAGGAGGAGTGAAGCAGAGAAAGTCCCAGATAAGGAGCATGTGTGTGTTATGCGCACGCCACAAAGAGATGGGGAAGGCGTGCACAAGTTGGCAGAGGCGGGTGTGATCAAAAAGGATGTGGGGTTCATATAAGCATATGAAGGCCAGCAAGATGGTGTGGGTGGACATTTTTTTTGAGTGCAGAGAGGCTGAAAATGTTCTTATGTGTAATGGCCAGGAATGCCAGAGAAAGAGAGTGCAGTGTGTGTGAGAGAGCAGAGGAAGGCCCAAAAGAAAGCACTGGTGCATTTGTGTATGTATGTGGACTACAGGAAAGTCATGGAAGAACTTGAAATTTTCCCTGTTGACTTCCTCATTGATTTAGTTGAGGGGACCTGGTAAGGAGCATTGGAAATGACAGCAATGTGGTAGCATTGAAGTGACCACAATTTTGCCATATTTTACTCCTATGGGTGTCATGGGTCTTGGCTTTGGACATTTTGTAACTTAGCTCATTTGAGTACATTGGTTCAAAAATGGTTGCCCTATGATATACCCTTTCACCATATTGAAGGTTACAAACAGTGAAGATATTTTTAGTAGTACATAGATCGCTTCATGGAGGAAAACCCCATTCCTCCCAGATGAAGAGTAATGATTGTGTTTATTCTGTTTGCAGTGTAAATGTTAAATATTTATTTCCCACTCAGATAAAATTGGCATATACACAGAACTTTCTAAGCTCTTGTATATAAATGTTCAGATTAAAGAATTTAAGTTTCATGTTATATTCTATTACAATTTCAGATTCTTCTGTTGGCTCCTGATAAATACACAATATTGTTAGTAAATATTTTGCACATGTAACTGGGATCATTGTATTTATTTTACAATTCATCCTTATGTTTACTATGTATAGCTATAATATTTATCCAGATGAACAGAATAAACATTTTTAGAAGATATTCATTAATATAATATCTTCCTCAACTTACATTTCACTTAATTACCATTTGAATTACTGAAAAAAATGACTTATATGACTGTTTTTCACATGTACAATCATTTGCAACATCCCCCAAATCTAGATACTGAGCAACTGATTCTATTATGACAATTGCAGTGCTCCAGGGAATGTGATCCCATTTTGCCACTTGACAAACAAGTCCATGGGGAAGACATATTTACTGAACAACTGTGTTTACTTAAGTTAATAATTGCAGTGTTTCACTTAACAACTGTGGCAAGAACGGTTTGTAAATGGGGCAAAATTCACTTAACAACTGTCTTGCTTAGCAACAAAACAATCGTTCTCAGTTGCAGTTGTAAGTTGAGAACTACCTGCATCAAGTCTTGGTTCACAGAATTTTAAATGGTGGTGTATCTTTTATCAGCTTAACCAGATATCTATGTATAGTCTTCTTTATTCTGGGATAATGATTGGTTGGATTAAAATGGCTTCGTAGAACTATTACAGCCCATGACCCATCTAGTAATGGCAATCAACTTCCTTTGCTTAAGGTTTGGGGGTTTTCTTTGTGAATGTTTTGGCAAATGTAACCAAATTTGTTACTAAATTTGATTAAAGAAACTTAATGTGATTCTGCATCTTTATCAATAAACTTTGGTGAAGATTTTTAAGAAGCATTCATATAAAATATCTACATACATTTCAGTTTGGGCATCTTGCTAACATGTATCGAAATAATTATTGCATTAGTTTTCATTAACCAATAATATTCAAATGCAGTTCAATCTGACCGGCTCAAAGTTGATTCAGCCTTCCATTTTTTCAAGGTCGGTAAAATGAGGACCCACATTGTTGGGGGCAATATGCTGACTCTGTAAACTGCTTAGAGAGGGCTGTAAAGCACTATGAAGTTGTATGTAAGTCTAAGCGCTATTGCTATTACAACTGCTTGGATTTTCAGCCGACAGCAAACTACTTTGTGTTGGCTTGGAGTTGTCCAGGGTTGGTATTCACTTACTTTTCCTACCGGTTCACAAATGTGAGCACCCTACCCATGTGCTCTTTGATCATGCATGTGGCTTGCATGCATGTGCGTGGCTTGAAAACGTGCCTTAATAGAGCTGGAGCGGGTTGACAGCCCGCAGTTTCTACTACTGGTTCATGTGAACTGGTCCCAAACTGGTTGAATAACACCTCTGGAGTTGCCATTCTAATATAGCTGGAAGGTTTGTATTAGGGAAACCCCTCAAACAATTCTACAGTTGATATGTTTCAAATAACATTTTATTTTTATTTGTTTGTTTTATTCACTTGATTATCTAAATAACCACCTAATATCACTGGAGGTAGTATACAAATCAATAAATAAATTTTAAAAAGAAATAAATTTACCCACATTTGTCATTATAGTAATATGAGTTAATCAATAGAAATCTTTTAAAAATTTGCTTGAGTGAATTATTAATAGTGGAAATATAACCTTTGTCATATTCCCTGGCTGTTCCATTTTATGTGCCTTTGTCTTTTATAACTATAACATATTGCAACAAATCAGGCGGCAGATGCAGTATTACTGATAATATATGTTTTCTGAATTTTGGCTTGCCTTCACAAATACTGCTGAATGTTGTATTTTGAAAAGATTCCTGTGTTTGCATATTTGATAATAATATATAGTTCTCCCAAATCTTTTGTTTTATAGTTACTCAACAGCTTAAACAATAGAACAGTAGATCCTAAGATATATGATGCTTTTCTTTCCTTCATTTCTGCTGACACTTAAGGCAAATGCGCATATAATTGTATATTAAATTCCTATACTTATTAGAAATTGATAGCTCCATCAAATATGAAAGTAATTACTTTGGAGTAATTCACAAAATATAAACATTATGCCATTATGCCCTTAACAATTAACCATGGCCAACATGCCATGACCAACTCACAATGCCCAACTCGCCACATCCTGACGCCATGAAATCTATTCAAAATAAAACTCAGAATGTGCTAACTCGCCACAGCCAAATTGCCACGGCCAACTCACTGTGGGACAACTTGCCTCGGACAACTTGAAGAGTTGACCCATTCCGGGTCCTATGAGTTTTATTTGTAATAGGTTTGTGGCTTCCAAATATCCTGACTATCCACAGTATGCATGGATAAAACTACTTCACAGCGTTCTACTTAGTATTGATATGCATTACTTTAATAATTGTTGATTAAATGTTGTTTGTTGAAGTAAATTGGATATATGCCAAAATCAGTCTTTCAGATCATCGTGGCTTGTTTGTTCAATTCCTGCCTCCCATATACCTGTGTCAATTAGTTATCACTTTAAGCAAGCATAAAAATAAACTAGGAATAATATTGATGACCATTTCTAATATGAGCAAAGAGTTCCTCTAATTAATACTTTTAATACTTCCCCTGGAGTGGGTAGGAAGGACGATTTTGCAGTATCCTTCCCCTTCGCACCCACCAAGCCATGCCACGCCTACCAAGCCACGTCCCCAGATCCAGTAGTAAAAATATTTGAATCCCACCACTGTCAGGGAATGTGTTTATGGACAGCACTATACAAACTCACGATGTTTGTATGAATTTATTGTATTCCTGCTGGGTATTGCAAACCTAACTAATTTCTTTTGCCAGCATCACCTGTTTGCCATGATGGCGAACCTATGGCACACATGCACAAGTGGCATGCGGAGCCATATTTGCTGGCACGCCAGCAGTCAGCTCTGTGCGTGCAACCATCTAATTTTGTCCTTCTTGAGGGCTGGGTGGGAGGCTGTTTTCCACTTCCCTGGTTTCAGGGAAGCCTATGGAGCAGAGCATGGCGAAAAATGGTCCCAATGAGCCAACGGGAAGTTTGGGAACAAACTTCTGATTGGCCTGTTGGGTCTGTTTTGCCCTCCACAACCTCTCCGGAAAATGGAGTCCTTCCGGAAAATGGAAACAGATCATTTCTGAACTTTTGGTTGGCCCTTTGGGGTCATTTTTGCCCTTCTCAGGCTTCAGAAAGCCTCAAAAGGCTTGGGAGGGCAAAAACAGCCCCAACGGACAACTGGAAATTTGTTCCTAAACTTCTGGTTGGCTCGTTGAGGCCATTTTTCACCATTAATATTCTTATGTTTATATGATTCAATAAATATTCTATGAATGTGTCATTTTAATTTTTAATACAGACAATATCAATAAATATAACCCATTCAAATAAAAGCAATTTTGGCATCCTTTGCCGTATTTAAAATGGGAAGTTGATTCTGGGAACAAAAAATTAAGAAATACTAAGCTAGACCAAAGAATGTGGTAAAAAAAAGCACCTCTATTAGCTGAACTATTTAATTTCAGCTTGTAATGATTCTGGCCCCATTACTTAGAGATTCTTTAACTGCTCCTGTAAATGTGCAAAGCAAAGACTGTGTTATTGATCATGCATCTTTTAGTCTGTCACCGTCATGCTGGCAAAACCCTCCAAATAGCAGGCCACAAACAACTTCCTCTGATTGTACTCTAAGAATGTACTTTAGAGACACAAAAATTCTGCACTCGAAATTTCTGGCACCTTTCAGTATGAAGACATGATTCCCTAAATCATTTTTAAATACATATATTAACATTTTAAAAAGTTTTCTTTAAGTCTTAACTTATGTTTAAGAAGCTTCTCTTTGAAAAGTTTAGTTTTCAGTTAAACCTTACAGCAATAGCTCATCTTTATGTTGATTCATTCTCTCTTTGCATTTTCCTCATTGTTCTCACCAACAATACTGTTCCACTACTAAAATCCTTATTACTTTTTAGTAATAAAATGCTATCTGTGCACCTTAGAGTCTCCCTTTCCTGTGTTATCCTGAGTGATAGTGAGGGAATGTATTTTCCTTCCACTTAACCTTCTGTATTCAGTGATTTACAAGGTTTTTAACAAGTTAACATTTCGGATGGATTTTGTTAAGTTAATACATGGTTTTATTAGTTTACTTGTAGGGATGAAATACTCAGAAGGCCAATCTGGCATTCCAAAAAGTGATTTTTCTCAAATACTTTTATGTCTTTCATATTTTTGTAACCTGCCCTATAATCATTCTTTAGGATTTCAAGGAAGTTTTAAGCAACTGTGTGTTGACAAGCGAACAATGACTTTCAGACTCAAATTCAGTATCTTTGAAAGCTATGCATTAAAACACATTTAGAGAAAACAGAGCTATCAAAAAATAGTTCTTGCTAAAATGGAAGTGGCAAGTCAGTGGCATATTGGTTGTAAGCTTTCTAGTAGCAATAAAGATTAGCATAGGACATTTCTGGTTTCAAATTTGTACTTAGCAAGGAAAAAAACTAGTTTGGGTAGTGTGTATTCATTTTAGTTATTTATTAAATAATTATAGTTGCCCAACTCACATCAACAACAACTGCTTGTAGCATATAGCAATAAAAAAAACACAAACAATTTAAAACCCTCTACATGTTTCCCCCATGCAGCAGTGACTAATACAATCAAACAACCACTTGATCTGCTCTATATCAACCTGGGGTCCCCAATTCTTTTTCACTCCCTGACCCCTTTTCTCTTTTAAGTTGATAAATTCTGTGTCCACTGAGCATGCTCAGTCCTCATTACTCGACTCCCCTCCCCATTTCTTTTTTCTCCGTTGATATCTATGAGGAACCTTTAGTTTTGTCCGTGATGATCTTTCCAAATTATTTCTCATTGTCAATAGAAATTAGTGTAACCATACACTATGGTTATTTCTATAACCTCTTTTTCAGCCATGCAATGTTTTCCCATACTTTCATTCATATTCTATGCTTCTGTATTGTTACAGAATTGCCATGTATGGTTATTATTTGCAGCTTTTCTTCATCTTTCTCAGGGTTTTTCATATTTCTGCAAATCTTGGAATTTCTATAGATCAGGAGTGTCAAACTGGTGACCTGTGGGCTGGATGCATCATGTCCAGGCCATACCCACCCCGGCTCCACAGGGGCAAAAAATGTCTTGAAACTTCATGATACGTCACGTGATGCGATCAAGGTTGACATCCGTGATATAAAACTATTGAGCCACATACATTTGGGTAATGTGGTTTATCTATATCCAGAGTTGGATGAATACATTTCAATTTTAGATCTAGAATATCAAAGTGTATCTCAGGTATTTTTCATTTTCTTGTGAGTTTCACAATCAGGAATCCAAATGTATAAGTTGACAGAGTCCCAGTATACCTTTTGAAGATGACAAAGCATTCAGAAAATTTTGCCTCCAGGTTCTAACTCTTTAAAGCCAATGTTGGGGTGCTGTGGGATCATGTTTTTATGTCCCTCTCCCAATTATTTTAAGTGTTGTGGGCTGCAGGAAATTATGGTAAGGATATAGAAATCTCACAAATGCTTTAAACACATAAGGGATTTTTGTTATTTTGCTTTATTGTACTATAAACATTTTGGAAATGTATATAATCCTTTTTGGGTCTTAACAGACCTATTTTCTGCTTAAATCTACAGGGTGCACATCCATATCATAAGCAGACATTGTTTATACTTGTATTGTTAATATTTATGTGACTGTATTTTGTCTCTTTACTTGTTATGTTATTGAATTTTGAGAATTGTTTCTCAAATATTTGAGCTAACTCACACATATTGTAAAAGCAAAAGTTCAATTTACTACCAGTTTCTAAACCGGGTATGAAATCAGATTTTTTGCAGGTTATTGTACCTACATTAATTCTACCTTTTTAAAAATGAGATTGTAATATCCCTATTATATTTTAAATAAGTTTATCAATAGTGCATTAATGGAATTATGTCCTTGTAGTAGATATAAGAAAGCTACAGTGTATTTTTATCTAAGAATTGCACAGTGCCATTTTCAGGAAATGAATTTACTTTCTCATAATTCCATCAGATGGGTGCTAGTTGCAGAAACCATTTGTTGAGGCAGATAATTATATTAAATCCATAATTAGTATAACTTTTCCTTTTTTAAATGAATGATTTCTCCACCTATTTTTTCTGAAAGTTTTTCATTCTACAGTTACCTTATCTAATCTTTTCTGTCTTCTCTGCCATCTCCTGCCAAGATGTGGAAAAATCAGTCCTTCAGTTTTAGATTAATAATCCAAGTGCCAGGATTTAAGAAATACAGAAATAGCTTATTTCAACACCTTTTGATCCAAAGAGACATGCTTTTTATTACTGTGCCCATAGCTTTAATCATACTGTAATATAGATGGAATGCTGATCTGTATTGATTCTTGCGTTGCTTGTCAGTGCCCTTTCGGAATCTGTTTCTGCATGCATTCTTAAACCAGTTATTTAGAACGTGTATTCAAATTCACACTTCATCAGTCCCATCTTCTTTTGTATTTTGGGTGACTTTGGTCTAGTCTGGATCATCCACTCATGGATGTCTAAAATAAATAGTGCAAGAGGAACTCCATGGAAGATATCTGGTTAAAATCAGTTAACAGCTGGCAGTTCTGCTGAATGTTTTACTTGATGCAGAAAAAAAGTTTACATCAAATATTTTCAGATCAAGTCTGTGATTTGCTAAAGAACATTTGCTACTGAAATGAATTTGCAATATATATTAATATGTATATGTGTGTATGTGTGTATGTATGTATGTATGTATGTATGTATGTGTGTGTGTGTGTATATATATATATATATATATATATATATATATATATACACACATACATACATACAACAACACACACACACACACCACACACACATATATATATATATACACACACATATATATGTGTGTGTGTGTTGTATTTATGTATTTGTTTATTGTATTTGTGTATAGTGTATATGTATTTTGTGACACTAAAGCCTATATATATGTTCTGACCCCCTCCTCCGTCCAGTAACGAATGCCGAGACAAGCTTAAATGAGAATGTCCTTTAATAACAAGTTCACACTCTCAGTGGCTGAAAGCCAAGTAAACAAACAGATAAGGACCTTGGCAGCAAGGCCGACAAACTCTGGCAGCAATCCAACCTGCCAAATCTGTTTCTCTTTAGTCAAAGTGTTGACTTCTGTAAGAAGGGCGTGGCACAAGCAGTCACTTTTATAGTCTGGAGAGGAGCCTAATGACCATCAGCTGAGCGTAATTACCTCCTGTAATTATGTAGTTGTTCTTGACGCCAAGTAGCCCTTTGATGGTATGCATCCTGGAACAACTCACAGTTGGTTTCTGGATCACTCTCCCTTGTCTCCTCCCCACTGATCCAAGGCTCAGGCGCCACCTGGTGGACAACCAGTCTCTCTGCGCCCTGCTCAGAGTCGGAACCCTGTCCAGGGTCCTCCACATCCTCCAGGGCTGACTCATAGGGCCCCTCGCTGTTGGAGTCTGGTGGCAGCTCCAACGGCTCCTGCTGGGCCACAACATACATACATACATACATACATACATACATACATACATACATACTCTCATGAGTGTAATGTAGCAATCTTGCACTTAGCTGCAAGATCGGACTCAATGTTTTATCTTTCACTGTATAATCCTCTGTAATGGTTCCAGCTTTCCTGGCCTTTTACATTTTACTTGAATTCCATGGGAAGGAATGATGTAGATTTATTTTGATTTTTTTTTATACAGCGAAGTAAAGATAGTCAGGGAGAATTATAAGAGATGGAAAAATTTGTAACTGAAACCAATAACACAAGTGGATATAAAAGTACCAAGAGAAAATTGAAAAATATTTTCAATGATTCTGAAAATATAGTGAGAAACCAGAATCCTCTGTCATAGTAGAAGAAATTTTGAATCTTCTGTGTGTTTCAACACAGTGTTTTTTAATCCCATTCCATTTCATGAGAGTGTCTTATGTTCCATAAACTTTTTTCACATGGCCCAGCAACTTGATTGTTGGTCAGTTCCTTATTTTGCCCTGTGCAGAAGGGCCTTTTTTTTTAACCAAACTGCATTACAGTGTTGTTCCCGATGTCCTTGCATTGTTCTCTCCTCAAGAGCTCAACAGCTACGGCTGCTTATTACAATCCTCTGGTTTGCCTTGGCAGAAATATTTGTCTTGTGAAATGAGACCATCCATCCTTTCCCATTCTGACATTCTTTGAATATGCCTGCCTTGGAGGGAAGAAAGGAATCCCTCAAGGCACATAATCCAAACAATACTTCTGCAGGATTAGATTCTTTTTCTTTTGTTCAAACTGTGTAAGTCACAGATGAGCAACACTTCAAAAAGAGAAACAAGATAGCAGCTTAGAACAGAGAATGCAAAGAAAGGAGCACAAAAGTCTGCATTGTTAGTATGATTTGATCCTGCCAAAGAGCTATTATCATGATTTTTCCCACTCACAATTTATTACTACCTCAAAAAATAGGCTGATTGCTTTTGTAGATCATACATTTGTAAAGATAGGCACCAGTCCTGTAGTGCAGGACCTTGGTGATATGATCAGTGCCCATCTTTCTAAGAATTTCCCTGTATAGGCTTAGCTGAAGATTCTGTCTTATCAAGAACTACATTTCCCTTTGTTTTTAATTAAAACTCTCTCAATATCCTTCCTTGTGTTAAGAATAGAATAACCAAGTTGGAAGAGACCTTGGAGGTCTTCTAGTCCAACCCCCTGCTTATGCATGAAACCCTACACCACTTCAGACAATAGTTATCCAACATCTTCTTAAAAACTTCCAGTTTTGGTGCATTCACAACTTATGGAGGCAAGTTGTTCCACTGATTAATTGTTCTAACTGTCAGGAAATTTCTCCTCAGTTCTAAGTTGCTTCTCTCCTTGATTAGTTTCCACCCATTGCTTCTTGTTCTGGCCTCAGGTGTTTTGGAGAATTGTTTGACTCCCTCTTCTTTGGGGCAACCCCTGAGATATCAGAACACTGCTTTCCTTTGTTTATGCAACCTGGAACTGTGTTGGCTTTTTTGGCAGCTATTGCAGACTGCTGGCTTATATTTAAATGGCTGTCCACTAGGACTCCAAGAACCCCCTCACAGTTACTACTATTGAGCAAGGTACCACATATACTGTACCTGTGCATTTTGTTTTTCCTGCCTAATGTAGAACCTTACTTTTTTCATCACTGAATTTCATTTTGTTAGATAGTATCCAATGTTCAAGTCTGTCAATAAGCCTTCTGTATCTTAAGCCTATATTCTGGAGTGTTGGCTATTCCTGCCATCTTAGTGCTATCTGCAAATTTGATGAGTTCCCCATCTATCCCCTTATCCAAGTCATGAAGAGTACTGGGCCTAAAATAGATTCTTGGGGTACTCCACTGCATACTAACCTCCATGTGGATGCAGTTCCATTGAGGACTACACATTGAGTGTGGTTGATCAACCAGCTACAAATCCATCTGGTGATGATGCTATTAAAAAGTCCTTGTAGAAGTAGAAGGATCAGTGATTAAAATAAACTTTATAAAAGCAGTAAGACACTCCAACTTGAGAAGTTAAAAGTCTAAGGTAACTGTGTTTAAATTATTTATGATTATGTTGTCACTTTGATTTATTGGTGGAATGCTCAAAACAAGACTGCTAGAGTTCTGGGTCATAGAAGCAAACAGAGGACCCTTTCAGTGTCTATCAAATGTCCTTGAATGTTTTATGAAAAATTCATATGCATACATATGCATGTTAAGCACCTTTAGGAAATTGATTGAAAATAAAATGAAATGGATCACATCTGTGAGATGATCAAATTTCTCTTTGCTATATAAATAATAGAAAAGTACAGAAGTGGAAGTGGAAGAGTTGCAATCAGAAGATCAGAAAATTGAAGCATTTGGTTCAACAGAATATTTGTGTAAAAATTTGGCTTTTGGTGTTTTTTTTTACTTCAAGAGAACAAAATGACCTGAAAAGTGGGTAGAAAGCTGATTTGGGATATATACGAGAGAGGTCAAAAAACACCACTTCATCAGCCTAGTCATGAGGTTCCATGTTTGGTTATTGCAATCTCCAGTTATAAAGTGAGTTAGATAACAAGTAACAGAAAAAAAACCTTATAAATACTGAATTACACCATAGCCAAAGACACTCTGGTAATAGTAATCCATCTCTGATTGTCATCCTGTTGGGCTGTTGCAAGCAGGCTGTTACACAAGACAGTTTTTGGAAGATGCATCTAGTATAAAATATAGCATTTAGGCTCCTGATTCGACACCCTGAAAGGCTTGAATAACCTGCATTGGTTTCTAGTAAACTTCAATTAAAATGTTCATTATCACATTTAAAGCCTTTATGGTAGAGCACCAGGATATATCAGGCAAGGCCTTGCCAGAATCAAATCTATCTAGCAGCTCTAATGGGGTACATGGGGCGTGGGCCAGGTGACAAACCCTCTCAGTAGCCTATCATTTGATGGAATACTTTCTCCTCTGAGTCCCAATCTCACTGAGAATTTAGCAACAAATCAAAGCAGTTTTGTTCCAGTGTGTGTGTTGGTCCTTAGACAGGTTTAGTAGCCACCTATTAAAATGTGTATTCATTATTTATTGATGCTATTATTTTAATTATTATCTATAAGTTTAATTACCTGGTTGTGTCCCTATTAGGTTTGATCAGATTGGAAATATTGCAATATATTCTGAATTGTAAGTTGCACATAGACATTTACTGAGAGTGTCATAGAAATGAAAATAAATACATATAATAAACGAATAAAATAGCTTAACTGGTTTTCTCAGGGAGCTCCCCAATGTCCTGTTCTGACTACAAACAGTGGGATGCTTCTCAGTTCTCCACATGCTATTTTGTTCTTCGGGCCTTGATTTTCCCAAGTGAATTTTCCTAATTTGACTCATTTACTACAACCTTAGAAATCTATGGATTTCCAGCTGATTTATATCATCTGTCCTCCCGCCTACCTGCCTAATCTATCTATCTACTATCTATCTATCTATCTATCTATCTATCTATCTATTTTCATTTTCATTCCATTTGTTAGCTCTAAAGAATATTGGAATCATGACACAATGAAGAAATGCATGTTGTTACACAATGTTTCAAGCTCATCTTTCTGTACATAGGTTGTGATGTTACACACAAGTGTTAGAAGCGCAAACCCTACAATGTAACATTGCAACAGTATCAGGCTACTGACATTAGTATTTGATAGATCTGATATTCTGTGGACCTTAAGTACTTTGATATGCGTGGTGTGTGTGTGTGTGTGTCTGTGTGTGTACACGTACATACATACATACATACATACATACATACTACATACATACATACATTCTCTGGTTCTCAAAGCATCTTTGCCATTTTAAAATCTTGGAATATAGGTGAGAGAGCCTTCCTCCCCCAATAATGTTGCATTTTAATTCTTGCAAATTGCTTGCCAATTTAATACTGGCAACATCTAAACAGTAAGTAATTGCTTATGATAATGAGTGCAGAGTAATTTACTGGAATATGTTAGTATTCACAATGCACATTTAAACTGTTTGTTGTTCCAGAGTACAGCATTCTGCTTTAACTTCAGCTTTTGAGGGATGGAGCTGTTGCTGCAAACCCTATTTAAAAAAAATCCTTCAAAAAGAGACCTTCTAACTGCTTATAGTTATCACCATAAGAAGTGACCCATGTGGTATGAGCATTCTTCATCTTCTGAGAATGGAGCAGTGGCACTTAACAATTGTAGCAATCACAAACAAGGTTTAAATAATTCAGCATAATTACTGATGGATGTCTTAGAGATAAACATTTATGCCATGATAGACTACTATTGTTCCCACATGGACTGTAAAGATTAATTTAAACAATTTTTTAAAGCTAAGCCATGCGGTCATTTATAGATTTTTTTTTCTTTAGTGGCCTGCATTCTGGAAGAGATAATGTCTCCACTGCATCACTCCATCGACTATATGTTGCTATGATTCTGTTTTGTCTTATTAAAACATAAAAGGCTGAGCAGATAAAAAAGTTACTTGACAGAGCTTTTCTTACAGCACAGAAGCATTTTCCCTTGGTCTGCAATCTCATAAGGATTAATGCCAGGGTTCCAAGTAACACGCCTAACGAAAGAAGACTCTGAGGCTTGAGTTTCCTCACATTTCCATTTTATTAGAGATGTCATATTGGCACATTTGGGAAAACCCGAATCTGAAAGTTTCCAGGATTTTCCCACCCAAAATACAGTTCAAGTACCTGTCCAGCACCCACATGTCTATCGCATGATCCAATCAATTGGAGATGCCTCTCAGTCACCTCATCGCAGCTGCAGGGACAGTTGACCATGACTTTCTGAGAAATAATGTTATTATGGCTACATAGCACCCACACTCTGTATAATCCTCCCTCCCATTTTTCCACAGTAGGAAATGTGGCAGGCCTGAAGTCCAAAAGGTAGAAGAAGAAGGCTTCCAGGTTTGACATCTGCTTTCTTTTGAACCATGTTTCTACAGAACAGAATTCCCTTTACACTGTCATAATTCAGGACAGTCAACTCGCTGCCCATGGGCTGGATGTGTTACGCATTGGCCACGCACACAGCTGGTTTAGCAAAGGGTGGAGGAGTCATCATACATCACGTGACACTGTGACAACGCGAGTTCAACATCCCTGTCATAATTCATCACCATCATTTTTCTATTCAATCAATTGGGGGGAAGGGCATTGAGATCCTGTCAACTCCCTGTTAACAAATGGTTGCAGATTGTTATCAGACAGCCTGTTCAAGGAGAGACCAGTAAACTTTCACTTAAGCAAAGCAATATGAGTTGTGATGGTGTGAGGTGTAGCAACCCCTGGCAAATGGATTCATTTGTTGTGCTAAGTTACAAATCAAGATCTACAACATACTGGACCACTCACAACAATTGAAGGCAATCTGTAAAGCAAATTATAATGTATTTATTATGTAATGTGCCATTTTGTGATTCCAAGAAAAGATCCATGCCCTTGATGCAGAGGTGGGTTGCTCCTGGCCCTGGTAGTGGAATTCAGGCCTGAGTCACAGAACCGACAGCAACCCAGGCCTGCCATGCCCCCGAACTGGTTCCTTTGCTGCTGCTCGGCCACCACCATTTTGGTTTTTAGTGACGTGTGTGTAGTTCACTGTGAATTGTTCTGTGCATGTGCGAAGAACTATTTACAGAGAGCAGCACATGTGCACACAGTGCACATTGTACGCGGGTTGCGAACCGGTAATAAAACCGGCAGCAACCCACCCCTGCCTTGATGTATATTTTCTTCCCACTGTAAAAGTATCTTACTGATACTCATTAAGCTTCCTTGCAAATCCTGCATTTGTTTTCCTTCACGAAAACAATCCATTTTTCTTTTGCTCTCATTTTAAGCAATTTGGATTGATAGATTTAAAAAATGTTCCTTTGCATGTGAATTGCATATAGTAACCACTCCCAGCATGAAATATGAAAATCGTTCCATCAGCTGGATCTCTACATTTTGACATGACCATCTGCCTATAACAGAGAAGTTGCTCATTCATAGTTTTTCTCCTTGCAGATATCTGCAATGGAATGATATCCAACGAAATTTGAAACACTACTATATTGTAGTGGGACAGTCAATTCAGTCTCATTTATTGTGAGAACTTAGTCAGGAATAGAAAGTTGGGGTTGTTGACAAGCTTTGAAAGACCCCAAAGAAATACAAATCCTAACATTTTCAGCTAGCTGTCATGAAAAAAATAATACATATTATAATCCACCATAATATAAAATAGGAAAATCATTAAGTTTTTGTGGTGAAATCACATTTCAAGTAGCCTTATTTAGTGACTGCAATTGGTTTCAGTAAAATGGTTGCTCAGTGACACAGTTGCTAAAGAAATCACATAGAGAAAGATGTTGTGAAGATCACCCAATTTTCCACCAAATTATATCCTCCCCCTTTTTTTTTGCTGTGTGAAACTGACCAGACCATTGTCAGTTTCATGTTGAAGGGTTCACCTAAATGAATGCATTGTTTAGAAAATGAATTATTACCATCTAACTTGCAAACAGTTGTTCTCCAAGGGAGTTACTAAATAAGGACTACCTGTACTTTAAATTATTAACCATTTATGCTTGGCAATAAAGAAGCCCTTACTAAATAAATTTAAATTATTAACCATTTATGCTTGGCAATAAAGAAGGTTCCAGGTATGATTCCTAGAATTAGTGTGAAAAGAAAGACAAACATATGTTTGAGGAAATGCCAGAGTCCCTGAGTTGAACTAACAGAAATTAGCTCAATGCTTAACCTGCACAGCTAAGTAGGAATATTCTTGCATACCACAATCAAGCCACTAAGCAAATTTTTGTTCTCCTTCACTATGGAATTCACATAATAGGTACCCTTTCTTAAAACTGGCATTTCTCTTTCCAGTATTCCTATTTCAGCAGACACCTTGTTCCACATTGCTAGCAACTTTAATGTTGACACAAATCAATATTTCTTCAGTGAGAATTCATCTCTTCCCTAAGAACTCCTAGAGAAGCAAAGCAGGAGATTACCCCAAATATATAGTCAATTGATATCCATTGGACATTCCTGCTAATATACATGTAGGAGACATTCACTTTCAAATAGTTGTATGATAATTTTTTTCATACTTTTTATTTATAGATCCATTTGAAGCATACACACAAACTTTGTAATGTATGAAGTGGCATGTCTTGCAAGATCAAGCATATACTTAGCCTTTTATCTGTTTTGCTTGAGCTTAATACATCCATTATGATCACTGTGTGATAGATCTAACATTGTTTGTTTTCATACTGTGTACATGTGAGAAAACATTTAAAACACATCAAGCTGATGGATAAAATGTAGAGTATATATCAATCTTGCTGACGATGAACAACTAATGGCAGTTGCAACAACAGTATGCCTATTTCAGCTACCATTATTATGGGCTTCAGTGAGTACACGAACTCTTACTCAGTAATTACTAGAACTATAAAAACAAATAGTTCAAAGCAAAATACACTTATTTGTCACTTTGATCTCCTTCCTTGGACTGGCTTTAGACTCTGGCAGTTAAGTTGTCACTCATGAAGAATGGGATAAATCTTTTCCAAAGCTGAATGATAGCAATTACCATAATGACACAGTATGTCACTTTCTTTTTGCATGTGCCAAGCTTAATATGTGGAGAGGGTATTGAGAAAAGTGGGGAAGAAAAGAAATCAATGATCTGCTATAACATAAGGGAAGAAATGAAAAGAAAGTTAGCTCTGTCTTTTGTATCTCCGTTTTAACAGGCCCATTGTCTTTAGATCCTTAATACTCCTTGGTTCTTTTTTCTGGCTGTTAGTTTTACAAGCCCATTTTAGAATTGTGAGCATTTTGTTCTTAGGCAAAATTTGGAGAATAGTTTCCTTCCCATTTAATTTGGCTAGATTTTTTAAGAGTATCTTCTCAGGATTTTATTGCCAAGTGCTTTTCAGAACTCTAATAGGACTACTATGATTCTAATAATGACAAAAAGTGTTCCAACATGACTCTGGCGGGACAGAGAGTCTTCTGGCAGCCGGCCCACAACCCTAGACCGCACTCCCAGAGCGGCTGCTGCTGGAAGACTCGGCAGCCGATCTCCGGAGTTTGGAAGCCAGAGAAGTTATGCTCAGAACACAGTGATGGCGGAGGTGCCCTGGCCCTGCAGGGACAGCTGGGCCAGGGCATGGTGAAGCTGGGAGACATGCGAGCTGGGGACAGAAAAGAGCTTGCGCAACCCCCCTCTCCAGCTGGGCAGAGTGCCATGCACTGACTTAGGGGTATCCCGAATGTGCCAAGCCTCAGGAGCTGGGGGCCGGGCAGAGTGCCATGCAGCTTGGCGCCTTTTGGATACCCCTAGGTCAGTGAATGGCATTCTGCCTGGATGGAGAGGGGATTGCCGGGCAGCTGCTTATGAGCATGGTCACCTCATGGCTGCTGTGTTGCGCTGCTGCAACAGCGCAACACAGCTGTTTGCTCCTGAGACTGTGCCCAGCTCTTTGGAAGCCTGCTCGCAACAGAGCAGCTGCCCGGCAACCCCACACTCCAGCTGGGCACAGTGGCACTCACCAACATAGCGGTATCCCGAAGGCGCCAAGTGCCTTTGCCCCCCCCCCAGCTCCCACAGCTTGGCACCTTCGGATAACGCTAGGTTGGTGAGTGGTGCTCTGCCTGGACAGAGGGTGGAGTTGTCCAGGGGGCTTATTTTCAGGGGAGGGCTTCTATTTTTGCCCACCCAAAAAATATGGCATGGCCTTATTTTTAGGACATGTCGTATTTTCAGGGAAACATGGTATGTATCTCTTCCTACTAGGTCAGCTATACTATTTTTGATACATGACCAATGAATATAAATATTTAATATACAGAGCCACAAGTTCTTGACTGATTGCTCTCCATATCACCACTTAGAGCTACTTCGGTTTTCTATAAAGGGAACTTTAAGCAGTTCATATGTGAGTCGGCACGTAGGGAAATATCTTATTTGCTATTCAGTGCAGCTCACATGTACATTTGAGATATATCTTTTATCATAACACTTTCTGTTTGGCTGCAGTAGTGACAGTGTGTGATATGAAGCCTTTGGAAATCATCCAGAGGATATTGCTCATGGGATGGTAAAAATGTTGGAAATTTATGATATCCATGAGATGCACGGTGATCTTTCATTTGAACTGCACATGCCCTATATAGCATATTCAAAAAAAAAAAAATCTCTGCAATATGTAAGATCATGTTGATGGAAAAGTTAATGCAGAAAGAATTCCTTAATGCTTGAAAGCTTAAAAACTTTCTCCAAAAGTTCATTTACAACCCATCCACGAAAGAAAAATAAAACCTGAACACAAATACCTATTTGGCAGCAGCTTTCAGAAAAAGCTTTACTATCATTCAATCAGACTCTCTGTTGCTAGTTCTTTGCCTCAATATACTTTTTTTCTTCTCCTATTCATCATTCTGGCTTATTAATCATGGATTCTTAGGGCCGATGAGAACACTTTAGTGTCATGAATTTAAAGGCTTCATTTCTTCAGTTATTACTTTACAAATCAAATGGATTGTGAACAATTGAGCTTGGTACTACCAGAGTACTTATTTAGGATTGGTGATATAATTTTACCTGACAGCAATTAAAAGAATTCAGCTACTTGTCGTGACAGCAAATGGAGCGGGAAGGGAAGTGCCACTTCAAGGGTGTGGGGTGTGCTTATTATGCATATAACCCTTCTAGAAGAATGCCTTCTCAAAGAACTTCACATCACACTGTAATCCTAACTTTAAATATATATTTGATTGCAAGTCTGTCATTGTAGCAGGACTAATATTTATTTGCTTAACTAACTGGAAGCAATTCAAAACAAAAACAATGATTGTACTGAGGTCTCTTACTTTTCTTCATGTTACTTACTTAAGGAAGTTCACTGAATACTCTGCCCTCTTTGCTACCTTTTATCTCATTTTCCCAACTTTCTGACACTTATTTTTCTTGCATCATATGAAAGAAATAATAAATATACTCCTATATTAACTAAATGTTCCGTTCAGAATTCACCAAGACAATACAGGTGTAAAATGGGCAGAAATTCAGTGGATTGATCCAACCTGTGTTCTCTACTCTCTCTCTCTCTTCCCTAAGAAATTGTTCTTTCTTAATTGTTCTCTGTTTAAATAGATGGTCTCTACTTCTTATGTTTATTAAATATTCTGAATTTTTATGCATGTATATTCAGAATGCAGTTCTATTTGATTCACTGTGGGCTTACTCCATGGAAATAGTTATATGTTATATGAATTCAATTTTAATTTGGTCTAAAGCAGTGATGGTTAGTCTTTTGGCACCAAGTGCCGAAACTGGAGTGTGTGTAAGTGGAGCACCGGAACCGGGAAGAGAGCAGCTGTCCCGTCCGCATGTTTCTGGCCACCAGCTGCTCTTCCAGGTTCTATGTGCATGGGTGCTGGACATCTGGTCTGGCGCACATGCACACCAACCAGCTGCTCTCTTCTTGGTTCTAGCATGTGCATCTGTGCCAGCCAGCATTTACACTGTAACCCAGCAGGACTCTGCATGTCACCTATGACACATGTGCCATAGGTTCACCATCACAGGTCTAAAGTTTAACATTTAAAGTATTGATTATAGCTAGAAAGGTGAAACAATAGTTCTCCAGGAATTGCTGAACTATAGGCTCCCAATAGCCTTCATTATTGGTCAAAATAACAAAACTTTTGCAAGCTGTAATTCGGCAACTTCTGGAAAGTCAAAATCTTGTCCTGGTTCCACTTTGGAAAAAAAGTATTCGGAAGCATCTCTATTTATGTCAATATGCCCCCCCAAGGGTCTGGACACATTCACTTTCATGCATGAACTTAGTCTTATATATCATCCATGTTATAAATTTATCACGCAATGCTAAAAGCAGGGTTTTTATAACAGGGTTACAAAATAATTTCCCTTTGTTCTAAGTTATTTCTCTTCCAACTTTTCATCTACGAAAGGTTCTTGAATCAATTTTTGTACTTTACAATTGGATTGTTTAAAAGCAGTCTGCTTTACATTTTAAAGCACATTTTTATAAGCCCTGTGTTTCAAACATTATGTTTGCAAAGTCCACGGCTTGTGCAGTTAAGATAGCTCCATTCCAGTTACAAGAGAAGGGTGGTACTTGGTAATTTCCACTACTCACAGAACACAAAACAAAGATGTTTCCTCTTGGCCCATTGAACACAACATTGCTAGAAATAAACAGGGAATACAAAGTGGTGGTGGAGAATGGAAAGACATAGTTGACTGAGCAGTGCAGAGGAGTCTTTCATACTGCAACAAGCTGCTCTAGATTTTGTTTTTGCTTTTTCTGTTTAGTTTCTGTTATAATTACTTGTTCCTCTTTCAGAATTCAAGAGGCTTTTAATTTATACAGGGTGCATATTAATAATTGTAACTAACAAGAATACAGGTAGCTCTCGACTTATGACCATAACTGAGCCCAAATTTTTGCTGTTAAGTGAGACATTTGTTAAGTGAGTTTTGCCCCCCATTTTAAGATCTTTCTTGCCACAGTTGTTAAGTGAATCACTGCAGTTGATAAGTTAGTAACCTGGTTGTTAAGTGAATCTGGCTCTCCCATTGACTTTGCTTGTCAGAAGGTTGCAAAAGGTGATCACACGACCTTGGGATACGGCAGAGGCCATAAATATGAGCCAGTTGCCCAGCGTCTGAATTTTGATCACTTGACCATGGAGATGCTGCAAAGATCATATGTGAAAAACAGTCAGTGCTGTTGTAACTTTGTATGGTCAGTAAATGAAGTGTTGTAACTCGAGGACTATCTGTATAAATGTTAGCTCCATTCTACAGCTGATGATTGGATCATAAAGGAAAGATAAATTTATGAACTGACTGCTTTGAAAAGCAGTGGACAAGGCCATTAAATTATTCTCCCCTCCAAATGTTTGTGAAGGCCAGCTATTATTCACTTCAGACAGGGGTCGCTTTAGTTGCATCTTTTTTTTTAATGCATTATTTAAAAAAAAAGAAATTTGTGACTCAAGCATAGATTGATCATTTAAGTCATTTGAATAAATAAAGGAAATAATGTAAATGTAAATATAAATAAATGTAGATCAAAATGCTATACTATTAATAAAAATATAACACATCCTGAAGAGGAAAATGTGTCTAGTTGATCTGAGATTGCTGTTCTCCAGCTAAATATTAAAGGATAATTTCAAGGCCACTCATTTTCCTTTTCATGCTTCTGACGTAAAACAGGATCTAAACTGGATAACTTTCAGGCGCAGGACTAACATTTATAAAGTTGGAAAAGAGAACTGCTTACCAACTTTCAGTTTTCCTTTGTTTTTCTAGAAAAGATGGAAAAGTTTATTAGAGTTGGTTGGCTAGGGAAATATTCTACTTTTGCCAGGAACATCTGTGCTCCTTATAGTAGAACTCCTGACTATTTCAAGCAGGCTTTTAACAGATGGCAACTGTTTGTTTGCAATGAAACTTGGTAAAATCTTAACTGGACTCCTGACTCTGTTTTAAGTAGCTTGTTTCTTTAACTGTGCCAACCAGCTCATAACTAAACTCCCTGAGCTTTTGATACAATTAATAAGTCATAAGAAAAGGACTCCTGGGAAGTATAAGGTGGCTTTTGTTTTTGTTTTCTACCAGTAAGGCTCAGTTATAAGTCTCTTCACTTCTAAAGCAAGTGTGAAATTAGCCACTTGTTAATAGAATATTTAAATTTTACCTTTGAAAATTATATGTTTTGTACAAAAGACATGTATGATTTAATGGTGTGAATAAAGTATATTTCACCCATTGAAGTTTTCCACTTCTTTGAGGAAGTTAACCAACAATCCATGAGGAGGTTGTAGATTTTCTAGAGGGTTTAGATTTATTTATAGATATTTAATTTTGTATTTCCATGTGATGCTTTGGCTAAAGAAAAACCTTTGTTGCCTGTAATAGAATTATAAATGGAGCAGCATTTTCTATTTTGCCTGCTATGTGGCATTTTACAGCCTTCTTTGATTTTGGTGAAAATAAGAGCAATAGCAATAGCAATAGTAATATGCTAATTCTTATGCAAATATTGTGCCTACCAAGGCAGGGACTATTTTATTAAATTTATTGGAATCCATACTGGAGAAAATTTCACTGTGTGCAATAATGGCTAAAAGTAGATGGATTTTCCTATTCTAAAGCATGTGCTTCATATACATATGTGACCCAGGATTCTACTCTTTACACTTAAAAATATTTTATGAGTTGTGAAAAATCTTAGCATGGAAACTCCTGGCTAGTTCTCCAAAATATGAATGCTGAGGATTCTGTATGATCATCCACTTTCCCCAGTGTTCTTTCTTTTAGAACTTTTTTTTTAAACAATGTTAAATTTTGGAGCAAAAATCAAATATACACAAAAGATGCAGATATAACTATACATCATTTGTATGAGTTAAGAGAAACAGTAGCTAGATCCAGCTTCTGTTGGCGCGTAACATATTTTCTATTTATTGTTCTCAAGAAGCATCATTCTACAAATCTACTACTGAAAAAGTCTGTAGTCAGAAATAATAATGTTATGGATAGCCTGTGCCATTTAGGATTGACTAATACATAGTAAAGGTACTAATAGTCAAGAAAAACAGTGTGCTGTAAACTAGCAATTGGTAGAGTAGAAATGAAGATCTTGGAAAATATATTCAGTAACATAACTATGTTTACAAAATTCAGAATTACATAGTCAGGGGTTTTCCTGTGATACTGTATACAGTCATGTGAAAAAAAGTACATCCTCTTTGAGTTCTATGGTTTTACATATTGGGCCATAGTAACAAATTTTAAAGAAGCAGGATAGGAAGAATATTGGCACTTTTGGTCTTTGATGTTTGGGGAAAAAATCAGGGGTGGTAATTACTTACCTTCCCTACCGATTTGCAAATGTGAGTGTGCGAATGCGCTTTGCATAAAGAAGGACCTAAATGGGATGCCGTAGAGCTGGGGCGGGTGGGCGGAACCACCCATGATTTCCGCTACCAGTTTGGGCGGACCAGTCAGAACTGGCAGAATACCACCTCTGGAAAAAAACACCTGAATATTTAGTATCATGTATAGCCAAAATATCAAACAATGTCCCTTCTTGCCTTCATTTTGTGAATAGTTATGCATACACACACACACACACACACACACACACACACCATAGACCATTAACTTCTCCTTTTCCTGGGTAACAGATTTTTAAGCAATCCCTTTTAAATGGGAGGATCTGTTTCTGTTGGTCCTTCATTTTTGCAGAAGCCACATTTTCCAGCATGTAATTTTTAATGAACTGTGAAAGAACTACTACTTTCATACTTTCTCATTCCTTACCCCCTTATCCCTGACTATTTTCATAGGACTGTTTTCACATGTACCAGCTGGTCTGCAGTAGTAATCAGTTATTGAAGCTTTGTTATTCATCTTAGAGGGCTGCTAAACCACTAAATAGGAGAAAAGAACCATTTTGCACATTAGCTCCGGACATCTGGAATAAGATTATCTTGTAGAGACTGTGCAAACTTTAAAAAACAAACAAACCTGAAATCTTTGCGATTCCAGGGAGTATCTTATCTAATTTACCTTATTTTCTACTGCAGTTACAATGTTGTTATTGTAAAGTGAATAAATTCACCTGCATTTTTTTCCCTGTCAATTTTCATTGTCTTTGGAGAGAGAGGACATGTTTCAGGGTATACAAGGGATAAAATAATTTAGAGAAACTCTCCTGACTGTGGCATTCTTGAACAAATTTGTTACCTGGTGAACAAAGGAGGAATGTCAGTGAAACCCTATCTTTCAGCCACAGGTGATATTCAGCCAGTTCTCTCCAATTTGGGCGAACTGGTAGCAGCGGCTGTGGGAAGCTCCCTGCTCTAATGTAATGTGTGAGCACTGTGCATGCGCAGAAGGCAGTGCACAGATGTGGTGTGTGCGAGCGCTCACATTTGCGAACTGGTAGGGAAGGTAAGTGAATCCCACCGCTACTTTCAGCCCTGTGCAGTTGATTCAACTACAGCCTCTCTGGGTTCCCACGTTTGCCTTAATTCTTATGGGAAGACACAGTAGGGAAACTGGAATGATTGAAAAAAACAATTTTTCCTTTGTACAATTTAAGACAAAAAATATCTGTCCAATTTATTTATGTAGGAGAATAAGGGAAAAAAACCAACTATGTGCCCAGCTCTAGTTACAATAAGATGTTGGCTTAATATTTAATTTTTGGCATTTGTAGATGTTGCCATTTTCTGTTGTTTAACATTGCATGAGATATTATTCTATTTTGAGGAGCATTTTTCATTTGAAAATGGCATAGAAATGTTTTAAATAATAAATGAATGCCTGTAAGTGTTCCTTTTTAAAAAAAAACATTTTTTTTAGATTAGAATTTCTTGGTAAGGAGCAGCGGTTGGTGTTTTGAGTGCTATAATTGTATGATTGAATTCAGATTTACCGTACTGTGAATGTTGCTTCTTGAGTTCATTGGATATAATGTTACACTGAAAGAGAAAAGTACAAATTAAAAGATTAGGACTCCCCCTTATCCCCAATTCATTGTTACTCTGCAAATTTGAAATGGATAGCAAGCCCAGTGTTTTATTAGAACAATATCTTAAGTTCCTTGTAGGGTTTAATCATTAATGGAGGGGGGACAGCTCGATGACAGGAAAAAACCAAATGCTCACAAGTAATGAATTTTACATTATTATGTTTGCTTTCTGAAATCTAAACACAAACACTAACACTGTTCTGGAATATAACAGATACCATTTTTTCACAATTAACATGAGAGCTCAGAGAACAGCAGCTTTGTAGATAAGACAAAGGCTAGTCTAGTGTTCCTCAACACAGATTCATTAGTTGGTTTTTTGACTCTCCCCTGGTGTTCCAGTATTGGAGTGATGGGCATGGAGGCAGAATAACCAAGATAAAATTAAGAGTTCCCAGGAGAAAGGAAGGGAGGTTACTATATTCATTCATATTGTGTTGTTTGTGAAAGTTGAGTAATAGATCTTTGATCCATGCTAAGGTGAAGAGCATAATTTACATCATGTCGGATTGCACCTAACTCATTGCTGGTTTTTATAGCTGGCAATATCTGAAGCAGTGTGGTTAGAGAGGAAGAGGTGTTTGTTTGTTTAAAACATGTATATAGTAGCCCTTCTTATAACACACTCAGGGCAACTCTCAATCAAAAGTTATAACAGCATATAAAGTGCATGCGTGAGAATGGGAAATGCTGCCGAGCCTCTTCGCTCCGGCTACTGGGAAATTGCAACGAAATATTCTTGGTGACCAGGACCTCGGACATGGTGACGGAGGGGGTCCTGCAAGAGATCAGCATCTGGGTTAGCTGGGGAGGTAACTACCTGGGGGGGGGCTGCCTTCAGGCGGCTCTTGGACGGCATTGCCTCCCTTGGCGGCCTCTTTACATTCTCGAGCTACAGCTGGGCGGCAGCGGCGGCAGAGAGGCTTTGCGCGGGTGGTGACGGCCTCAGCCTCGCTGCCCTGGGAGGTGTTGGTCTTGCACTGAATGGTGCCGACGTGTCAGTTTGTGCCCCCAAGAGGGGTTGGGGAGCCCTACAGAAATGTTCGCCTGGCTTGGGGGACTGTTTTCCTGCCTCCATCGCCCCCACCGCAGTTCTGCTGACTCCCCCCTCCTTTCCTCTTGGCGCGGCTTTTTCTCTATCTTGCCGCTGCCCCTTTGGGGCTTCACGTCGCTCTTCTTTCTGCCTGCTGGGACTATGACCCCGAGAGCTCGGCGACTGGCCTTCTGTTGCGGCCAGTTTCATCTGCTGCTGTTATTGCCTCAGGAGTGTTGTGTTAGACAGCGCCATTTTCTGGACCATCCTACATCAGGCGCCATTACTCTGGACCAGCAGGGAGGTGACACGTGGCTGGATCCGGACGATAGTTAACACCTCTCTCCGGGAGGGATCCTTCCCACTCCTCCTAAAGGAAGCGGTGGTGAGACCCCTCCTGAAGAAGCCTTCTCTGGATCCAGCCATTTTGAGCAACTATCATCCAGTCTCCAACCTCTCCTTTGTTGGGAAGGTTGTCGAGAAGGTGGTGGCCTTTCAACTCCGACGGTCTTTGGATGAACCGAATCTGGATTCCTTTCAGTCCGGTTTCAGGCCTGGTTACAGCACGGAAATTGCTTTGGTCATGCTGATCGATGATCTCTGGCGAGCCAGGGATAGGGGTCACTCCTCTATCCTTGTGCTTCTTGACTTCTCAGCGGCCTTCGATACCATCGACCATGGTATCCTTCTGCGACGGTTGCGGGAGGTGGGAGTGGGAGGCACCGTTCTTCGGTGGTCTCTCCTACCTCTCTGACAGGTCGCAGTCGGTGTTGGTCAGAGGACAGAGATCGACCCCTAGGCCCCTCAATTACGGGGTGCCGCAGGGTTTGGTCCTGTCCCCCCTCCTATTTAACATCTACATGAAGCCACTGGGTGAGATCATATGCCGGCACGGGATTAAATATCATCAATATGCGGACAATACACAGTTGTATCTGTCCACCCCGTGCCAACTCAGTGAAGCGGTAGAAGTGATGTGCCAGTGCCTGGAGGCTGTTAGGGTCTGGATGGGAGTGAACAAGCTTGCGCTCAATCCCGACAAGACCGAGTGGCTATTGATGCTCCCTCCCAAAGATGGTCCAGTTATTCCATCTCTCAGCCTGGGGGTGAAATTATACGCCCCTCAGAGAGGGTTCACAATTTGGGGGTCATCCTGGATCCGCAGCTGACTCTAGAACATCATTTGTTGGCTGTGACCAGGGGGGCCTTTGCCCAGGTTCACCTGGTGCACCAATTGTGACCCTACCTAGACCGGGAGGCCCTTCGGATAGTCACTCATGCCCTCTTCACCTCAAGACTGGACTACTGTAACGCGCTCTACATGGGGCTGTCCTTGAAGAGTGTTTGAAGACTTCAGCTTGTCCAGAATGCAGCCGCGTGAGCGATTGTGGGTGCACTTCGGTACACCCACGTTACACCTATCCTCCGCGAGCTGCACTGGCTGCCTATTGGTCTCCGGACACGCTTCAAGGTGCTAGTCGTTACTCTTAAAGCCCTACATGGTATCGGACCTGGGTACTTGAGAGACTGCCTCCTGCCAGTCACCTCCCAAAGACCTATTAGATCCCACAGACTAGGCCTCCTCCGAATTCCATCTGCCGGCCAATGTCGGCTGGCGACTCCTCGGGGGAGGGCCTTCTCTGTGGCTGCTCCGGCCCTCTGGAACGATCTCCCCATGGAGATCCGGACCCTTACTACCCTCCTGGCCTTCCGCAAAGCAGTTAAGACCTGGCTGTTCCGGCAGGCCTGGGGCTGTTGAGCCATCCAGCCCTATTCGAGGTTACGGCTATTATAATTTTAAATTGTTGTTTGTTTTATTTTATTTTTTAATTTTTTTTGTATCCCTTCCCCTTTTTTTTTTTGTGAGCTGCGTCCCTTGGGAATAGGGCGGCATACAAACCTATAAAATCCAAAAAAAATTCCAAAAAATATAAAGCCTTCTTAAAACACATTATAGACATCAAAAACAACAACCTAGTGCCAAGTCAAACTTTTAATGTGCAATCACCTCATCTTATCCCATTCCTTACAGGAAAATTCAGGTGTTCAAAGCTTTACAGAAGACTAGGAAGGTAGTCCCTGCCAAATTTCAGGAACAGAAGGTTAAGTTCTGTTCCGTAGGTTAAGTAGAGAGTCTTATTTCAAAACTCTAACTGGACGAACCTAAACCCTCTTCAGGTGTGATAAAAGTAACTTGGTTCTCAAGGTTAATAAAACAAAGGAGATTATTGTAGATTTTAGAAAGAGCCGGCATAGTCACATTCCACTTAGTATCAAGGTGGTCAACAGTATTAAGTATCTGGGAATGCAGCTCTGAACAATCTGAATTGGTCTCTTCACACGTCATCCTTAGTGATGTGTGCAAACCAGCATCTGCACTTCCTGCGTCGGATGAGGAGAGCACATCTTTCTCCTTCTGTCCTGGCCACTTTTTACAGAGGTGCAATTGAGAATGTTTTAACAAACTGCATCACTGTTTGATTTGGTTTGGTGGCAGCAGTGCCTCAGATAGAAAGTCCATACAGAGAGTGGTAATGGCAGCTGAAAAGATTATAAAAAGCTTAAAGTTTATAAGTGCTATGTGGTTAGAGCTCAAAACATTGTTAGAGACTCCACACACCCACTTTACAGTCTGTTTCTGTTGTTCTCCTCTGGGAGGAGGTTTCGAAGCATTTCTAGCAGGACTACCAGATTCTATAACAGCTTTGTTCCCTATGCCATCTGTCTGGCAAACTTGCAAGATTCATTTTTCTCGCCATGTACATGTATACATTCGGATTAGACTGGACTGTCTCACTGTGTCATATATATGTAGGTTTGTGGATATATACATAATTTGTATGTATGTATATGTATGTATGTATTTAGTCATGTTTATGTAATGTATGTTGGAGGTGGTGATCTTTTGATAGCTATATGCAATAAAATTTCATTTTAATGTATGCTGATTAGTATACATTTAAAGTGATAATAAAGTTATTGTAAATCTAAGTCTTCTCCAAACAAAATGTGGGTACTGCAAATCACTTGTGGAGTCACCCCCATCTTAACCCCATAGAAGCTATCCTTTTGCAACCAAATGTAATTGGAAAGAAGAGAGTGGATTCACACTAGATAGATCATGAACTGGGAAAACTTGGATTCTAATATCACCTCAATTCAAATTTATGTTTACAAGTCCTGATCAGACAATCCTGTTAATTAAGTCAGAACTACGAGTAAGCGTGTTATGGGGCCAACTAAACACAAGGGGGCGGGGCTAATTACAGGAAGTTATTGTGACCTGTATCTCACAAATGTATATATGTTCAATAAGATTTTTAATGATACTACCATATTCCTTAGGCTTTTAGGCTCCTTAGTGGTTTGAGAGAGACAGCTTGACTGTCAAGTGACTGACCTGAATTGATTTTGCAGTGTGGTCCATAAGGGAAGCAAGGAACTTATAGTACATTTGTTATGACACTTCGGAAAAAGGGCTCCTGACATTCAACAGAAAAGAGGAAGACTTGACAACTCATATTATATCTTCAGGGTTTTTTTTTTAACCCGCTGTCCTCAAGTGACTTACCAGAATCAAAAGATTAGTGCTGGAATATGTAATAAGTAATTTCTTATTTCACAGTTGACATCCTGGCTCATAGGTAAATCCAATGTGAAGAATTTTGGAGCCAATGCAATACCAGGTTTGGATCCTTTACACAGCTCTAGACTAATATTTCAGAATAATTCCTGTAAAATAAGATGTTTAAAATTATGTTTCATAATGAGTGCCCACAGAACCTGAAGTAAAAAGTAATGTTACATCTAGGATTTTCATATTAGATAACAAAAATTAGCACATAATAAAATCCTACTTAGGATAATAACTCCATTCACTTGATTTGTACATTGGCTAAGTTGTTGCTGCATTAGATCAGTCAACCCATTAAATCTATCCTGTACAGAGGTCTGACCTAGGGGAAGACCTGTCCACTCAAAACCATCTTTTGTTGAGCCTAATGCAGCTGCATATGTTGTGACCCCACTTAGACTAATAAGGTGGAACATAGCAAAATAGAATCTTGTTTAAGATTGCAGTCAAAAACAGGTAGTCCTTGCTTAGAGAGTTCATTTGTTTCCTATTCATCACTGTGTCACCTGCAATTGTTAAGTGAAACATCTTGTGACCCTGACTTGTAATTTTACTACTGGCTTCTCCATTAACTCTGCATCCCAAGCTGGTTGGGAAGCCCTCAAATAATGCTGAAGTGGTCATAAATGCTCACCAGTTGTGATGGTCATAATTGCAAGGCTTGGTCATCAAACTGTTGTTTTAACCCATCATAATTTTCATCCTTTTATAGTACTATTGTAAAGATACATTTATAAACTATTTGATTCTATTCCTAATGTCGCCAAATAATTCTAAAGGTAATTATAATATTAGCAAAGGATGAAAATATCCTGTACCAGAGTCAAATAAACTGATCTAGAAAGGCCAAAATTTCACTTGCTGTTATGCAGTTTCCTTTGACGTTCCCAGTAAACTGCTTTGAATTATGGATATGGAAAGTTTTGATAGATTCCCCTGGTTGACTCTAAAACATCAGACAATTGGGGAATTCAAATGATAGAGTTAGCCAAAATGGTAAAAAAATTATGACTTACTTATGAATAAGATTTCTCCTATTTGGTTCCCTCTGGATAGCACCATCCATTATTTTATTTAAAATCATATGGAAATCAACATGTCTGAATTTGTGCCAGCCCTAACAAGCAAGGATTAAAAGGCCTAGAAAAAAAACCATATTTTTAAAATCGATTTGTTAAGTGTGTAGCAAGCTAGAGCTTTTGGTCTGGCATAAAGTTCAACAACTCTTAAATGTAACTATCCATACCTTCAATTTAGTCAAATACATCACTGTATTATCACTGTACTCACGAGGGTACTATTTAGAAATGTATGTGGCTCAATCAGCTGCAAAGTGACCAGTAGTAGTTAAGGCTGTTTTAAGAATGTCTGAAAACTATGCAGTTAAGTGTTATTCTAAACATTTAATGCCCCTTGCTTTGAACTCTGGCAGAAACATTGGCTGTGTTATTATTTTCAAATAGAAGAATCTTAAGAAACTTAAGGAGTGGATATGAATGTACATGTTGTGGTAGGGAAGTGGTTAAAAATTGCAGGCTAACTCTGCCCATAGCCAAGAGTTTGATTCTATCCTTCCATCCTTCTGAAGTTGGTAAAATGAGGACTCAGATTGTTAAGCGCAATATGCTGGCATTGCAGTTGCATGGTTTCCATTTAAAAACAAGTAAGACAAGAACTGATTGTGAAGAACATGGGTTTGAGCAGCTTGTTATGCTGAATGCGTGGTGTGAAGCTGCTTGTTATTTTTGTTTAATTACCAACAAGGGCTAATTAAATCTCATAGCTGTGCTGGTATATTTGGGTGTATGGATATAAGGGTGATTTCATCCCAGTCACAGAAAGGAATAAACCTCCTTATCCTCATTGCCTGTGGTCCCATTAGCAGTTGAATTGCACAGCACTAATGAAGATATAGTTGTATGCTGTGCTTTCTGCATAATGTGCAGTTTTTCCCTCAGGCAGGATCCTGCCATCTTTCCGCTTCCTTCCCCCCACCCCTTTTTTGAGAGCGGGGTAGTGTTCTATGGTAAATCACTGAGAAAAATGAGTCAGTTACTATTCTCCCAAATTCTTAGCTAAACATTGAACTTCTTTTTTTTTTTTTACCTCTCAACTCCTTCCCTAAGGGGAGACAGTAAGGGAGGTAGCTCAGCTGTTTGTTGTCTCAATTACACCAGATATTTCTGTAGTTAATTATAAACATTTACATTATTCTGGGAGAACCCCTCTGGATTTTCATTTCTTTATACTTAGTTCAAACTATGTTCTGATTTTTACTTGCTCAGGCAAAAAAAGAGACTTTTTTGGGTCCTTCAGAGACTATTTTTTTAAGGGTCTATTTGGGTATAAGCAGGGAGTAAGGTTTGTATGTTTGAATACAACTAAAGTGACCCTAATTAATGGTCATTTTAAACCTGCTTTAAACATATAGATAAATTTACAATGTATGAATGAATATATGATTGGATATATTGAATGGAATTAGAAATTACCTGACAGCAATGTGATCTTGTTTCCTTCAACTGCACTATTTTTAAAAATTGCAAAGGACTTGAATGTGAGTTATTCATACTTTTATATATATAGTTATTCATACAGTTATTCAACTTTATATATATATATATATAATATATATATATATATATGTATGTATGTATGTATGTATGTATGTATGGTATATATATATATATACACATACATATTTATTTATTATCAGCACAAAAAAAAACATATATATATATAAATATATATAATATAATATATTATATATAATAATATATATATATATATATGTTTTCTGAGGTTTTCGCGGGTGTTAGTATGTAGGTCTCTAGTTGTTCGGTTTTCTCCCGCGTAGAATTGGAGATGTCTTGGCGACGTTTCGACGAAGTCACATTCGTCATCTTCAGGCTGCTGCTGACTACTTCAGGTTTGGTGTTTCCAGGAGTAGTGATATATATTTGTATAGGAATATAAAACAATGTCCCCTCAAATTTCACTGACAGCAAAATTAGATATTGTACTCCACTAACTTCAGAGGAAGACAAATGTTATTGTCAAGTAAAATCTTTTTGTGTTTTTTTTGTTTGGGGGGGGGAGGTTTGATAAAAAATTTGCGGTGGACTAAAGTGGATCAAAAAGTGGACTAAAAAGATTGTCCTCCTGAAAATAGTGTACAAATAGCAATACAGTTTTCTATGAAAACAACTTATGTGGAGGGATTTGCATTTTTACATTTTTTTATCAAGGACATTTACAGACAATTTAAAAGAACTGTATTAAAATTGCTTCTTGAGTAATTTGCATTATTAAACATAATGCACAGAAAACCTCTGTACAATATGGTAAACATGAAGACATTGTGAGCATATGTTTCTATGAATTTTTCTGTGAGTTTTAAAAATTCAGTAGGAAATACAAAGGCAAACTAGATATGCAATATTGTTAGAGACAATAAAACAATTTTTAAAGCTATTTGGCATCTATACTGACCAAAGCTGTTCTTTTAATTTAAAATCTTTGGGTAAATTCACATCATTTCCCAGTGATAAGATCTCATTTAATATGTATGCATATGGGAACTAGTTCTTTGATTCTGATAATACAAGGTTATACAGTAAGTAGAATTACTCCCCAACCCATCATACATCTGGATACTGATTTCAAAAATCTGAACATGAAAAATGATCAGAAAAAACCCAAATAATCTCAGAGCTTCGAAATTTAAGGAATATTAGTGCCAATTGAACAGACTGCAATAAAGTAAAAAATTGAAAAAAACAAGTACCCACTAGTAAGACTGTGGGGAGTGATAAATTACGAGCAGTAATTCAGACAGCATACCATGGATTACTAGTGTGATAGCAACTGGAATATCTGAACAAGTTCTAATTCCAGCATTGTGTGTTCAGCTTTGGAAGTGGATTATACACACATGCTCTTGAAAATCCTTAATGCATTTTCTTGTTTTGGGGTAGAGTTCACATTGTACGGAGGCCGGTGAATAAATTCAATCAAATGCTCTTACAGACGGCATATGGATTCTAGACATTTATAGACCTAGACATCTATACACAAATAGAGGTTTGTGAGTCTTGGGGGACAATAGTTGTACATGCCCTCTTACATCACATATTGCCTAAATAGGACTAATATCAAAGTCCTTTAAAAATAGCATATTGCCTCTCAGTTCTACACAGAATATTCCCAGGTCAATGAATATAGGATTTCAGTCTGTATATAAAGAAATATTTATAGAAAAGCAGGCAAAAATTGGAGAGGGGGTTCTGAGAGGGTGAGAATTATATTTTAAAAGGCTTGTAAAGGCATTAGAAAACCAAATGCATTAACATATATGGCACCTTGTTTCTTTTTTAGAGCGGACCCACTAATTAATTTGTTTTCTTTCTTACAGCGGGAAAACATACATATTTAGCAAAGGTGGTGGACAGATTACATATACCTGGCTCCCAATGATCGGCCCAGCACCCGAGCAGATAGACTGGCCATAGGGTTTAGCACAGTTCAAAAAGAAGCCATCTTGGTCCGTGTGGATAGCTCGACTGGGCTTGGTGATTATTTAGAGCTGCACATCGTAAGTACCATCAGCAAAATGCAATACTATTTGTCTGAAAGCTTCGATTTTAGCTTTTGCAATGGCTATTACAGTATTGTCCTTTTCTGAAATTGATCTTCTATCATTGAATAATATTTTTCCAAAGCAATTCAATGATTTCCATAATTCAGTCTCAGTTTTGGAAGAGATGTTGGCATTAAGAAACTAGCCCTGTTGCTTAATAGCAAATTATAAGAGTTTAAAGCATTTTGAATGAGCCGACCAGTATAATTTTAAAAGGCTGCAGATTTGGTTATGAATTGTTTTCATAAAATAGGATTCTCTTTGACCTATTGCAATTATGTATGAGATATGAAGCTATATATTAAAGTGTGAATATGGTATAATTATGTTTTGGCATGCTGGAAACAATGTAATCTCTTTTCATCGTTTTGTGTGCTAAGTGCACACTAAAAATCTCACAATTGTACCATATGACACCAAATCTAACATGGAAACAATAGGTGTAACTTTTTAATTATTATTTTGTGTAACTTTTTATTAATAAAAAAGTTAAAGAAATATGACAAAGAAAAATATGTAGTATAAAACAATCATTCCAGCAGTAAGAAAATCACTTTTACATATACTCATTCAATGTATAATAATAAATAATAATAATAATAATAATATAATAACAACAACAACAACAACAACAACAATAATAAAATAATAAAATATGTTTCTCTTGCATAATTAATATATTTTAACCTATTGTTTTGTGTAAATGAGTCCCATTTCTTCATTATACTTGTCTATAAAGTTTATGTCTATAAACAGGCAGCTCCTAGGTGGCAAATGCAATCAAGTAACAATATCGGGTAACTTAAATATTGTAGAGTGAACCAGCTTGGTTAAAGCATCAGGCTAGAAACCAGGGACCATGATTTCTAATCCTATCTTAGATACAAAGCCATTTCGGTAGCTATGGGCTAGTCACGTTCTCTTAGCCTAGGAAGGAAAAAGTGGCAAAACACTTCTGAAAAACCTTGCCAAGAGAAGTACAGGAGTCTAGTCTCTTGAGAACTGGACACAATTGAATAGAAGAAAAAACAGGAAACTTGCAATGTATGGTTGAAATTTCTGTGCAAGTGTAATGTATCCTGTGGAATTCAGGTACCATAGTTAGAAATGCTAGACCTCAAGTTCCCTGAAAGCATACAAAACCCCAGAAGACTGTGATGTGTCTGAAAGACTTTTCTACTTTCCTTATTATGTCTAAAAAGGAATGTGGAGAAGCTTGTGTCCTGAACAGTGTGGTTTTTGGAATATCTGGCCCATAAAGAGTTAAGACCAATTTCATTTTGAGTTGAACTGGAATTTTGTACATTCCAAAGCGGATGCATGGGCTAGGAGTAATGCACAAATTTGAATATCCAAACTAGCCATTGTTAGAGCTGTCCACATCATTGGTCTCAACTACAGTACTATATTGTAGCTCAGTGGTATGAATGTCAGGAAAAGATGTATTAGTATTAGCAAATTTGCAAAAGAATCTGTCAGAGGAATTGTAATGGTCCTATTTGGTTGGATATGTTGTTAATCCTGACAAGAGCTGACTGATCCTATCATTACCATGAGGTGATAAATTTTGAATAGAAAACAGTTGGCACCCTGAAAGGTCTAGTAGGGTAATTTCAAGTTGCCTTAGAGCAAACAAGTAGCAATCAGCATGGAAAGTGTCTGGATTTTTATGGCATAATAAATAAATGATCAGTTGAGATAAACTTAAGTAGGGCAACTGAGCATTTAGAGTTTACATTAATCTCAGCTTTGTTAATACATTAAATTTGAGCCAGATTTAACAGCAACCTTGCTACTTCACTGAAGAAGAAATAACTCCTCTGGCAAGAAATTAGTTATTGATCTATTAGCAATATACACTGTCACCTCGGAAAATGTTCAGTGATATTATTTCTAAATCGCCTCATCCCATCTAGCTAAGTTATGTGTGATCTGCTCTTTTATATCCCAAACTTTCCCTGTTAGTACCTTATCTTATTACTCATTTATTTTGATATTGTAATGCTGTCAGTATTGGCATTGCGTTATATTTGTTCAGCAACCTTAAGGAACAGTAACGCTCCTCTTAAATCATTTTAATGCTGCCTTTTAGGAACAGATTTTACAAGCATTTTGTTTTTAAAAACAAAATAAAACTAATGTGATGCAGTTTTTAAAGCCAAGTCAACAAAAGAGTTGTGCAACATTACCATACACTTAGTAATAATGACAGCAAAACAAAAAGAATGGTAATGCTAAAAAAAAATAATCTAACAGCAAAGCAAAGAATTATCCTTAAGATGTTTCTAGATTTCTTGGCCACTGTCTTGAATCATGAACGCTATTCCTTGGAAATATGCCTTATTAGTTGTCGCAGTCAGCCCAGATGTCAGACTGTATTGGCATTTTATCCACCGTTGAGTCTTTCCTAAAGACCTGGCATAGCCAATGTTGTCGTCCTTGTGTTATTAATAATTCATAGACAGTCAGATATTTAGATTGGATTTGTTGTTCTCCACCTTGGTTTTAGGTTAGGTTTAGCATTTATATCAAAATCCAATGCAATGACAAAGGCAGATGTTCTTTTTTAATAATATAAAGGTAATGTTGCAGGATGTAAGCGTTCCAAATAAGCTGCCTTAAGAATTGATTCATGGCCATTTTGTCAGGTGCATGGTTGTTTCCAGAGTTTGGAATTGCACCCAAGCCATCTATTGTGGGTACTACCTTTGCGTTCTTTTTGCCCATCATTCTATTTCCAGGTCTTTATATTTTGATTTTTCTCCAGCTCTTTTCTCTCTTCTGCTGTTCTAGGTACTGCACATCCAAATTCACAGTTTTTTGTCTTTCTTATTGATAATTGTCAAGGCTGGGGTGTTCTGTGGCAGGTGCTTGTCTGTTTGAATTCTAAAGTCCCAGAAACACTTTAGCTTCTTCATTTCATCTATTATTTCTCTATTTTGTGGTCCCACTAGATCTTTCCTGCAGGCAAATAGTACTTCTTGTAGATATATATTGCACTGTTGTTGCTACTCTGTCACTGTTGTTTATGGTTAGTTTGTGCAGTCTTTTTGCAGCAGCTCAGTAGTGGTTCATTGTTCCTGTTGTTTCTTCTCCTTTTCTTTTTCCTTCTCTTTTTCGTTCTTTTCCTTCTCCCCTTTCCGTTCATATTCTGTTAGATGTTGTGCCCATATCCAAATACAGTGATGACATATACTCCTTGTCACAACAAACTGGTAGAAAATTGCTGTTTGATTCTGACTTCACCATTTGCATTAATATTTACATCGATTTATGTAAAGAGCCTTCCCAGATTAATTGTCACTAAAATGGGGAATTGAAACACACTGTTCTTTAAGGCAGAGGTCTCCAACTTTGGCAACTTTAAGCCTGGTGGACTTCAACTCCCAGAATTCCCCAGCCAGCTTTGCTGTTGCTTTAAGGCACTGTCAAGTGTTTGGAATATTAGGCTGCATCTTAGAATTATATGTCTTTTAAAAAAATATTTAAAGAAGTTTTTCAACAGAATTGAAATCAGTGCAAGTTTTGAATGAAAGAATGAAAACTAACAAGAAAGTGAAGAAGAAAACATAGGAATAGAAACAGAAAAGAAAAAAGAAAAATTCTAAAAGAAAGTGGTTGCTGATCATCTAGATCAGGGATAGTCAACCTTTTTATACCTACTGCCCACTTTTGTATCTCTGTTAGTAGTAAAATTTTCTAACTCCCACCGGTTCTACAGTAATGGTGATTTATAAAGTAGGGAAGTCAATTAAATTAAAAAAAGGAAAGTGCTTCAGTATTGGACAAAACCTACCACCCACCATGAAAGCTGGAACGCCCACAAGTGGGCGGTAAGGACCAGGTTGATTACCACTGATCTAGATATCCTTATAGATATTTTTAAAAACTTACCCTCTTTCTCTATGATTACAGCATAATTTCCTTTTTCTATAAGCTACTCAGTCTAATCATCAAACTCATAAATAAAAACTTTTGTTTTTCTCATTTCAAGTCCAAAGCTCTGAGCCCATTTTATCATGCATCTTTTATTTATTCTTTTTCCATTTCAAATAGGCAATAAAATTGCATACATTTTAGAAATTATATATTCATTATTGTAATAGTTCAGCCTCAAATTCTTTCTTCTACTGCACTTTATCTACTTTATCTGCTGCCCTTTATATTTTTCTTAATTGTGCATTCAAAAATCATTGAAAACTAAAGCCCTCTGCAGTCAGGTGCTCTCTTTCCATCTTATATTCCCCATGTTCCTGTTCTAACAACCAGAATTGTATCTCAGAGTGTGGCTGCCATGTGCAAGATGGCAGTGTGTCAGTGGTGGAATTTAAAATTTTTTACTACCGGTTCTGTGCGCATGACTTGGTGGGCATGGCAGGGGAAGGATACTGTAAAATCTCCATTTCCTCCTGATTAGTTGGGACTTGGGAGGCAGAGAATGAGAATGATGGGTAGGGCAAGTCAGAGATGGTATTTACCAGTTCTCTGAACTACTCAAAATTCCACTACTGATTTTCCAGAAATGATCAAAATCTGCTGAATACCACCTCTGCACTGTGTGATAGTAACATTCATACAGATACTAAGAGTGCTGTCATTGTTAAAATAATGTAAATGATGATACTAAATTACAGTTGGATGATCTACATTGACCTTAAATGTCCACAGTGTTTTGTATTCAAATGGTAAGAACCATAGAATTATAGAATGTAAGGTTGGAAATTCCCTTCCAATGCAGAAAATTATTTATATGGCATAACTAGTGTTTCCAGGGACCACTGAGGTAGATGAGAAAAAAGATGTGACTACTTTAATGAGTTGCAAAACAGGGTCTAAATTTGAGTTTCCACATGTTCCAAAGGACTTTCTTAGTCCTCAGGCATGTGTGATCACACAGATCACAATGTCTAAGGGCTAGTACCGCAATAGGTATGACTCTACTTAATATATGTATATAGACATTTGATTGTAGGATACACATGCATGTGCTTAACTTCTATGATTTCCTGAATTACTTAAAAAAATTGTATCATGCCAACATACCTCACAGGGTAAATTATTTGTAAAAATAATAAAGGTGAGATACAAACAAACAAGTAAATAAATAGAATGCAACCTTAATAGACTGCATAGTTTATGCTATTTTGTAGTTGCAGTCCACATGATACCTCGGGGCTGTGACTTGTAACTTCATTAGAATTTTGATTGATATCTGCATTTCAGAATGAACTTTTTTTCTTATGAAGATAATTCTTGGATGATCAGTATTGATGTTCACTTGAGATTCACTCACTTATTCATTCATATTCATTCAGTTTGTATAGCTCCCATCTTGCATATGCAAATGTGGGCCATAAAGTATAGGGCATTCTGAGGCCTGTGGGCATTACTTCTGAACTGAGGTGTATTAAGAAATCTCAGAGTTGTTCATTATTCCTGAACTACATAATCCTTGCATAACTATGTTTAAGGCTAAAAATAGATCCTCATCATTATGCTTTGCCCCACATAATACCCTTAAAGTGTTTAGAAATGGTTGCCATGTGTGTTTGAATATCTATAAAATGAAGATTACTTTGACTGAGATTAAATTACTGACATTTATATTGGCACATCCGTACAGTTTTGTGGCAACATTCTAGAAATAATTTATGCTTGCCTTTTTCTGGAATTTTTTCACTCCAGGTTAGCCTGCAGCCCTAGAAATTCCTAATGGTCACTTCAGCAATCACTAACTAGATTCAAACCTTCTTATCTTTTCTCAAAATCAGCTGAGGTCAATTAAATGCTGCCATCTGCTGTGATGCTTACATTTGTATCTGTATCTATGTATATTGCTCTCAGGAAACAGAAGATAAATAATACAGGAATCAACCAGAATCTGATAAGAGGAGTGGTGTGATACGTAGCATAGGTGGTTCCTGGATGTGATGGTTTGATGTTCAAACTTTTCTGGATAGGGTGTATACTGTATACTAAAAAACATTTCTGGGACTGTGCAATTAGATAATTCTTAAATTAGCACAAAAATAATTTATTAATCTGGATTTGTAAACTGAACTGCTGTGCTCACTTCTGCCAGAATAAATTTCATTTTTTAAAATAATTTGGGTCCATTCCAGTAAGACTGCTGGCTTCATTTCTGTTCAATTCTCACATGGATTATAGTGTATATGTCTATAAGTATAATAGAAAGGAATTGGAGAAAGTCCTCCCTTTCTCCAAGAAAGGCATCAGTTCAGCTGAAAGTGAGGTTTAAATTGCAAACATTTTGTGCACATCTGTATAAGTCTCTATGTTCATCTGGGGATAACTCTTGTACAGAATAGTGTCGGGAATGTACAGTTGCCAAGTACTGCTATATTTGCTCTCCCTGGACTAGTTCTTTTACAGCATTCTGTGTGCTATTTTCCAATGTCTAATTGCTTAGATCTGGGAGAAATAAATAAACAAAGAAAGACCAACTACAATACAATACAATATAATGCAATGCAATGCAATGCAATACAATGCAATATAATACAATAACAGAGTCAGAAGGGACCTTGGAGGTCTTCTAGTCCAACCCCTGCCTAGGCAGGAAACCCTATACAATTTCAACAAATGGCTATCCAACATCATCTTAAAGACTTCCAGTATTGGAGCGTTCACAACTTCTGGAGGCAAGCTATTCCACTGATTAATTGTTCTAACTCTCAGGAAATTTCTCCTCAGTTCTAAGTTGCTTCTCGACTTGATTAGTTTCCACACATTGCTTCTTGTTCTACCCTCAGGTGCCTCAGAGAATAGTTTGACTCCCTCTCTTTGTGGCAACCCCTGAGATATTGGAACACTGCTATCATGTCACCCCTAGTCCTTCTTTTCATTAAATTAGACATATCCAGTTCCTGCAACAGTTCTTCATATGTTTTAACTTCCAGTCCCCTAATCATCTTTGTTGCTCTTCTCTGCACTCTTTCTAGAGTCTCCACATCTTTTTTTACATTATGACGACCAAAACTGAATGCAGTATTCCAAGTGTGGCCTTACCAAGGCATTATAAAGTGGTATTAACACTTCACGTGATCTTGATTCTATCCCACTGTTTAGAACTGTGTTGGCTTTTTTGGCAGCTGCTGCACGCTGCTGGCTCATATTTAAATGGTTGTCCACTAGGATTCCAAGATCCCTCTCACAGTTACTACTATTGAGCAAGGTACCACCTAGCCTGTACCTGTGCATTTTGTTTTTCTTGCCTAAATGTAGAACCTTACTCTTTTCACCATTGAATTTCATTTTATTAGATAGCGCCCAATGTTCAAGTTTGTCAAGATCCTTCTGTATCTTAAGCCTGTCTTCCGGAGTGTTGGCTATTCCTGCCAAATATACGGTTTTGAGTCTAAAACAATGGCTGTGCAGTTTGATAATGCGAATTTTGCAATGGGCCTCACGAAAACCTCTGAAAAGAGTTATGTGTGTCATATGGGAAAAGCAACAAGCTTTAAAACAATAAAAATGATAGATATTAAAGAATTCAATACAGCACATTCAATTTGTGTGCTTATATCTGCTTTCCCCAACTTAGCACCATTGTCTTGGCCAGTATGGCTGGGAATTGTAGAAACTGAAGGTCAGCAGCTTAGAAAATGATTTTTACATTTTCTATATTTTGTTCAAAAATAAAAGAACATATGGAAAAGAACTTTGGAAAACAAGATCTAGAATGCCAAAAGATGATGAAAATAAAATATTTATTTTATTAATATCATTGCACTTTATGAATGCTGATACTGATTGGGGTGTAAGAGGATAGGATTTTAACAATGCTGTGCTTTTTTATAATCAGGTTTAGGGTTTGTTTCAAGGGACATTTAAAATTTATGGTATATTTACTAAGTGAAATGGGTAGGCAGAAAAGCTTTTTTTTGTTACCAATAATATAATTAGCACTCTGATTTTTGTAATTGCCAATCTCAGAATTGCTTGCTGTTTAATATAATGTAGTCTTTTAAATGTATTTTTAAAAAGCTTGATTTAAATTCCATTGAAACAATGAAAAGATTGTAATTGCATTGAGTCACTTAATGCTATTTCACTCTCCTGTTCACATAGTTCTAATGCTATCTAAAAAATTAGTTGGGTGTGTGTGTTCCCATGATGGAAAGTTCCTTCATTAATGTAATCTCCCAAGTGTAAAAATTGACAAATCTGAGATGGTTTGAAAATCATCCTATTTAAAGCAGAGCTTTCTATTTAATAGATCTCTCCCCCCCCCCGCCCCGCCCCAAATGGTCACAGTGAGGAATGTTCACTCACATTAAGTGCCATCTTCAGGTTGAAAAACTGTAAGGTGAAATTGCTTGAATTGCTTTACTTCTTTTATTGAGTTATATGCTGCTCCAATCAATATATGGATTTGTGGCTTATAACTTAGGATAGTTAGAATACCTGAAAGATTCCTTCCGCGGGAATAAAATGAATAAAATGGAGGTCCCATTAGAAACCATGCACTGCTATTCTGATACAAGGCTGTGCTAATTGTTTCACAGGTTGCTGCAGACAGGATACTCTTAACTTTGCTGATAATTTCAGCAGAAACATCTTCAATGAATACACATGTATTTATTGGTAACTTCAGAAAGTCAATAGCCTTGATGAGCCTTTAGAAGGAGGTAGCAATAGCAATAGCACTTACTGATATACCACTTTACAGTGCTTTACAGCCATCTCTAAGTGGTTTACGCATATTGCCCCCATCAATCTGGGTTTTCATTTTACCAACCTCGAAAGGATGGAAGACTGAGTCAACCTTGAGCCTGTGAGATTTGAACTGCCAAATTGCAGGCAGCGAGCAGTCAGCAAAAGTATCCTGCAATACTGCACTCTAACCACTGTGGTAGCACAGTGTAGCCTGTTCAGTATTTTGAGACTGGTGGAATTGGCCCCAAAAGTAGTTCTGGTTTAAAATATGGACACTGCAAAAAAATAAATAAATCTGCTTTTCCAAGTAGTAGTAGCCAAAACTAACTGGACTATGATTATTAAAAGACATCTGCAAGCAGTAGCTGAGAGCTCAGTGGCTGAGATGCAGCTCAACCTCCTACCTTTCTCTTACCTTGGTTTAACTTAGCAGCTGGCTGTTGCATACCATTTCAAATTTAATATTTCCTGCAATGTCCTGGACAATACTACATATAATTAAGGGAGTAGGGAGACATCCATGCCACATACACCATCTGTTTCCAAAAATGGAAGTTATACCACACAGCTAGTTCCAGGGGACCAGTCATTACCTTCAACTGCAGGCTCATATGTGTTGCTTGAATGGAGATATGTATTGGAATTAACATGTTAATTAGCTGGCTATTTCTTGTTTTTTTATAAGGTCCATTCATTATTGCCATTGCTTATTATTCAAGTGTGCCACTTGCTTATGCTAATTTTAAAATTATTCCTGCTTTTTTCTTTTTTTTTCTTTAATAACTATTTATGACTCTTAGAAAAATACACCTAATTAATACCTAGGCACAGTGCTGCAATTAGATGTTAATCAGATTTGATTTCGAGAGTAATGCACCAGCAATCTCCAATCTCATGAGTTATGACTGATGAAAACTTGATTATCCTAGTTATGAAGTTCATGATTCTGAAAGATTCCCCTGTCCCTTCAAGCTCAGCTCAGGGCCCATTCCAGTTTATATTTCGCTTCACTTCTTACTTTCAGTAGGGATAAATTACTTCAAAATGAGATGTAATCATGGCAGAAAGAAAGTTAAGCACAAACTTAAAATAAAGGACCGCAGTAACTGGCACATATTGACCTGAGTGAATAATCTCTAAATTCAGCAAAGGTTGTTTCTATTATTATATTAAACTAAGGATGGCAGTCTGGCCAATTATAGTCTCTTCATTTGCATTATAATGGAAATAAATTATCAGGGCAAGTTGCTTATGACTTTTAAACTAGAAACTCTGTAGATTTTGGCAAAGGTGTCATTTGGGGAGTACAAAGGCAGCTTTTTCAACTATGGGTTGAAAAAGAGCACAGTTTTAAAATAAATGCCTGCTGCTGTGGGTGGCATGGAAGAGTGTACTAAATTACCATTGATTTAGACTAATTGGGTTCTAGTGGGCTGTGTGCCCTCTATTCCTGTCCCCTACTTTCTGTCACTGTTTCAGGGATATCTAAACTTAGGATCAATTTAACCTGTACCGTATATACTCGAGTATAGGTCGATCCGAATATAAGCCGAGGCACCTAATTTTACCACAAAAAACTGGAAAAGTTATTGACTCAAGTATAAGCCTAGGGTGGGAAATGCAGCAGCTACCGGTAAATTTCAAAAATAAAAATAGATACCAATAATGTTTTGAATATTTATTTCAAAGAAAAACAGTAAACTAGCTCTGTAAGTGGAAAAGAGGGTCATAAAAACAATATGGTATCAACAATAACTTTAAAAGTACAAAAACCTTAGCTCATTCAGCAACCAAGCTAAAACACAAGAGTTAAAATCCTTCAAAACTCATAGGCTCATAATATACATTCTACCAGTGTCCTGCCTGTGCCCATTGAATATACAACCTGCCCTGTGTCCATTAATTACAGCCTGCCATTGCCCATTGAATAACATATACAGCCTGCCTGTGCCCATTAAATATACAGTAGCCATTGTAAAAATTTGCTCTGGATAACAAATTATTATCACACAATACCGGTGTATTCAATGAAATACTTCACTCACCTCATGATTAAGGTGACCAGATTTCGAGGTAAAGAGGGACACCTTTGACCGGGGGGGGGAGGGAGCTAGCCGCGGCGGTTACTGCCAGCCCACGGCCTTGCTAGGGACGTCTGGTCACCTTAATTATACACATCCTCTCTCTCTCTATTCACTATGTCACGGCACACTAGTGTGCCACGGCACAGTGGTTTGAAAACACTGGTCTAAGAGACAACATGCACTGCAACAGAAGGAGTGTTCCCATAAAGCTAAGGTTTTCAGGACCTACAATTTTACCATCCAAAACAAGAGTGTCAGCATCGGTGTGCACAGAGTATAAGGACATCCAGCAGCTCTCCCATTCATTCCCCAAAGGATTCCCAATGACCCCATAAACCATTTTACCATGTTCACACTCTTCCCTACCTATAAATACACACAGTGCTACAGTAATGCTAAGGGTTTTCTTGCTTCTTTTTTTTTCAGCAATTTTTTTTTTTTTTTGTCTTTGTTTGTGTTCAGCAACTGTCACAAGGGCTTATAGACAGACAGCTAAAGAAAGGGGATCCGAGGTCAAGTCTGACACCCCCAAAATATGAATCAGCAGATTATCTGTTTGGGTCCCCCTTTTCCTTTCCTCCCTAACCTAGTTAGCCCCATTCCTTTTTGTGTGTGTGTGTCGGTTGTGTGCAGAGCATATAGGGGTGACCTCATGTTGATGAGTCAGCAGTGTCTGGACTCTGCACACAGAAGGCTGCAGCCAGCAGATCAAGGGGGTAATTCAGTCCACCTCATCCCTTTGTAAAACACCCCCCACCCCAGCCGCTCTGTGAAACACCCCCCACCCCCAGCCGCTCCTCAGTCCCACCCGTTCCCAGACACTGATGAGTCAGCACTACTTGCCCAGATGGGGACAGCGCACCCAAGCTTAGGTAGTCCGAGAAGAAGCGGGGAAGGCCCCACTTCTTCTTCTTTCCACCCACCTCCGCAGAAGGAAAACTCAAAGCATCACGGCGATCCCGGGAAAAAGAGGCGAGCCGGGAGCGGCGGCATTTCTCTCTCTCTCCCTCTCCCTCTCTTTGCCGCGACCTGCCGCCGGCGGGCAACAAGGACGGCCACCCACGCCGCAGATCCACGTCCAGCAGGGAGGAGGAGGAGGGAAACCCACCCACCTGTCAGCCACGGGAGAAAGGAAGTCGGCGAGCGGAGGAAAAGACGGGGGAAAAGGAAGCTCGGCGGGTGAAATGCGGTCCCCGCCAGGATCTCACCTCGCCCTCTTAGCCTCCCCACCCTTGACACACATGCACGCACACGCACCCTCCGCCTAGCCCGCCAGAACATTCCCGGGGGGAACAGCCGGGGGTGGGGGGAGAGAGAGCGAGAGAGACGCGATCGCGTTCCCGGCAGTCCAGAGCAGGAGGCGCTTTTTTCCAAAAATAAACACAGTGGATCATCTATCTCAGTGTTTTCTCCACCTTGGAGACTTGAAAGTGTGTGGACTTCAACTCCCAGAATTCTGGGAGTTGAAGTCCACATATTTTCAAGTCTTCAAGGTGGAGAAACACTGATCTATTAATATAATTAGTTATAATAGTTGGGAGGGAAAAGCGCTTGGTGCAAAGAAGGACTTTCTTTCAACCAGCGGAACCCCCTGGCGCAATCGGGCTGCGATTGGCGGCCGTCTTGCTACAATCCGCGCCGAGCTCTGATGAGGGGGAAATTAGATTCCGGCTGATGCGGCAGGGGCTGCGCTGGTGGGGACGGGTGGAGGGGATGGGACTTGGAGTCCTACCATCTTGGCGAGTGGGGAGTCTCATCCCACCCCCCCCCCCCCCCGCCCCCGCCAGCGCAGCCAGGCTGCGATCGGCGGCCGTCCTTGCTACAATCCGCGCCGCCCGCCTCATCAATGGGGTAAAGTCCTTACGTCCAGCTCTCATGCGGGCGTAAGGAAAGTCCCTCTTTCCCCTCATCAGAACACAAGCCCGGGAAGCGAGTGGAAGTTCTCTGCGCGACTGAAACGGAAGCCACGGCAGGAGAGTGAGGCTGCTGCCGGCCATTTCACCTCGCGCAGAGAACTTCCACTGGGTCCCGAAATGGAGGAGAAAAAGGGGCGCCCCTTTTTCTCCTCCATTTGGGCAAATTTTTCACTGACTCGAGTATAAGCCGAGGCAGCTTTTTTCAGCCCAAAAAGTGGGCTGAAAAACTCGGCCTATACTCGAGTATATACGGTAAGCATAAATAAAATGGTAAGCCAAAATTGTACCACTTTTATGAACATTCACCTTGTTTTCTTTTATGGAGATATGAATATTTACTACAACTAAACAATCAGGCTATCTAGGTTTATTTTACCATGTTTGTTTTCTATGTACAAGGAATGTGCAGTCTACCCCTCAGAATGCATTGAAAGATAGAATAGTGTCTCTTAAAATTTATATCATATTATTTAGGATCTTTCCATATTTCCTTAAGCATCAGATGCTCACCACAGTTAAGTAAAGGGCATTTAATCTGACAGACTGCAGGTCTGATCTTATTTGGCATACCTTCTGTTTCTCATTAGCCTATTGATTGGTCCATGTATATAGCCACAAACAAATGTCATGTTCCATGAGGACTTCAGCCTTTAGGATCGATTCCAATGGTGGTAACTAGTAACCATTGGAATATGGGTGTTGTGCCATTTTTCTTTTTATTTGCTATAAGTACATATCAGAGAATGGCAAGTTAAAATGTACATAGCAAAATAAGAGTGTGGATTTCTTCCAATGTTGAAAAAAGTTTCTGATATTTTAATTTTGTGTGTAGGAGAATGTTAATTAGTCTATTCTGGTCTCATTATCCATCCCTTTTGAAATAAAGTGAGGGACTGATTTATAGGTGGCAGAGTGTTTGAAGGACCATAACAAAAGCAGGAGTGGTCAGTCTTAAAACACAGTAATTTCCAGTTAGTGGCATCATTTTCAAGTGGACAGTCTGTGATTTAGTAGCTCATCATGAGGGACCACTTGAAGGGATGATCTCCTAGGCAAGACTCTAGGCAAGAAAATGATTTTACATGCATACACATACACTTTGACACACTTCAAAAGAGCAATCATTTATAAGGCATTTTGTTCACAAAAGACCTGGTGTGTTTAAGCTCTAAGCCTGAAATGCCATGTAGAATAATTCACTAGGTCTATGAATAAACATATCGTATTGAAGAATCCCTTTACAATATAGAATTTCCTTTGATAAGCCTCCCCTGAGGATTCAATATGTATGATGTTCTTGTCTCAAATGTATTCACAGTTAAAAGAATTGTAGCTTACTGTTGTTGGATACTCTGCAGAGGTGCTCTATTTTCCCCCTTCTTCCCCATCTTCTGACCTAATTATGTATATATGCACTTGTGTGCATATTTGGGTCTGGCTAACATGTATCATGGGGTATGTGCTTATCTTGCTGCATTGTTTGTGTCTTGTCCTTCACTGTGAAGCTACGGTTCCTCATCATTTTATTTTAAAGTCAAGGTCCATTTACTGTTTATTATTTAGCTTTCAAGTATTGTATATGATTCATGGTTTATTGGATGTTATAACTATCAGGCCTTTGTCAATGCTTCTACAATGAAAGGTGGCTGGAATATTGGTGATGTAATCAAAAGGCTCTAGTGTAGAAAAATGAGGGCAGGCAAGTGTTTCCAAGGAGAAAAAATATAGAGAGAAATTGCTTTTTCATAATTTGATTTAGGAAACAGGCTGAAGCAGTATCAGAGATTTTTGTCAAAGTGATGAAAGCAGTGTTGCATCTTATGTACAGTATGTTTGTCCCTTTTGTACATGAATGCAATATAAATATCTCAGTGAGACAGGTGACGTAGATATTTAATTACATTTTGAAAAAAATCTCTCTTTTCATCTGATATATATATATATATATATATATATATATATATATATATATATATATGTATGTATGTATGTTATATTTATGCTTTAAATAGCTTGAAATAGATCTATACTAGTCTCCCTTATTTATTTATCAGCATAAATATATGTTATATTTATGCTGATAAATAAATAAAGGGAGACTAGTATAGATCTATTTCAAGCTATTTAGCTCTCATCAGCTAGCCATACCCATGTTGGGAATCGAACCTGTGCTCTATTGCCTCTTAGGCAGATGTTAACCATTGAGCTACAGAGCTCGACTCCTTATCAGCCAGCCAGGGTGAGAGGTATATATTTAAAGTCACAACCCCTGGTATCCAAATATGGGAGGAAGGTCACACTTCCACTCTCTGTCTTCGGCTCGTCACAAGAGACCATGCAGACAGAAACCCAATATTTTTTACTGTTGCCTTTTTGTTACATTTGTTATATTTATGCTGATAAATAAATAAAGGGAGACTAGTATAGATCTATTTCAAGCTATTTAGCTCTCATCAGCTAGCCATACCCATGTTGGGAATCGAACCTGTGCTCTATTGCCTCTTAGGCAGATGTGTTAACCATTGAGCTACAGAGCTCGACTCCTTATCAGCCAGCCAGGGTGAGAGGTATATTTAAAGTCACAACCCCTGGTATGCCCAAATACGGGAGGAAGGTCACACTTCCATATTTAAAAATGTACCTTCCCATCCTGCCTAGGACTGAGTGAGAAAGTTATCCCTTCCAAATTTGGATCTCTAAGGCTGTACCTAATATCTGAAATTTACAATTTTCAGACTGAGAACATAGTTCAGATTTTAAAACAACAAAAGTAAAATTGGTATTTGAAGGGGAAATGTAAAGTTATACTGTAGTTTATGGTACAATGAAAGAAAGTACCCAAATATTTTAAAAAATCTAGAAAAAGCATCTGCAAAATATGTATATTTCTTCACAAGACATTCTTTATAAAACCAGAAAAAAACCTGAAAAGAAAAAGAAAATTATGTTGACAGATTCACCCATCCCTATTCTTCAGCAAATGGTGGCTGTTGACAGCAGATGCTGAAAGCTGTGGATGAATTAGATTGTCAGAATTTGTTGACTCAGATTCATATCTTTGCAGTCTGAATTTCATTTGTTGTATTTTATACCATTTAGTTTTGTGTATTTTTTAGCATATACAAATTTGTAGGTGCTTTTTCAAATCTGTATTTGCAAGCAAAATGTACTGTATAATATATTGCTATGTATTGTTTTCATTGATATACCATTTGGTGTCCACTTTCTTTATTATATGCATTTGAATCATGTTCTGTTTGAAAGACCACATTGGTCTTTCAAAAGTTGGAAGTTGGAAAAGTGCAGCTAACTTATGTAGTCATGAGATGTCAAAAATTTTGATAGTTTTGAATATCTTTCCTATAGTCTGTATTTTACCCTCAGAATCTCACATAAAGAAGCAACACATGATCTGATCATTTTGTGTGTGACTTTAACAAAATATATCAATAAACAATCACTACTGTAAGTGTTTCCTCTCACATTTGTAAAAAAATACCTTCTGTTATTTTCTTACAAATCAAGGACTCATTACAATCAATTATAGGCATTAGTAACCTAGATTTACCAGTTTAAGACAGCCATTTATGTTTCTATGCAATCAGCTATAAGTAAAACAAATAAGATTCTTACAATCTGAAAAAACACTGTCCATTCTAATGGTAATAATGTTATGTTTCTGACAGGAAGGGTTTTAAAAGCAAGCAACACATTTTAAAGTAGTGCTGCTCCTGAGATTTTGTTAGGACAAAAGATAGCAGAATGTATTATAGTGTTGTATTTCTCAACTTTGGCAACTTCAAGGTATATGGACTTCAACTCCCAGAATTCACTAATCAGCATGCTGATAGAAGAATTCTGGGATTTGGAGTCCACGTTTTAAAATTTCCAAGTTGAGACTCTCTTGACTCCATACATACATTCATTTCATTTCCAAGAAAGATTCATTTATTAGTTTTTACTTTCATCAGTTATGCCAAAATATTATAGTGAATTAAATAAGGGCCTCTTATTATCACATGAAATCAAACTATATTCTTTGCAGAATGAGATGCACTGGGAATCCCACCCTCTCAGAAGTGTTAAATTAGATCTTTAATGTGATATTACAGATTATGTTTTTTAATTTGCACAAGATTTCCTGTCAAAGAAATGAGACAAGGATTTGTTTCAGATATTGATCAAGTTTATACAAATGTCTTCACTGCCTGATGTTTTGTAAACAACATTTACTTCAGGACATTTGTATCCGTGATGGGTTCCAGACCCCAGCGCAGCCAGTATGCTGCATACAGGGCCGGGCATCTTAGAGGGGTATGTGTGCTCTGCAGACATGCGCACACCACCACCCTGCGATACCCAGCTCTTGGCAGAGGTCGTGCAGGTGCTACACGCTGTGCACACATGTGCAATGGACCACTCACATTATAATGGCCATGGAATGCGGTGCGGGCAGGTGGACCAAACAAGCCACCATATCAGTATGGTGGCCGCTTCTCTCGGCTATCAGTATGGCCGTACCGGGCTGTACCTCCCGGAACCCACCACTGATTTGTATGTGAAAATAGCAATCTGATTATAATATATGTGTGTGTGTGTGTTTGTTTTATTTGTGCTGATAAATAAAGGGAGACTAGTATAGATCTATTCAAGCTATTTAGCTCTCATCAGCTAGCATACCCTTACTGGGATTTGAACCTGTGCTGTATTGCATCTTAGGCAAACGTCTTAGCCATTATGCCACAGGTCTCTCCTATATATAAAAGACCTCGGATAATAAGCCAATTGGGATTTGAGCGCATGCACTAAAATAAACCCTTCCCAAAAATAAGCCCTCCCCAAAAATAAGCCTTCCCAAAAATATTACAACACAGCAGCAGCCATGAGGTGACCATGCTTTCGCCTCCTGCACCTCAAAAATAAAAACCTCCCCGAAAATAAGGCCAAGTGTTATTTCAAGGGTCAAAAGAAAATAAGATGCTGTCTTATTTTGGGGAAAACATGGTATGTGTGTGTATGTGTGAGTGTGTGTGCACGTGCATACACACATATATTTTATACATATTGTATAAAATGCTGTAACATATTTTAAATTATACATTTTGGTATACATTAGAATAGTTAGTGTTCTGATCCCCCTTGTTCCACACCAACAAACACCGAGCCAAAGTAAGTACGGCATTTAATTCACAGACAGACAGGTCCTTGGCAGACAAACTGGCACAGACAAGCTTGGGCAGCAATCCAGCACAGATAAGCCATGGCAGCAATCCAGACTGCCAAGCTCACCATAATGTTCTTCAACATTAGTTCCTGCGTTGACTTCTGCAAAAGAGGTGGTGCACCAAAGCAGTCCTTTATAGTCTGGAGAGGTTTAGGTTCGATTTAGTTTACAGTGAAGCCATATCCACTCTGGAAGCTGAAGACCTTAAAGGATCTGCACATTTAGCCTAAGTGATATGACTCTGGTAGGTAGAATATTTCACTCAGTGCTTAAGGATAGGGGAAAATAAGTATTCAGGTTGCCTGGAAGACAGGAGACCTCAGATGGGGATTCATCAACCTAAGCCATCAAGGTGCTAATCCATCAGGTATAATGTTATTCAAAATCTAAAAAGCGTAATTGCTTTTTAAAAATGGAAATTATGGCTGTTGAATGCCAACATATTTAAAAGGCATTAGGTTTGAGAATATTGTCATATTTTTTAATGTGTTGAGTGTAGTTAAACTTTATAAAAATTATTTTAAAATTACATATGAGATTTTTAGAATTGTACTAGAATTTCTTATAAAAACCCACAAATTTAGGTCTTGTACTTCATGAAAAAGGTCTGAAGGATTTAGCGCAATGTCCATGAAGTCTAGAAGGATTTGCCAAGATTATTGTGGTGTGAAAAGGCATACACATAAATGGGGAATTGATTCATGGGAATTAAACAATTAATTCCTAATATGGCTTGCTTACTGAAGATAACATCCAAAAGAATCAATATTTCGCTCCAAAGTTGAATGCCCTTTTCTGTATCAATTACAAGAAAGAATTGATTCTTTGAGAGGTTCTCTTGTTTGCCGCTAAATTTCATCTAAAACAAAGTATTTATTCTCAGGCAAAATGTGGAATGTAGAGAAAATAATTGGTCTTTATTAATAGTTTAGTACAGAACTGTGCTAAACTAGCATAGTTGATTAAACAGTGGCAGAAATGGTGTATATATTTGATAAATAAATTTCCATATTTTTCTAAATCTAATGTTGCTTACTTCTGGGAAAATTTATATATAGTACAGTCACTATAAATTCAGATTTAGATTAAACACAAGTGAAAAAATGTAATTTTGATAGATCTTACACATTGGGATTTCAGTGGTGTCTAAATATCTAGCCTTAGGATTTTGGTAGGTTGAACTAGGTAAATAAATAGATGATAATCTTTGCACTAATACTAAGCATCACTTTTTTTAAAGAAAATCATTGAAAGTGTGAAAGCAAGGACATTATTGTATTCAGTTGCATAACAATGTGCTAAACCATAGGGATTGGGAGAGAATCCTTACCCCTTTTCTCTAATCCAGAGGTAAATAAGGAGAACCCAATAGATGCCTAGAGCTCCCCCCTCCCCCCCAAAAAATAGTTAGGTGTAGCTCTCCAGAGCTTCTCCTGCAGCTTGTTTGTTTATATGGATTACAGGCTGAGTCAGCTGATTCTGACTGACAAACAGCTCCCCAATATGTTCTTGGAAATTAAACAAAAATCCAATTTAAAAACAAATTATATAATATAACATAAAAGCAAAAGATATGTTCAGAAGACTAAAGCTTTTTTCTTCTCAGAAGGCATAGTTACAATGGACTGGCTCTTGTGAGTGATGAAACTGCCAAATTTTCACTAATTGCTTGGGACCAGAATGGAGGCAGCTGTTTGAATAACAGAGAGATACTGTAAGAGAGGAGGGACTATTGTGAAGGCAAGCTTCCATTGTAGCCCCTTAAAAGGCTGAACATTTACACTCCATTCGCTGAGGCAGTGGGTGGGGCTGGAGCTAATAGTTGACCAAGATAAGTGCCCGAAGGACCTCATCCTGTCATCTGGAGTCCTAGTGCCTCAGCAAGTAAACTTCGGCCAGGCTCCTCGGAAGGTGACCAGGGACCGATTTGGGGGGAGGGGTGGCCAGTCTGTCATCCCTACTGATTTGGCCCAATTAGCACTACCGGTTTGGCCAAACTGGTTTGAACCAATAGGAACCCGCCTCTGACCCAACATAATCTGAGCAACTTTGTCCTCCAGATACTCAAAGAAAAGATACACATAACAGCCCTTTTAAGTGTTTATCTTGCTTTAAAGGGGGCACTGTATAGTACTCTGCAAACACAATAAGGTTGGGGAGAAATATTGTATCTCTCTTTCTTTTCTCTAGGGTATAGGCCTAAACATGATCTCTTTCTGTGCTTGGCTGGGAGCATTCGTCATTTTACACAAATTGAATGCTAGGAAAACTATATGCCCCTCCAGGTCAGGAAGATAAGAAGGACATTTAATAGAAATTTATCTGTTATTAATTATACATATTTTTATTTATTTATTTATTATTAAAATTTATATGCCGCCCAATCCCGAAGGACTCCGGGTGGCTTACAAAAGAAGAAAGAAAAGAAAGAAAAGGAAAATAAGAAAAGGATAGTTTAAAATTCACAAAACATGCATTCATTCTAATCGAGGCTGGACCTCAACAATGAGGTCAACAGCCCCTGGCCGGAACAGCCAGGTTTTAACAGCTTTCCTGAAGGCCATGAGAGTGCGTAATGTCCGGATCTCTGGGGCTAGCTGATTCCAAAGAGTCGGAGCAGCCACAGAGAAGGCTCTCCTCTGGGGCCCCGCCAGCTGACACTGTCTGGCTGACGGCATCTGAAGGAGGCCCAATATGTGGGATCTTACCGACCGTTGGGAGGTATGTGGCAGTAGGCGGTCTCGCAGGTACGCTGGCCCTAAGCCATGTAGGGCTTTAAAGGTAATAACCAACACCTTGAATTGCATCCGGAGACCAACTGGTAGCCAGTGCAACTTGTGGAGGACAGGTGTAACGTGGGTGTACCTCGGTACACCCAATATCGCTCGCGCGGCTGCATTCTGGACTAGCTGTAGTCTCCGAACGCTTTTCAAGAGTAACCCCATGTAGAGCGTGTTGCAATAATCCAGACTTGAGGTAACAAGGGCATGAGTAACCATTTGAAGTAGGGCCGCAATTAATGCACCAGGTGAACCTAGGCAAAGGCCCCCCTGGTCACAGCCGACAGATGGTATTCCAGTGTCAGCTGCAATCCAGGAGGACCCCCAAATTGCGGGTCCTCTCTGAGGGGTGTAAATTTTTGCCCCCAGGATTAAGGACGGATGTCTAGGCTGTCCTTTGGGGGCGCATCCAAAGCCACTCAGTCTTATCGGGATTGAGCACAAGTTTGTTCATCCCCATCCAGATCCTGACAGCCTCCAGGCATCGGCACATCACGTCTGCTGCTACACTGAGCTGGCACAGGGCAGATAGATACAGTTGTGTATCATCTGCATATTGATGGTACTTTATCCCGTGCTGTCGTATGATCTCACCCAGCTGCTTCATGTAGATGTTAAATAGGAGGGGGGACAAGATTGAACCCTGTGGCACACCTCATTTGGGCCTAGGGGCCTAGGGGTCGACCTTTGCCCCCGACCAACACCGACTGCGACCTGTCAGAGAGGTAAGAGGAGAACCACCGTAAAATGGTGTTTCTCACTCCCACCTCCTCCAGGCGTTGCAGAAGGATACCATGGTCTATGGTATCGAAGGCCGCTGAGAGGTCAAGAAGCACCAGGATAGAGAAATGTCCTCTATCCCTAGCCCGCCAGAGATCATCGGTCAGTGCGACCAAAGCAGTTTTTGCACTTAATTTAATTGAATTTTCAATTTGATTTACAATAGTAAAATTTTGGAGAGAGATTAAATAAGGGTATCAGGTTTCACACCAGCTGTGGATATAAATTTTAATTCTCCTTTATTCAGCAATTGTCTTAGTTAACAAAGCACCCATAAATGATTCAGCAGGCTTTTTATGCAGACAACAATGAAACTATATAATGTACACCAAAAATATTTGTGTATTCAGAGGTCAAAATCTATGTATAAGCTTGTTTTGCCAGTTTGAAATTCTTGGTTCTTTCTCCCTGCATTTCCAAGTAAATTGATTTGGTATTCTCTTAATGGTCTTGGGAAATACCTGACCTGTATTAAAATAAAGGTTCTTTCTAATCCGGGAATGGTCCATTCCTGCCTTGTTATTTTCATTCCAATATTGGCTTTGTTAACTCTCTCTTTTTTTTTTAAATTCCAAAGATCAACTTTCTGTAATTTGGCTATGAATTCCAAGGCATTGGTTGGCATTGAGGGTGAAAAACAGCCCTTTGGGCAACCCGGACGTTTGGGAACGGTGACTTCCGTTTGTCCATAGGGCCATTTTTTGTCCTCTGGAGCTTTCAGAAGGCTTCCCTGAAAGCTCCGAGGGTGAAAAACGGCCCTATGGACAACTTGGAAGTCCATTGCTGAATTTCTGGGTTGCCCGTAGAGCCAGTTTTTCATGCTCCAGAGACTTCAAGGAAGCGTCCGGAGGGCAGAAAATGGCCTTAAAATAAGGCCAAAGTCAGCTGGCCAGAGCACAAATGTGCACTGGAGCTGCCAGGCATTGCTGCATGCAATGCCTCGCAGGCCCTAATAAATGGCTCTACATGCCACCTGTGGCACGCATGCCATAGGTTCACCACCATGTTGATAGGGTCTCCTGTTTTGGCAGAAGTTGGAGTTAGAAGACCTCCAAGGTCCATGTAGGGTCAATCATTAAAAAAAAACTTTAAAAGCTTTCTTTTATCTCTTTGGACTTTGTGGAAACTCCAGAAAGTCTGAAGGTCTCAGCAAACATTCCACCTCCTAACTCAATCTTCATCTTGGAACTCTAGACAACTGAGATCTTACGCAAGTTTACTTTTCTAGTGTAAAGAAAATGCTCTGCAAGTTGATGTCAGCCTGATTTTTGAGGATTTTGTGGCAGTATTCATCTCAGAAACACCTACAAAATTAACTGAAGGGTGCCTCTGGATTGGTTTTGCTGATGAAAATACCATTGCCTAAGGCAGGGTTGTCAAACTCTCAGCCCATAGGCCATATGTTTCATGTGTTGTCCACACTCATGCCCTTTTTAGTGAAGTGGGGAAGAGTCCTGATATTTCATGTGACACCACTGTGATGACCTGAGTTTGACACCCCTGGCTTAGGGGATGTCCGATTGCCAAACCTAAAGCAATCCTTAGGAAGTCTCCTTTCACTTCCCCCTTTGTGCAATTAAGAATTCATTACATATTGTTTTTCCTGCAGACAGCCATAGTATTTGTGTCATCTGTTTAATGAAGCTTTAGGCATTATAATTTATAAGATTAGGTAAGATTATGCCAGACATGTATTTAAATGTTAGCATTAATTTCTTTTCGTTTTTGGTCTCCCCTTTGGAAAAATAAACTGCTTTTTTCTGATTTATGACTATAATAAAAGAGTTACTTTTGAGTTGATTTCTTTCATGTATGGTATTAAAGATGTTTTAAGCAACTCATGCGCTTAAATTATATGGAACTATCACTTGTGCCCTCCAACCTTTTTCCTCACTGTGTTTCCTGTCTTTTTCCAAGACTACAACTAATGAGGGAATGAGTAGAACACACAACAGCTGTGGTAGCAATATGTCTTCTTATTATTGATGAAGACTCTCAGGAGTGGGTTGTGTCTCAAACAGACAAGTAACATACCTAGAATCAGCACTAGAAGAGAAAAATAGGATCATTTGTATTATGTTCTCTGGTTGGAAGGACCAAATCTGAATGAATGTAGTTGTCAAACTCAAAAGCACCTTCTGGAAGAGCTTTTCCCAACCAGCTCCCCCTCCAGAGATTGCCATAATTCTGAGACAGAAACTGCAATCCAAACTTATTATCTGAAAAAAACTATTTGGAAAATATTTTAGTGTCTTTTTCTATTAAACAATACATTATTGTGGTTGCCATTTTTTTTTAATTCATGAGGTCTTTAATAATCCTGATACTTTTTTAAAAGGCTGTTGCCTCAAGCGTGTTATGATTCCTGAATCTAAATATCATTTTGTGTCCATGTCCAGTCAATGGTTTAGAATGGTTACTGAGCCGAGGTGGCGCAGTGGTTAAATGCAGCACTGCAGACTACTTCAGCTGACTGTAGTTCAGCAGCTCGGATGTTCAAATCTCACTGGCTCAGGGTTGACTCAGCCTTCCATCCTTCTGAGGTGGGTAAAATGAGGACCCAGATTGTGTCGGCAATATGCTGACTCTGTAAACCGCTTAGAGAGGGCTGAACGCCCTATGAAGCGGTATAATAAGTCTAACTGCTATTGCTATGGTTAGAACTGTCATAATTTTCATCTCCTTAGGGTCATTGCAAAATAACTTTATTCCAGAAATGGATACCGTCACAGCCCAGCAAAGCAATTCTAATCAATCCAGCACAAGCAATTCTAATCAGTCTCTCCTGTAATTTCATAATTCAGTACTATTGCAAAGAATATCAAGGTTGATTTTTTTCTGGAATTGTGAGAAGGGCTGTAGCTCAGTAGTAGAATATGTTTTAATGCAGAAAGTTCTTTCACAGAATCTACATATAAGAATCAGGTGATGGATAGAAACATTGGCCTGAGGTCTTTGTGGAGTTGTTTCTAGGTAGTCTGAATACACAGTATTGAACTAGATGGACAAGGGCTTCACTGGTAAGGCCATCATTGTATGCAAAATACAGTTTGAAGTCCAAGTTATTGCCTAGAAAGTGCTGCAGGACCACCTGTTTGCATAGAGCTGATCTGTCCAGTACATTTTAGTTTGTTGCTTAGTTTTGCTATGATACAGTTTGCCCCAGAGATCCAGCTGGCTTCTTAGCTTTAAACAAAAGTAGTAAAACTATTCTGTGGCATTATTTAAAACATTAAATAATGTTTAATTTATAATGTTTGAAAGGGATGTTGAAGTGATTACACCTTATGGCTAAATCAAAATATCAAAATACTTGCAGATAATATGATGAATAAATAATGTTACATACATATACAAAAGCTAGTTTTATGCCATTATTAAAGACCCTATGACTAGAAGCTAGCTGATGTAAGTTTTAGTCCTATTTTAGGTCTGAAAGTCAACTGGTGACTTTATTTAGAAAATCTATATAGCCACCTATCTTAAATGAATAAGTACTTAGATAGCCAGCAATATACATGTGTTTATTGCTTGAGGGACACAGTGGCTCAGTGGCTAAGATGCTGAGCTTGTCAATCAGAAAAGTCGGCAGTTTGGCAGTTCAAATCCCTAGTGCCGCATAACGGACTGAGCTCCTGTTACTTGTCCCAGAATCTGCCAACCTAGCAGTTCGAAAGCATGTAAAAATGCAAGTAGAAAAATAGGAACTACCTTTGGTGGGAAGATAACAGCATTCTGTGTGCCTTTGGTGTTTAGTCATGGCAGCCACATTACCACAGAGATGTTTTGGACAGCGCTGGCTCTTAGGCTTTGAAACCGAGATGAGCACTGCCCCCTAGAGTAAGGAATGACTAGCAGATATGTCCGAGGGGAACCTTTACTTTTACCTTATTCTTTAATTATTTGATTATTTACCAAAAAAAGAAAGAAAGTTAAAACTTCTCAATAATAAAAGTTAAACTAATCTCATAAAAATAAATGAAGACAATTTTACAAACTAGACACATGTATATTGGGGTCCTCTAACCCCTGGGGGAAAATCCATAATGGCCTTATAGAAGCCCATGATGGATAATGCCCTCCAAATTTTGGGTGGGATGGAGACTATTTCATAGGGCAGGCACTGTAGCAGTGAAAGCCTGACACTGTTTAATAGAAAGGACTAGAACATCCACTAGAAATTCCACAAGATCTGAAATAGACAAAAATCCTCAGAGACAGGAAGTACACAAATTCATATCCATTTTTATATTTCTGTCCTCTGTAAAACAAAAACAAAAATCCATAATATAGAAAAAAAAATCTAGATGCCAATTGTCTATGGAGATTTCTAGTTATCCATGTCACGGTTCTCCCAAAGGTGGATTTTCCAAAAGGCAACTGGACTTTCTTGTTTTATTTTGTTTTCCTTTGAAAACTATTCACTTCTCATCCAAAAAAAGGTCTTCAGATCAGTGTTTGGATGAGAAGCAAAACATTTTCAAAGGTGGGGGATGTCCTGTTGCCTTTTGGAAAAAAAAACACCTTTGGGACCAAAATGCCAATTATGTACCACCACATAGAGAAAAAGGAGGACACAGTAACTTCATTGGATATGCCATATAGAGGAAAAACTTCATTAGATTGATGCATTTTTCTATATTTCATCTAGTGCCAATTTTTATGAAACAGCTAAGGCTCAGCATAATAAACATTTGTCAGCACAATGCTAGATATTACCTGATAATTAGAGGCACTTGTTAACAGATTTAAAGGGCTTGCTGCAATCCTCTTTTTGACATTTTGCCCATGTAGCTATAAGTCTGTTATAAGCCAAAAGAAGTAAAGGATAACTGCAACTCTTCAGAGGACTGCCAAATAAATCAATAATTAGATTTTTAGCAAATGAGTAAAAAGCCTCTTCAGTGCATAAAACACAGCTTCTAAGTAGCTCAGAATGATACATAATTCAGAATGGTAAAAGTCTTAAAAGTGCCCGCCCTTCCTTCCTTCCTTCCTTCCTTCCTTCCTTCCTTCCTTCCTTCCTTCCTTCCTTCCTTCCTTCCTTCCTTCTTTCTTTCTCCCCTTCCTTCCTTCTTTCTCCCTCCCTCCCTCTGGATACAAGATATAGATTTTTGAAATAACTTTTTAAGAAAATATCTTGTTGTGCTTCTATTGTTCTCTTTTTGATTACCTCTTCATTACTTCTCCATTTTTTACAACAAGAAATATTGATAGACTGTAAAAGAGGTGTTTTTAATTATAAATGGGCATGAAAATAACTCAATAACTCAAGCAATGTGTAAAAAAACAAAGGAAACCAGAATCAAAAAAATAATTTAGAAAAATTAGTCTGCTAACTGCAATTTAGGTACTGGTTGCGTACTTATCCCATGTTACTGGTTAACAAGATTTACTGCTATTTACTGAGCTACTGTTAGTTCAGTCAGTGTTGATGTATTAGTGCTTGGCCGGAGTATAGTGGGATCAACTAACAGACCTTGGTTTGATTTAGTGTCTAACAGGAATCAACATGTTCAAAGAGTATGAATGGATAGCAAGTGATGATGAATATAGGATAATGATGATAAAATGCATCATCAGTTGTAAAATCTTAGTAATAAATGAATGAATGTATTTAGACTATTTCACACAAATAATTGTCCAGAACAAAAAGTGCATAGGAGATGTGGGGTTCCCACTATAATTTTCTTTTTCACATATCACATAGCAGTCATCTTCATAGGGCTGTTACATGACCATAATTGAGAATGAAGCAGGCAAAGACTTCTTAAGCAAGAAGATGATTTGGCATGGCTTCCTGAATTACTTGTTCACAGCTGTGCTAGACCCAAGGGGTCATCAAAGTTGTTATTTGTGAGAAGGAGGAGCCACATCGCAATGTCACAACGTGCAGTCTTGATACTCCGAGACCGCCATTGACACTTTTGCCGATGGACGGTCCATTGAGACCTAAACCATCCTGTAGAGATGGTGATCAGGAAGACAAAGCCTTGCTAGTCTCAGGGACATTGCAAAGTTCCTGATCAACCCAAGGAAAGTGCTTCAAGCCAGCGGTAAACAGGCAGCCCCCAGGCTGATGAAAAGAGAAAGTGAATCCATCTGGTGAGATATTTTTTTCTATTTTGCTAAAGACTGCCCAAAGAAATTTTTATTTAAAGCCAAATTAGATCCTTAAGCAAAAGAACTGAGCCGCGAAAATAACCCTAATTGGATTGCTGTGGAAAGTTTTTTCTCCTTGTAACTATTCTTTGTGGATTGAAGTGCTCGCAACATTTTTAAATTTCTCCTCTTAAAATGAATGGATTGATTTTTTTCTTCTGCTTTTTGTTGCTTTATTTTTTGACTTCTGGATTAAAACCTCCCTTTTTATTTTAACAATTCTTCCTATTACTTGTTATTAAATCCCACTAAAAGAAACCTAAAGAACTTTGTTTCCTACAAGCCAGAGATAAATATTAGAAGGTGAAAAATTAGCCCACTGCCACTCAGAGGTCAGAGGCTGGGTTTTTTTAAACAATGTATCTCTTTTCTTTCCTTATTGACTTCACTAACTTTGTAGCTGAAGGGTTTGCAACTTGTTTACAGAAACTGATAAAGAGCCAAGGGCATGAATTGTTTTCAAAGGTTCCTTTGAGGACTATTCTGGCAGGGGAAAGAAAGGGGGACAACAGAACCCTTCTCCTTTGAAGAGCATAAAATAACTTGTGTTCAAGTCAATCTAAAATAAAAAATAAAAGAGGCCTGGAAGGCTAGAGTGGCACTGGCTATTAGTTTTTTTTTTCCTTTTTCTTTCTTCTGTTTTGGAAACATGGATCAATATTCAGATGAGGAAACCTTAAAATTCCAAAATATCTTGGCTGGAATTCAAAATATACTGGAAGGATAAGGGAGAATTGAGAAGAAGTTGGAAAGACTAGTCCTCACAGCAAAAGATTATGGGGTTGGAGCCCCAAAAATTAAAGGAGAGAATGAAGATATAGAAAATAAAGATAAGACAAGAAATGAATTTATTAATGGAGCAAATGTGGGTGAAAGTGGAAAGAAGGGAATATGGAAAAGGGAATTCGATGAATTGGAGCTCTAACCCAGATTCTAGGATACCGAAGGAAAAAAATACTAATGATGATAGACATAAGAAGAGAATTTTTTTCAGACAACCAAAGACAAGCTAATTTTAGTAGCAACTGGTGGGCAATGAGATTATCTGAGGGACCCTTCAAGCAACAAAGTGCGGAGACAAGTCTATAAAAACCTTTTAAAGGAGATAAAAAGAAGACTGACACCACAATTGGCAAGAGAGATAAGATTGTTTTATTACTGGAAAGATACAGGTTGACAATGAAAGTTGATAATAAAAAATTAATTGATTTTGGTGATTAATAAGTAGGAATTTTGTAACTCTTAGATTGTTTTAGATTGTTATCAAATGTTTATTCACTAACAATTAATTAACTATAATAACAATAAGAAAATGATTATGCATACAGCTTAATGATATATGCATGTAATCTAGTAAAAGAAATTTGGATATAAATTGCAAATTGTGACTTGGGAAAAAGACCTATAAAATTTTATTAACACATTTTTATTTAGATCTTGTTATAACGGTGTAAGGTTTTTTTTGGGGGGGGGGGTCTGACGAGAGGAGAAAAATTATTTAAATAGTAAATAATTTTTAGCCAAGTATAATAATAACAAGGAAATGTTAATGGTCATTGTTTAACAATATATACATGCTATGGTATTGGCAAAAGTAACTTGGATATAAATTCTAAACAATGAGTTGGAAAAAAGGGGAGGAAGGTTTAGAAACTTTATTAATTGACTTTTATTTAAAAGATTTATAAAGGTGTAATGTTATTGGAGGATTTTTTTTGAAATAGCTAATGAATGTCATTATGTGGTTGTGTCTTTAAGTATGAATGATTTGAGGTAAAAGCATGTTCAAATAATTGTAGTCAATTGAGAATTGTGGTACATTAATAGTAAGTTATACAAAGATTTTTGATTTAAAGTGTATAATCTAATATGAACTATAAGTAATGACTGTGGAAGAAATGCACGAACGTTATCTGTAACCAATCGACACACTTTCTACAAGATGTAATGAAGGATAATTCATTTTTGTGTTTTTGTTCAATTAAATAAAAAAAAATTCAAAAAATGTTGTTGTTATTCTCAAGTGTTTTAAAAGTCAGAACAGATAGAATACACTGATATCTGTGATAGAAAAACCTTCACATCTGAATGCATTTTATGTATCTTTTTCACAGAGTTTCAGAATTTGGAAGTTCCTCCAAACTTCTTTTCTATTGTCTATGTCCAAATTAATTATGGATCTATTTTAACATTTTGTATATTGCACTTTAAAACAGACATGCAAATAAACAACTGTCATTGTTCCTGTAAAGTAAGGAGCTCAAAAGACTGTATAGGTGTGGTCCTCTTTTTATCTCTCTAATATCAAGAATATGTTGAGCTGAGAAAAGTAACTGGTCAAAACTAACCAGTTAATTCTCTGGTGAAATGGCAGTTTGAAGACTGTGTTACCCTCTTCCAGAATTACTATGCCATAACTGTCTCTAAAAACTTTGCTTAGATGTGTATCTAACCTAGTCCTAAATTAAATCCTCAGCTACTTTCTCTTAATAGGCAATATTAATGTATAGTGTTACAATGATGTTTAGGCCTGTTTTTTTTCCCTTCAGTAGGTTATATAATCATGAGGTAAGGATTTATTGGACTGCCCACATGCATGTGTCAAGAAAATGGCAGGGGGAACTTTGGTTGCTGTTACTGAAGCAAATAAGATTCCAACAACTACCTGGCTTTTACAGGAGTATTTATAATAATGATAAAAGTGGATATAACTGGAACTCTTTGAGCCATATCTTATTAGCCTATAATATTCGAATTCATATTTTCCCTCCCAGTAGGAAATAATAGCAACTCAGTATGCTACTCAAATTGTTTTAGTCCACCACAAAACAATCAGATATTCATTTTCTTTTCAAATACTAAGTGTGGCATCTTCTTTTTATCTCTTGCACAAAAATATGCTGATGCATTATTCACAAAAGCTGATGGAAAAAACCAGAGAACAATAAAAGTATAACTGTGCTAATGTGTAGAGGGCCATTAAAAAACACAAATCAAGAGTAAAAGAAGAAGCAAAAACATTGATCAGATAATTTATAAACAATATTATTTTGCTCTCATCAGTTTTCTCCTAGTACTTCCAGTTGTGTTGGAGTAACACTTTCTTTATGTCAATCCACCAGAACCAGCATCCATTAAGCTGTGGGGAAAATGATGTGATAACAGTAAATGTCCTGCTATTGTGTAAACAAATTGAAATAAAGCTCCAAACAAATGGACAGGGAAGTAATAAGGACATAGTGAGATAAGATCCCAATGAAGAAATGGAAAGCCCAAGAAGAAAACTATAATAATGATGGCAGGAGCACAGCAGACACAAAATTGCTAGGGTTTTCTTCTGGATACAGTGAAAAGAGCGAAATTTTTTATAGATATTCCATACATAAGGTATGTATGGAATATCTGTGTGTGTGTGTGTGTGTGTGTGTGTGTATTTGTGTGTGTGTGTATATATATATATGTACATATGTACATATGTACATATGTACATATGTACATATGTACATATGTATATATGTATATATTGCCACCAACAATTTAATATTACTATATGCAATTACTGGGGAGATCAGGCAATAAATGAAACTGGATTTTTTAAATATCCTTTGTAACTTATCTACTACAGTTTCTATTGCTGCTAATGATTACCTATTCAGAAAAGGAAATGTATTTTTAGCAGGATGTGGGGACTATAATGTAAATTGGCAATCTGAATTTACTTTATCACTTTGGATTTTATTTTATTTTTGATTTTATAGTATCCCAAGATCCAAAATTATTCTTCAGAAATGTGCTAGTCAAGCAGACAAGAATCTCTTGACTTTTAACATATTGTGAGAATGCCACAGAAAGCCTCAGTGGCCTTATCGGTTTCATTTAAATGTCAACTTTTCTATATGAAACCTGTGAATACTTGAGTAATTTTTTATGGTGGAAACACTTGCTGAACTGTCTGATGTCAGTTGATGACAGATTTACACAAAGAAATTTTTAAAAAAAGGAGAGAGTTATAATTGTTATCCATCTCTTTATGATTAATTTCCCTGACTGTTTCTTTTAAAATATAAGTTGAAATATTTCAGGAAGAATAAATATAAAACTGTTGACCATTTAGTGTTGTGTTGTGGGCTTCTGATCCTGAAAATTTATACATGGACCTACAATTTGTGGGACAATTTGCTAGGTGGGTTTTCTTGTCTGATAGACAACTGCATCTAAACTTGGTTAATTTCAACAGCAATCACTAGCATTGCTATACTTTTCTAGCCTTGCAAATTATCCTTTCTAGTACCATCTCGGTTTTGTGCAGTACTTTCTTCTTTAATTTTCTGATTTTTTTAAAGTTACCACCAAAACCGTGGAGCCATGACTTTCTTGATCCTACCCTTCTCTCTCAGCTGTGTCACTCTTTCTTGTTTGTTTTACAGTTCTGTCCTCTAAGGACAACACTGGCTCAAAGTAATTCTTTGGCATTGGTCACTTCCTTTTGTTTTCAATCCATATTCATTCAGTACCCATTCATTCTTTACTTTTTTGTTTTTCTTTGGCTTTTCTTAAGTCTTTTTTTAAGTCAACAATTCTATCACAATTTCAGTAGGCCTTTCTTCTAAACAAGAAGCTGTAGAATTACAGCTGAAGTGGGGTGCAAGGTTCAGATAAATGCTTCCTAAATTACATTGCAATTTTGATGTTGTGGTGCTATACAAAATTTCTTCCTATATAATGTTTTTTTTTTTTTCCTGGAGGCTTCGCCAATGAAACCATGAATAGCATAAAGAAAAGAGCCACAGTTAATTTCTGATACCTATACTTATTTTTTTCTTCACCAAAGCATCTATCCTCAGCAGTTTTAAAAAGGAGGAACTTAAAAGCCCTCTGTAAGAGAGAGGGTTAGGAGACTTCTGAGGCCTTTTGCACAGATTTTATCATGTGCAATAATAAAAAAAAAGTGGAAGAATGTTCACCAGAAGAAGAATCATTTTTGTTTTTAGCATGCCAATTGGGGAATTAGTTGATATCTTTATGAAAGAATGCAGATTTCAAGGAGAAAATAGATATGGTAGTGGGTTTGAGCCAGTGCTCAGCCCTTTACCACTTCATCTTCCAAAAATTTCAGACAGGATTTTGGGAACATATACTGCATCTGAGCTCCTATATTCAATATGTATTATATTTTCAGTAAACGAGCTGAGATCCTGAAAATAGACACAAAACTTTTGGCTGTGCTGTCTGAGATTTCTGGAGGCAGAAGTGTCCACATATTTGGTCTGCTCTAAAATGGGAAAGGTTGCTGAAAACAAAAAGGCAAAGCAAGTAGAAATTCAGGAGACATTTACTTCTAGACTGAGTAAATGAGAGGAGGGTATTTCATTACTGGATCCTGAACTGTTTATTCTGACATATCCATGGTAGAATCCATATTAGTTGAACTTTTCTTTTTGCTTTTGGTATTACCAGCATTCCAGATGATTTTCTAGTCCTTTGAGATTGTAAATTAATCATTCCTGGAGATCCATGAAAAAGCTAAAACTAAAACATCAACTGGTAAAAATAGATGACAATTTGTCAATTTCATTGGCCAAGGAGGAAGTGCTGACATGGATTGTGATTGGAATCTGACCCACCCTCCTATTTTTTTTTTTTTTTTTACAAAGACAGGCAAAAGTGTAAGAAGTATAGAAATTCTGGAAGTTCTACCCTGTTTTCCCCAAAATAAGACCTCCCTGGATAATAAGCCCAATTGGGCTTTTGAGCACATGCACTAAAATAAGCCCTCCCCCCAAAATAAGCCCTCCTTGAAAATATTGCAACACAGCAGCAGTCATGAGGTGACCACGCTTGCCGCCTCCTGGACCTCAAAAATAATAAGACCTCACTGAAAATAAGGCCAAGTGCTTATTTTGGGGGCTCAAAAGAAAATAAGACCCTATCTTATTTTCGGGAAACACGGTAGTATGGATCTTTTAATTCTCAAGCAGTTTTGTCACCACTTTACCCTTTTTCTGGCACTAACTTTTGTAAGAAAACTCTATTATTCTCCTTAAAAATGTAATCACATGTTTGTTCTTGAGTCATAAAACAAGGGAACACTGCCAGAGCCTGTAGCAATAGAGGAAATGGTAAAATAGGTTTAAGAAACATTTGTATCTTAGAATGCACACTTGAATTACCTTGTAAGAAAAATGGTATTTTTTCGTTTGAAAAAGAGAGCTCATGGGCTCCAGTGCAAACTATAATGGATGGGGTGAGGGTGGATGGAGTTTTAAAGAGGAAGAAATACAATAACAACCACTTAAAGATTAGTCATGTTCTATGGCTCTATAATCAGTGGTGGGCTGCTGACAGTTCAGATCAGTTCGGGTGAACAGATAGTTCCCACCCACCCTGGCATTATCATATCCTATAATATCGCCGTTTTTTCAATGCCACGTGCATGCACTGAAGGCATGCTCACATTTTCAGTTCTGGGCTAACCGGTTGTTACAGCATGTGACCCCCCTCCTCTGTTTATAATGCTGGTTGGCTACAGAGGGAATAAAGTAGAAAACCACGAGACAGGTAAATAATAATTATCTAGGCCTTAGCATTTTGTAGTATATTCCATTTGTATGCTGTAGATTGAAATGAAGAATTTAGGGTTAAGTCCTACAGGAAAATGACTTTTTAAAAATCAAATGACTTTTATTTATCTACTGCAATATTACAAACATTGTATCATGCTAATTTAAGAGTTTGTTGATTTACATCACATTAAAATATATTCCATTACTAGCATTCTTCTAGTTACATCATATAATTGCATTGACATTTATTTTTATTACATCGAATAATTGACTCTGGGAAAAGGATTATATAAATGTGAACACCAAATGGCAGATAAATGTTACCAAGGTGGTTTAATGTTACTCAGAGTTTTTTGTTTATACCATTTGAATTGATTGCCTTAGAAAACCAAAACTGGAAACCTGGGAGTGAAAGGACAGAAAGAACATGACTATTCCTTTTATAGTTCTCTGAAAGTCAGATTTAAATGAATAGGCTTCAATTCTATACAGTATTCTCATTCTTGGGAGCAAGCCTGGTTAGACTTGCAAAGAAGCTATGGATTATGGTCCTTATAATGGGGTGTTTGACTCAGTCTCCTCAGATTCCTTGGGTCAGTAAAAAAAAAAAACTCCTTGAATTCCACTGTGACTTGAAAATGTTTTCCTTGTGTTACATATGAATTGCCACTCCTAATCTCCCCATCTTAATGAGTTTAAGTATTTTGTGGTTCTCCTTGAATTCTAATTTTCATAATGGTGCTGATTTTACAGCTAGTTTTTAAATTATTGTTTTCAAAGAAATCAGTAATAATTCAAGCAAGAGTAATGTGAGCGACAAATACAAATTTTCATTGAAATTAGCTGTATTCTATTGTGATACTTTCCAATTAAAATCTTTCACAGCAATGTCTTTATTTATCACAAAATCTTTTGATACTTATATTTTTTTTTTCAACAGGAGGAAAGTCATAGTGCTTGTATTGGTATAGGCTTTCATGGTCAGCATCAAGTAAGCAGTGATGTGTTTTGAGCTGAATGGCTATGGTGCGCCAGACACCTCACTGGCAGTTGTGGCTGGCATCTTCAGAGGCAGATAGATTTACTTGATTGTATTTCTTGGTAACTCAAAGGGAATTGAACTAGGGGCATGGGTCAATATTCAGATCCAGAGTGCATCACTGCTTGATTAGCAGCACTTAATTTCATTTTATGCTTTGTTTTCTTTATCAGTCATGATTTAATATCTTTAGTTGATACAGCAACATGTTATATCCTTGAGCTGTTGCCAAGAGTTTACTATATGTCTGCTTTTGACCTTTCTCATTCCTGTGCAACCTGGTCCTCAAAATCAGTTGTGACTCAATGATAGAGCAACTCATTTAAAAGTGTGTCCAGTCATTGCTTCTCATATGTGCTGGAAGTGCATATGTACATGCCCATCACATTATTTCCTTCTGAAGTAAACTGGAAATTATGCAAAGTGCAGAAGTGGTAAGCAAAAAGAAACTTGAGGCGGGAGATCACAGAAAAGAAAACAAAAACTAAATCTTGTTTAGACTAACTTCAGTCACTACTTCAGTCACTATATTATTGTCAGCCCCACTACAAAGACCAGGGCACAAAATCAATTTCACAGGAAGATTAGAACTATACTTTATTGTGGTAGACTACAATAACAGAATCTTGTAAGCCTGATTGTGGTTTACTTTCCTTACTTCCTGGAGACCACTGAATCAATAAAAATCCTGTCTGAAGTACTTTTGAATACTGCCTTTCTTCACAGGGCTTAAAGAATGCTTCAGTTCTCTCTATATATGCTTTATTTATGTTCTTGAAATATTTCTGTCCTTTATCCTGTACAATTTCTCCATACCACTTTTGCAAACCATCCTTTCTTCCACTATCTCCACACACTGATTCATACTTTGCACTTTATTCTTTAAAGTTCTCACTTCTTTCTTGATAAGAATCTTATTAACTCTATCCAGCCATGGCTTCCTTGGTCTTCCTCTCCAACTCTTTCTCCATGTACTGCATCTATTAACTCCATTTGAGCAAACACTATTAATCACTAACATTTGTGTTTTAATCTAATCCATTCAAATTCTTAACCAGCCCTGTGACTAATGATGACATTGGCCAGGCATTATGGATGTTGAAGTCCAATTACATTTGACAGATACCAGGTTAGAAAAGGCTGGTCTACCATGCATGAAGCAAAGCAATGGTTAAAGATAACCATTCAGTATTATATATGGCAGTGATGGCTAATTATTTTCTCCTTGTGTGCTGAAATTGTGTGTGTGTATATGTGCCCATACCCACAATGCAATGTGTGACCCACCCTGCGTAGCCTACTCAAACTCCTGCATCATGGTGGTGGGGAGGGCACATTTTCACCCTTCCCAGTCTCCAGAGGCTTTCTTCAAGCCTCCTGGCACCAAAAATGGGGCACAGGGGGGCAAACATGTGCCTGCCCCCCATGCATGCACCCGCATTCCCGCATACACAACAGAGACCCAAAAATCAGCTGGCCACAATGGAGATGAGCTGGGTGATGGCTCGCATGCCCACAGAGGGCTCCATGTGCCACCTATGGCACACATGCCATAGGTTTGCCATCACAGATATTTGGGATTTGCTTTTTGGCACACATTTTATAAAGGATCCTGAAAATCTAGCTCATTTCTATACTTGTCTTCCTTTGTATGGAAAAATAACATTATTAGGCTGTTTTGGTTCTGCTCTTTGTTGTTGTTTGCTAAAATTATTAACATCGTTAGAGAGGCTTGGGATCTCACTCTGAGAAGCTGTTTTCTCTGATCATGATTACCATTGACAGCTGTTCATTTTCTGCCTGACTGAATTCAAAAGAAGTCATATACCTTGTGAGTAATGAACTTTATATGATATACAGCCATCCTCATTTGGTATAGTTTACTCACCATAACAAGAAGCGCTTGGATGTCTCTCTCTGTTAGCTAATATTTCATCAGACTGATTATTGGTCATGTTTCTCACCAGGGAAAATAATGGCAATAAGAATAACAATGCCATTATTCAATTGGAGGGGGGTATAGCATGAAAGGTTTATGGAATCATAAGAGGAAAATATAACTTCCAGTAAGCATGATTTTAGTAGAAATCATGGTCTAAGCTGCATATTTTGCCAGATGTCAAAGCACTCCCCAGTAATATAAATAAATAATATCTTTATATGATAGTGGTCTTAAAATCAGTATCATCCCACTCATACATGTGCAGGCACATATACATGAAGTTTAATTTCAGCTATTTGGATGTGGCTAAAGCATTGAACTTGGAACTGATAAAACTAAAACCTGATCTGATAAAGGATTGGCTGTGGAGTATAGAATCTATACTTGGTCTAATATTCTTGAATTATAATGCATATCATTCACCTCCATTGCTCATATTGATTTCAGCTGATAGAAAGAGGGCCCTAACATCTTAAAGATCTGAGTATTTTTTTATTCTGCTTTAGACAAGAACTCAGTTATTTGATTCACACGACTATGTTGTGATGTGGTTTGGTTTAGTTTAGCAATGATAAACATTTGTAGTTTATAAGCCATGGTTTATGCTTTAGCAGAGTAACAGAATAGCAAAGTTGGAAGGGACCTTGGAGAACTTCTAATCCAGTGTCCTGCTCAAGCAGGAGACTCTGTACCATTCCAGACAAATGACTCTCTTCTTAAAAGTCTCCAGTGATGGAGCACCCACAACTTCTGAATGCAAATGACCAGCTGTCTGCAAGGAATATAAATCCTTCCATTCCCACCACCCAGTCAGAGCTGAAGCAGTTTCTTGGATAAGAAGCAAAATGTCTTTAAAGAAAAAACAAGAAAGTCCAGTTGCCTCCTGAAAAAGTACCTTTGGACAACCATGACCCTGATGACTGAGAATGTCTACAGACTTTTAAGGAGAGAAGCAATTTAAGACTAAGGAAAAATTTCCTAACCAGTGTCATTTGCATCCTTTTTGAGGGTCATTGTGGTACTTCAAAGAAAAAGCAAGAAGAAGCAATACATTTGGAAGATGCAATATTCCAAATGTGGTCTTACTAAGGCTTTATAAAATGGTATTTATACTTCATGTGATCTTGATTCTATCCGTCTATTAACACAGCCTAGGATTGTATTGGTTTTTTTGTTGTTGTCGCCACATGTTGCTGGCTCATATTTAAGTGGTAGTCCACTAGGGTTCCAAATTTACTCTCATAATTACTCCTACTCAGCCATGTTTCACCTAATCTGTGTCTATGTGCGGTTATTCTTGCGTAAGTATAGAACTTTACTTTTCTCTCCATTGAATTTCATTTTGTTAGATAGGACCCAGTGTTCAATGTGTTTGTTTGGTTTAGCTGAATAATGACAAGCCAATGTGGTTTATAGGCCATGATTTCTGACTTAGCATATTGTTTAAAATCACTGAGTAAAATTAATAAACCATGATTAAATTAATCATGTATAAATCCAGTTAGTGTATTTCATCCTTGCTAAGAACATTCCTGCAAAATCGAACAGAAGAATCTTTCTTATATTGCCACCCAGGTTTCTGAGAAACTTAATACAGATCTATTTTATTTTCATTTTTTTACAAATTTGTATCACACACATGGACACACACACTTACACATATAAGCATAAAACTAGTTAAATTTCTGAAACACTTATCTAAAAAGTTAAGATGTTTAAGCTCACTTCTAACATGTACCAAGGAAGAATTCTGTCTCAAGTCCACTGGTGGAATATTCCACAATGGAAATACATTGTAGAAAAAGCAGAATTTATTGCTAATATTAGATTTATCCAGTAGCATCCTTGGATGGGGGCAGGGAGAGGTGAATTACAAATGCTGTGTCACACCAATGTGACATAAGCTTTGCCCCCTTTGTACATGTGTTGTGACATTTTGACAAAAGAATTGGATATTGTACATGCCTCTGGACATATCTATTTTGTGACCTGCAGAAAGTGCTGTATTGAAGAATTAAGAGTTGAGGTGAAGGGCACAAGAGTAGGAAACCCTTAAGTGAATTAGACCTAATCTATGTAAGGAGGTTACATAAAAAATATTGGCATGAGCTTGGAAAGCAAGCAGAACTGTTAAGAGTTTATGAGGCTATTAAGTTCCATATAGAATGATGGGTTGGGGGAGTGTGGATGGCAAAACAGAAGTGTGCATATGTGAGATAGTAAGTTAATAATTAGGTGAGCTTAACTGGAGGATATAATAATTGATCAAAATAATAAATTTCTTTTCCATTAAAAAAAGCTCTATATTAGTGATGAAGAATATCAGGAGAGGAAATCTATGATTTTATAGGTTCTTTCCAAACTTTTTTTCCATAATAAAGATATGTATCTATAGCAATCAAATAAATATAAATTATCCAATCAGATATGCAAATGAAATCCTTGCAGAGCTCTTCATAACGCCAAATATTTGTATTTTAAGAAAAAAAAATACCCAAAACATATACTGTTAGAGAAAATAATTTACAGAGAACCCTGCATTAGAAAAAGTACATTCCAAAATATTCATTTGAAAAATTGCTCGTGCACACACAAAAATATACATTTTCATTTGTACCTTCAAAGGAACTGAGGCAAAAGTTAAAGGGAATATATTTAAGATTGAGAGAGAGAGAGAGAGAGAGAGAGAGAGAGAGAGAGAGAAACTCAGCATGACATATTTGCTTATACTGAGCCAAGAGATAGTGACACATACATGGATATGGTCATTGCAGTGAGTTTACAAGGAGACGGGACGGGATGGAAATTTCTTTTAAGCACTACTAGTAGTATAAGGAATCAGTTTTTGTCTGCAGTTAGTTCTTGATTTAGACTTGTCAGTATTTACTATTCTGATCACTCTCACAGCTACTTAAATCAATAGCTATCAGGATTACCAACACAGACAATTCTATACTTGTTTCCAAATCCTTTTGTCATAGCATCAGTTAAACCCTACAGTTTCATACTCACAATGCCTTAATTGCTTGGGGGTTCTGCACAGCAAGTTAGGTAGGTGGTAACACAAGAAGAAAAATAAAATAGCAAGGGTGGGAAGTAACTTAGTTTTTGTTTTTTTAAAAAAATCTCTTTATTGAAGATTTTCCCTATGTCCTATTTAGGCACAAATTGCTCTTAACAATTGTTCCCCATTCCCCGTTATTAATTATATCGGATCGAATTTACCATCAAATTAATAAAGGCTTCCAGCCCTGTTTTGTGTGAATACTTTTTTCCACAATTGTTCAGCAATTAGACTATTAATTGAAATAAAACCCACTGCATTTGATGAACTAAGAATAAGGGCATTTTAGGTTAAGCTTGTTTCAGTTGTTAAATGGATACTGTGCATTCATGTGTCCTGTTTCTTTTACGCCTTTTCTAAGTGACAAGTTAGCAGCAGAAACCTCCCAACATTATCAAACTCCCGTTATAAATGCTTATAGGCAAGATGCTGTATTGTGTTTGAATGTCAGGATGTGGTAATAAGTGGCTTAACTAACAAATGTGTCACATATAAATGGATTAAAAAGAGGGTATATTTAGCTTTGTATTTAGTAATACATTTCTAATCTGCAATGTTTTTAGAAGATTATGCATGCAAATACAGAATAATAAACACACTGAATGCTGCTGAGTCCTCCTAAATGCTACTGTAGCTAATACACAAGCACAATTATCAATAACTCAGTGGGGAAAATAAATCTGTGCAGTGACTTGGTTAAATAGTGCTTGGGTAAGCCTGTGTTTGATAAATCCTTGATATTGTATCTGCATTTTAAAATATAAATTCTGAGTTGCAGAAAGAGGGCCAGAGGTTTAGATACATACTATGAATTGCATGTATATGCTTTCCTTTGTGCCAAAAATTCAGAGTGAAATATATAATTATTGCACATAACAACATACAATATATCCTCACAGTTTCTGCCAAGGTAAAGCAAACTAAAATATATTGATTGCCCTAAGTTTAATAGGAAGGAATAGGACTGTGTATGTTTGAAAACCATTTAAAGAAATTCTTTGGATCTTAAATGAACCCAGTACTTTTCTGCTACCTGTTAAAATAGTTGTATTTTTAAGCTATGTTTTCTATAATGCTGAAAAGAGGCATCGGCTTTAATGAGCTGACTTATAAGTGTAGTAGTAATAATTAATATTAACAATTAAAACAGCTAAATCTATGCAGAAGCTAGAAAAGATCTGTTATGCTTTACGGCATAAGAGAGAATGTATTTATGCACATTCTAAAGCAGTTTTGCCATATAATTTTTGAGGAAGGCATAAAAATTACAACAAAAATAATAGATTAAAATTGCATGTATCTCAATATGTTGAGGCAGCTAGTCCTTATAATGAACTAAATTGGTTCTTGCTACTTTAATTTAGGATGTTATAACACTTTAGCACTGATAAATGCATTTGATATTTGAGTAGCATTCTGGGAATATATATATTTATATCATTTAGTTTAATTAAAGTACACATAAAAATAAAGCATGGTTTACATATTCTACTCTCTTGATCAACCACTACATTATATGGCATCTTATATATATATGGGTATAATATTTCTCAGTTTAAGAGGGCAATCTTGCTTTTCTTTGTTCCATGTACAAGCAGATTAGCAGAGCTATGAATCTTGCTGTATACTTTCTATTTACTCATTTGGCCTTCTCCCTTTCACTCAATATCTTATGTATGAATTTAGTAATAGTTTCAGAGTTCATAATTACCAATATTGTGCAGTGAAATTGTTCTGCTTGCAGTGTTCATTGGCATTATAAAGCTAGCTTGTTTGTCTTCAAAGGGCTACTGCTGGCTTTTTAAACACCATACAACCATATTTAGAATAGAATAGAATAGAATAGAATTCTTTATTGGCCAAGTGTGAGTGGACACTCAAGGAATTCGTCTTTGGTGCATATGCTCTTAGTGTACATAAAATAAAAGATACATTGGTCACAAATCATAAGGTTCAACACTTAATGATAGTCATAGGGTACAAATAAGCAATCAAATCATATTAGGAAATAATCAATATAAATCGTAAAGATACAAGCAACAAAGTTACAGTCATACAGTCATAAGTGGAAGAAGATGGGTGATAGGAACGATGAAAAGATTAATAGTAATAATAATGATGCAGATAAATAATTTGACAGTGTTGTGGCAATTATTTGTTTCGCAGAGACATGGCATTTGGGAAAGAAGCTGTTCTTGTGTCTAGTTGTTCTGGTGTGCAGTGCTCTATAGCATCATTTTGAGGGTAGAAGTTGAAAAAAATTATGTCCAGGATGTGATGGGTCTGTAACTTAAGGATTTAAGAGCCTTTAAATACTGTAGTTTACAGACTTCTGGCAATTGGGAATGGAGCTTTTGCAAGTTACAAGGTACTACTGAGGAAGAGAGGCTTTACAGAAAAAGAAACTTTAAGTCAGAAATCTCTTTTCCCATTGAACCATGGGGGAGAAGGTAAAATAAGATTGAATTGCTTGTAATGGCAAGATTTTAGTCTGAATAAACCGGATGGCCACATAGATTTTGAAAAACGGGTGTATTAATAAAGCCATCATTTAACAATTTAACAATTTTTGAGATATTCATAAAAGCACAGCTTTAAACATGAGGATATTTCATGTTCTGTTACATTGAAACATTCATATCTGAGGGTTCATGTGAGTTTTACATTGGATTCCTGGAGATTTAACTTGAAGAAGAAGAAGAGGAGGAGGAGGAGGAGGAGGAGGAGGAGGAGGAGGAGGAGGAGGAGGAGGAAGCAGCTCAGTTTGCTGTTAAATATTCAGGAAACCCTACTCTATATTTTTAAGTCAAAAATTGGGTCATATATGCAATGTCTTATCAACACAGCAGCTGAAATTATGTCCTGGAAATTAAGTAATAAATACTAATTATATTTATTGCACCTTTCTATAGTTCTGTTGGTCTCCTCAAGACTTCTAATAGGATCATGCTGTTGGGGATCCTGGAAGTTGGAGTATGATTTACTTAAAAGGCACATATTTGAGAAAGATTCCTGTAAATATAGTTTGAGCTATACTGAGGTTTATTAGGACAGTGTAATTTCTACTTCTCAACAGTTTACTCTAGGATAAAAGCATGCAAGGAATAAGTGACCATTTAAATTTCTTCTTAACCCAAAAGAACACAATTCACTGTCATATTAATTAATTTGCATGGATTACTTTTCCTAATTGGAGTAGGTTAATAATGAAAGTCTGGTTGATAAATGTGCTTTAGCAGGCATCACTTTGATACTTGTCTAGTTGATAAATGGACAGATGGCTATAATTAACCCCCAGATATTATGCGCTAGATTGACTATGTGAAAAAAGAGGTATCTGAACATCCCTGAAGTCATCAACTTACCTTTTTATAAAGGTAATTGAGTTTATTTTTAAATGGATTTGGAATCTCTATGGCAATAAAGATAGAAAATTAAAAGGTTGGCAAGGGTCATTATATTATTTTCTTGTAGATACTATTGTTCATTGGGTTTCAAAACACTTTATCCGATAATGGATATAAACTTATTTGATTATTGTTTCTTTCTGGGCCCTTTGCAATGTTCTTTGAATCTTCTTTTTCTTTTTCATTAAATGGGAAATAATGTGATCAATGCACATTTTTGCCACAATTGTGCACAGAGCAGCATGAGTTGTGCTGTATAGAATTCACAGTCCCAAAACATTTAGAGGGAATTATTTCTTCTTACTTTGAAAGGCAGGTGGCATGAATAAACATTTGGCACAGAGCTGTTTTCTTTTTGCCTGATGTTAACCTCTTTTCATGGTGGAAAGTAAAAGAAGTGAGGCAGAATTATTGGAAAAATCTCTGGGGCTTCCTGGAGTGCTTGTAGTAATGATGGGTGCAAAGCTTGCCCCCTTTTCTCCAGAACAAGTTCAAATTTACCAATTTGCATTGAAGCTCCGCCAATAGCTCTAAAAAGGATTGGCTATATATTAGTACAAAAGTAGTTTGGGGCTTCACTTTCTATTTATCTTGTCTTATCATAGACCTACTAGGTAGAAGCACCTAGCCACATTTTTTTTCTGATTAAAAAAAAGTGAAACACTTAAACAGGGTCAGATTTAATAAGCACTTTGATAAGAAATCAACAAAAATGCTTAGAAAGGGGAAAAAAATCCTTATCTTTTATATTATCAGTGGTGGGATTCAGCCAGTTCGCACCTATTCAGAATAACTGGTTGTTAACTTTCTAAGCAGTTCGGAGAACCAGTTGTTGGAAGAAATCTCCTTTTATTTTGTTTTTCCACTTTACAGGGCTAATCCTGTAAGGAAAGCAGGAAGGAAATATTCTGGTGTTGTTTCCACCCCAATCTTTATTGCCCCGCTTACAGAAACTGCCTCTCTGGTTAACCCGATTACATTGTGACAGCTAAGGCAAAGCGCCCATCGACATGAGTGACGTTGAGTTGGCCATGCACACCCAATCACATGAACAATGAGCCACGTCTACTCAGCTGGTCATTAGTGCAGAGGACCGGTTGTTTAATTATTTGTATCCCACCACTGTAGGGATTCAAATGATTCACTGTTCTTGCTTAGTTAAGGTGACCAGATTTTCAGATTGGTAAAGAGGGACACCTTTGACCGGGAGGGGGGGGGCTTGATTAAAAATTTTATACGGAAAAATTATATGGAAAAATTATGGACTGTGCCGAAATGGATAAATTAACGAAAGAAATACAGCTGGGTGAGCTCTCCAGTGCCCCGCGCTTTCCTGCCTCCTTCCATCACGAACCGGATCACAGACATTGGTCACATTGAGGAAATGGGGATTTTATAGTATCCTTCCCCTGGAGTGGGGAGGGAATGGGGATTTTATAGTATCCTTCCCCTGGAGGGGGGAGGAAATGGGGATTTTGCAGTATCCTACCCCTGGAGTGGGGAGGGAATGGGTATTTTATAGTATCCTTCCCCTGGAGTGGGGAGGGAATGGGGATTTTATAGTATCCTTCCCTGGAGGGGGGAGGAAATGGGGATTTTGCAGTATCCTACCCCTGGAGGGGGGAGGAAATGGGGATTTTGCAGTATCGTACCCCTGGAGTGGGGAGGAAATGGGGATTTTAAGGGTGCGGAGGACGTGCCTCTTGTCAGTCAAGGCATTGGCTGCCCTCCCTTCTGCTTTATCTCTCCATCCGTCTACCTTTGTGTTGGGAAAGAGGAACGGAGTGGGAAAGCAAGACGGATTGCCATTGTCAGTTGCCAGGCTTCCAGCAGGTTGGCTGGATGCCGCCCCTGCGCTCCCGTCCAGTAGCAGCAGCAGCAGGGCTGGCGCCTGAGTGTATGGTGGAGACACCCACAGCCTTCTCCGGCTCACTGATTCTCCACAACCCCACGATTTTCCTCCTTTCCAGCTGGGTGGCAGGAGCGCCTGGGATCTCCCTTGGTCAAAGCCGAGTGGAAGGGGGGAGATTCCATATGAAGGCATCCCGAGGCTCTACTTTAACCCATGCGGGAAGTTTGGGAGGAGTTGCATCTTTTCCATGGCTTCTCCGAGCTTCATTCCTCCCGCTTCCGCTCCTTCAGCTGGAGACAATTACACACACACACACACCAAAGTATCCCAGGCACACAAACAAGCAGCTTCCCCACCGTGGGCTTTGTTCTTAACCGACAGCGGGCAAAGGGAATAGAGAGAGACGGCGGGGAGGCTACCTTTTGCGGGGAGGGCAGGAGCTTGGCCAACCATGGAAAGGTGCCCCGGGGCTGGGATCCAAGGCACGCTTAACTAGGTGAGGAACCTGTGTGGACCCGCCGGGACGTGGGAACTGAGGAAAAGAATAGAGAATGTGGCCCTGGGTCACACACACAGGTGGCTCTTTTTGGAAAGGCGGAGGCTTTCCCATGGCTTGTCTGGGTGAAAGTGGGGCTGGAAAGGCAAGCTCGCTCCCCTGCCCATCCGCCCGCTCACTCGCTACGCTACCCCGCCCATGCGAGCGGCAGCGGTTGGGCGGGGGAGCGAGCGATCGAAGAAGGCGCCAAAATTAAAAAGTGGGATCTTTTGGGAACAGCCCGGGACACGGGAAAAATTGTGAAAAAGTGTGCCTGTCCCGCCAAATGCGGGACGTCTGGTCACCCTATGCTTAGTTTACATTGAAACATATATCCTGTAGTCCCATTACATTTTACAACATTTGAAATAGGGATGGGGTATAAGAACAGATAATAAAGTCAAGCAATCAGCAGATAAATGACAAATTAAAACCATGATAATAAAATTAAAGTTAGAACAACAAATAAAGAAGCAAAAGTAAAGTTGTAAATTGCTAAGGTGTAATATTTGTATTTAAATTGAAATAATTGAAATGGTTTTAGTTAAGTGGTAGACGAACACTCAAATGATTTTTTATTAACAAAACATTTCCCAAAGGTTTAGGGGAGAAATGCTCTGGGAAGAGACAGGTACTTTGCTACTATGAAAAGTATGCCCCAGGCTTCCAAAATTGTTTCAGCAAAACTTCAATAGTCTCCTCCTCGCTCTTTTATTGAATAATTTTTAAAGCAATATTACAATCCAAAATATAATCTAAAATATCCAGTATCCAAATGATTGCTTTAGGCAGATGGACACAGGATGTGACTAACTTCTGCATTTCATGCTCCTATACATTTCAGTGTTTCCAGTGTTTACCATCTTCCCTAGTCAGCCATAACATAATGATAGAGTAGACATTTCAAATATTTGTTTTTCAATCCCATGTTCAGTTCCAAATGTAACAGAAAAAAAACCATTTCATAAGAAAGCTGATTTTCCAATAAAGATGAATGAAAATTGTTTACCTGTTTACCACATCTTATTTTGAAGGAAACCAAAGTCATGGGGCCTGCTGTCACCTTGAGTCTGACAATCATCAAGAATTCACTGCTTAAAAATCAAAGCAAAAATATATATTATGTGACTGAAAAAGAAGCTCATTCTTGTTTACAGAAGATGAAGGTTTTGAAACTTTTTCTCTAATCGTATGAGCTTCTTAACAATATCTAGTTTTTCCACTGATAGGCCAAATTCTAATATATTTTGTGATCTTGGGTCTTGAAATCTACAGTATTAAAGAAAGCTTTGACATAATTGCATAACTGTATCTCAGTCCCCAATGATACTGCTAAGACCAGATATCATGTCTAAGGTTAGCTGTGAGGTTCTTGGAATGCCCTTAAAGAAATACCTCAGATCTTGGTATTTAAAATGGGATGTAATTAGGTTTAGCCATCTTCCAAGTGTAGAGTGGAAACAAGATGGTGATAGCAATGTTGTTTCAAAGAAAGATTATGAAGATTGGGAACTATTACACAAAGACTCTGAGAATATGCACGGGATACAATTGGGTAATATTTTGGATTTATTCCAAAACAGTGGGAGTTGTGCATGATCGTATGGAGCCAAATGTAGCAATTATCTGCAATATTTTAAAGAAGCTAGGACTTTTCCCAGGATACAAAGTTGCAGACAGGTCTATTGTGGGTTCCAAAACACTTTAAAAGAAAAAAAAAATCACTGCATACCACTGTTGTGGAAAACATTGTAACATATCTGCATTCTTTGTAAGCAATAATAAAAAGAGTGATCATATTTTGCACTTTATGCCCCCTTTTTGTTTTGTCGTTTATTTGGTCCTTTACAATTCAGCACTAGATGATAGGAGTAGAGGATGTAACTCCTCTAAATGCACCTGGCATGCTTTCCTTTTCCTACTGTGCAAATTGATTTTTGTGAATTTCTCTTCAAATTGATGTTCCAAAGCTCTTTCCTGAAATTGGGAGGTTTAAAGAGCTATCGAGCACAATGGCAGAATGTGAAATCACACACAGAGAGATTATAAACATCTCTTATCCCAATTCATTGGATTGTACTAGATTGGGAGTGACACTATAAATTTCTGTATGCAAGAAATCCACATTAAAGATTAAATGTTCTTTGACACTTCTGGGGAAAGTATTGATTTGAGGGATGGGGGAGTGGGTGGATAATTTTCTGGTGACACAAAATCTATCCAAGTGTGCTATTCCTTTGGCTAATGTGAGACTTACCTAGGCACCTGGTGTGCTTCTGGGTAGCAGCCAGAGGCTTCAATAACTGTGTTGGGGAATGACTTCAAGAATACTGTTGTTTAGAATTGGAACTGAATGAAAAACTACTTCCATATTCTAATAAAAGTCTTCTATGAAACATGTTTGCTTCATTTATTTTAGACCACCTTAGTCTAGTATGACCACATTACAAATAGTAATTTACCCCGTGTGTGTGTGTGTGTGTAAACCGTATCTTGGGGACCAAGAATGTGTAATATAGTAGGGTAGTGTCATGGTCTACAACACTTCCCTTCCCCAGATTGCTTGTTCTATACTTATTCAGGATAGTAGTTTGATACTGATGATATTAGGGAACAGCTGTGGAAGCAAATCAAAGCTGAAGCACAAGACTCAACCTTTTCTTCATTACAGCTTGGCTAGACATTCTCTATGCTAGTAAAAAATTTTAAAATGTTATTATTAACATTATTAAAAAGATCCATAATGGATAACAGAGGTCAATATTTATAAGCCCATCTGGTATCATCCATGGCATATGGGCGATTGTCACCTGGAGTAAATTGCAACAAGCATAAATTTAGACATAGAAAAAATAGCTATGTAGTGTGTCTATGGAACTGAAACCTGAGAAGAATATAATCTAAATAAATGGTAATTTGAGTGTAGTTGATTAATATATGCAGGCAGGCAATGAAGATATAAATTTAATAATGTATGGAAATACATTATTATTGGTGATGCATAGCTTATTGAACAACCCCAGCATTAGGGGACATGAATGGATAGGATGGGAATGAAGTGAGAGAGTATAGAGGAAAAAATAGATAGGGTTACTCAGAGATCCAAGTATGAATGAAAATGTTCAAGTGTGTACTTGGAAAACACTGTTTTTTCCCCCAAATAAGTGATATATATATCTATTCATAACTACACTTGAAGGAAGAAAAAATATTGATTTAATTGTTTAAAGTGAGAGATTGAGTTGGTGAAAAATATGTGTGCATAAGAGATTCTACATGTGGAACAGATTATAATTTGGTAATGTTCATAATAGAACCTGGGGAGATGTGGACAAGAAAGAAATTAAAATAAATGAAAGAAAGAAAGAAAAAGTATAACAAATACAGGAAGAGAAAGAACTTTTTTTTTTTACAAAAAAGTTACCTTCAGACAGATTAGTTGCCCAGCAGAGTGAAGGAAAATAAATATAAGGAAAGAAGATGGAGAAACTGCTTGAAACAATGAAAAATTTATATTATGTGTAATAGAAAAACAACCCCTTCCACCTTTATGAGTGATCTGTGTCTTCCTCATTCTTAGATCCTGCACAAAAAGTCAAGGAGTTAGAGAGTTTTGCACAGAATCTTAGCTGTATTTAGCCCTGCACTCTCTCTGGACAGACAGTTCTGATATCATTATTGGAATCTGATGGAGCCCCTCTCCCAGAGTCACAGACTCAAGTGCTCCTATCACTACTAGAACCACTTTAGTCTTTACTTTCCACATCCTCTCCAGTGAAATGTTGTTTTGGAATTAGGTGAAGAGAGTTAAAGCAAGGAACCTACAGCACAGGTACAGCAATTAGAATTTTTTTTTAAATCACATGAAGCTGAAGTGAGAGAATGCTGAAAACAGTATTTGAGAACTCTATATGAGTGATAATGATCTGTCAAAGGCTGGGACAAATGCTATGAATGTTACTATTCAACAAAAAGTTGATGGAAAATCTAGTAGAAAATGTTGAAAAATTGTAAAGTTGCAGGCCTACAGTGTTATCGGTGAAATATTGAAGTATGGATTTAACTTGCTTACAGAATGGCTATGTAACTTTTTAAAAATGTGTGTGAAAATTTGTGGCAGACTATTGAACAAAAGCCTTTTTTGTTCTCTTACACAAAGGGGAAGTAGGAAGATTGAATCTAGTTATTAGCTAAGTATAGCTGGAATGGAGTTTCTCAGATTTCTGACAGATATACATAATGAAAAAAACAAATAGAAAGAGGAATGAAACTTTTATGGTGGGCAAGAAAGACCACATTTCTATTTGTTAGCAAGTCATTGAGAAATGTATGAATATATGTATATTGAATTAGAGAAATGAGCATGATAAAGCAAATTGATTTGAATTATGGAATATTATCTGTAAATAGCAGATAGTTCAATCCTGAGTAGGGAGTAAGTCAAGGATATGCAATATCCCCTTGAATGTTTAATGCATGTAATTATCACACATGCCTATGATTATATAAGGGGACATGCATCAGTGTATACTACTTTATTGCAAACAGTGCCATAATCTTGGCTAAGAACCTAAGATATCTGCAAGGGATATGGGTTAGATTGCGTAATGCAATGGCAAACACAGGTAGTTATGTTTGGCAGGCAAAACTGATGAATAAGTTTCAAGTTACATGAGGAATGAATATTCATCAAAACAAAAAAATGGCTATATATTACAGTATGCTTCTGCCCACTTTGTTATGGAGAATTGATAATTTAACCTATCAGGATAAAGTTGGGAATAAATTGAATGGAGTGGTAATGCTTAAGAAGTCGATGTGGTAAAACAAGAAGAGATGGGACAAAGAATGAGTAAATACTGAATGAAAGTAAGTTGAACATTAAAGTGAATTACCATTATGTAAGAAAGATATTGGCCATGTAGAGTGAATAACCCAGATATAAGAAGAGTGAAAGGGTTGAGAGGTAGTACAGGTAGTTCTCAACTCATGACCACAATTGAGCCCAAAATTCATGTTGTTAAATGAGACATTTCTTAAGTGAGTTTTGCCCCACTTTATGATTTTTCTTGCCACAGTTGTTAAGTGAATCACTGGAGTTGATGTTAGTAACTTTATTGTTCAGTAAAACTGGCTTCCCCATCGATTTGGCTTGTCAGAAGTTCATAAAAGGTGATCCCATGACCCTGGGACACTGCAACCAATATAAATATGAACCAATTGCCAAGCACCTGAATTTTGATTACAGGACCATAGAGATGCTGCAGAGGTCATAACTATGAAAAATGGTCATAACTATGAAAAATGGTCATAAGTCACATTTTGGTGCCATTGTAACTTTGAATGGTCACTAAATGAACTGTGGTAAGTAAAGGACTACCTGTATAAAATCAAAAGAATAGTGGTAGGATAGAGTTGATGAGATCCTCAAAAGGAAGAAGCAAAAACAAAACAAAAGATAGCCGTATATGGACATTGTAAAAGCAGGGGTAGTTTGCAACAATAAAAAGATACAGAAAGTCTCGGTTGCCCTTTGTTATTTATTATTTACTTTTTTTCTGTGCTTTGCTTAACATTGTTTATCCCAAGAGTAAACATGGTGCTAATATAAATAAAACAGTGACCCTGATGGATGATGTCCAAACTGGGATGATATGATGAAGATGAAATAGTCCCTTCATTTATTCATATCCTGCAATCTTGTATCTGATTAATTGAAAGTGGATTTTTTTTTGCTGAGCAGATATGTAGAGCATTATGCACTGAATTACATTGTGCGGATAACCATGGGTTTTTTTAAAAAAATGTTTGCATTTTCTTGACTTTTATTTGGCTGAGCCATGTTTTTCATTTTCCTCTGCAATTCCTACTATTGCTTGTGGAAGTCAAGTTTGAGAGCATGAATAATTAATTAGCACAATTCATGGTCACAGAATGGGATCATGGTTGTTCAGTTCAATGTTGTTAAAGGGTAATTAAACAAACATTAGATCTATCAATATGTGCCAATCCTGGATATCGACGTGAACAGCTACCTGAAGGCAAAAGATGGCTCTCTGTCTCATGACCTTCTTGTAGTCTTTCTTGAAGCATCTGATTGAGTACTATAATGAGCTGGATGCCAAGTTAGGTAGCCATTTGTTCTGATGTTGTGCACCTCTACTCATATTACATTTTTTTTACCTCTTTGGTTTATGCAGCACAGCTGGATGTTAAAGTCATAAAGGAGGGTTTAGAGTAGCAATTATAGAGCTTCCCTTTGAGAACTTCCAGATGGTAATCTAAATTAGGATTGCCATCTAATTAAAGAAAATTCAATCAGTGTGTTGTTTGAGTTGGTTTCCTTATTCCAGTGTACATGTTTGAATATAGTATATCAATAAATAAAGGGAAAATGCTTGTTTTTAAATGATGCATGTATTTAAAATTGCCATCCATTGCCTCTTGGAAAAAGCATTCACTCTTACATGACTAAGAAGGGTCACAAATTGCATTCAAATATTAGTATACATTATGTATTATCCGTGAACCTGGTATACCCAGTTGGCTACATAATCTCCCCTTTTGTTTCTTGTCTGTGGGCGTGCTTTTGATTTCAGTCTCTTACAGTTCAATGTTGCATCCAAATTCTAAATTACAATGAAGACTTATTGTAAGTTTTCTTAAAGCAAGCTAAGTTTCTAACCACTTTGTTTTAAACAATCCATAGTTTTGTCACCTTGAGTGGATATTAAAAGGAAGGAAATTTTAATTATTTTTAAAAGCTGATTGTTTTGTGTTACATCAGATGAAAAGCTCAGATTTTTTTTAGAGTGAAATATTTCACTAGCAATTGAAAGAGAAGATATAACTAATGATATATCTCTTCTATTAGTTATTATTAGTTGTTTTTTAATTAGCGCCCTTAAAAATATTAAGGGCGCTAATCAAAAAGCTTTGGGATACTTTGGGATAACATTGAGATACTTTGGGATAACATTGGTAGCAGTTCAGTTACAAAACAAGATATCATGAAAAAAGATCTTCCCATCCCCAGTCCGGGTTGAAAGGCAGCTGATTGTATAAAGACATTAAGGATCATTAGGAATAATTGCAAATGGTGACCGATTTAGACCAACACAAGTTGGGTAATAAATTTATGACTGCAATTGGGACCAGATTTCTGGTTGTAAGTTATTACAATTGTTAAATAAAGGCACCTGTATGATTAGACCCAATTTTTAAAAAAGATTTTTGTGAGTCAGTGGTTAAGTGAATCATTGTAGCCATTAAATGAATCTGTGGTCCTTAGGAGACACCACAGTCTTAAGCATGATCCCATTCTTCAGAATGGGTTTTGTTTTTTTTTGCTGAAAACTGGCAAAAAAGTTGCAAATTGTGATCACATGATCATGAGATACTGCAACTAGTCATAAAAGTGAGCCGGTTGCCAAGTATTCAAAATTTGAAATCATAATTTCAAACAGTTGACTTTCTTCCAGGCCTGTCATAATTTTGAATGATCATATATCAACCGGTCCTAAATTGAGAGTTCCTGTACAATGTATGTCCCTAGTGTAAAGGCTTTAGAGCAGTGGTTCTCAACTTGTGGGTTAGGACCCCTTTGGGAGTTGAACGACCCTTTCACAGGGGTTGCCTAAGACCATTGGAAAACACATATTTTTGAAAAAATATGGGAAAACATAAAATAATTTTATGATTGGGAGTCACCACAACATGAGGAACTGTATTAAAGGGTCGCGGCATTAGGAAGATTGAAACCCACTGCTTTAGAGGAATATTTTTATGTATATTAATTCAAGAGTAGAGACATATGGATGGTACTATTATTACTTTATCAATTGTAGTACCATCCATATGTATTGGTCTGCAACTCACAGAATTTCTATGCATCTGCTGGTTGGGAATTATGGAAACCACTATTCTGTAAAGCTCCTGAATGAAGTACGAGTGGCATAAAAGTGTTTTGGAAGAGAACTTTTTCTTTGACTGTATGTTTGTAGAACGACTGTGGTCCACAATGGGAAGACAGCATGAGACAGCATGGAAAATAGATGTTGCAGTTGTATATTTATAAGCAACCTCATTCAGTTGTCTTTATTATATTTATTATAAACGTCAAAATAATAGAAGTATATTTTCTGTCATTACTCAGTGCAACAAATATTACGCCATTCAGCAAAATGTAATGATTGAGCAGGCATATAGGATTTCCAGTAATAAAGGGGAATAAAAAAACCACTATCATCTAATGAGAGATTGCTTCAATAAAGTAAATTTAGACTGCACTATACGATGCCAGACCAGACAAGGCGACGACATGGACAATTTAGGAACATATTTTATTACTATAATGTCTTCTCTTTTTAATAAGAAAAGCATTCTGCTCTCTTTCTAGTTCTTCTCACTCTTTCACTTAGGCCTTTCAAATGCTAAAGGCAAGGAAATACGCTCAAGTTGGCACTATTTAATTCCTTCTCTTCTCCCCCCCCCCACTAATTTTTCCTTTCTCCTTTTTTTTCCCTTTTGCTAACTGTTTGTATTCTTCAGTCTTTATCTAAAAATTAGTCCTACAAACCTAACTTCTTGTTTTAATTAACCAGTTGGATTTGTAAAAAGAAACTTATTTATAAAATAATAGCAATAGCAATAGCAATAGCAATAGCAGTAGACTTATATACCGCTTCATAGGCCTTTCAGGCCTCTCTAAGCGGTTTACAGAGAGTCAGCATATTGCCCCCAACAATCTGGGTCCTCATTTTACCCACCTCGGAAGGATGGAAGGCTGAGTCAACCCTGAGCCGGTGAGATTGAACCGCTGACCTGCTGATCTAGCAGTAGCCTGCAGTGCTGCATTTAACCACTGCGCCACCTGACTTCCTCCCAATAACATCCTGACTTCAACAATATGAATTAAGTAATTAATTAAAATAAATTGAAATGGAATAAGTGCAAATGGAATAAATTTCTTCCACCTCTCTAACCACAAATGGGGGACAGAGTAGGTGCAAATAGATCATAACAATCAGGTCAAACAATCTGGAGCACATGAGATATAAATCCAGATCCTGAAAAAAATAGACGATGAAGAAGAATATTTAGACTTTATCTGTCTCTACAGAATTTAGAATTTATTGCTAGTAAATTATACATTTTCTCCCTTGATTGTACTCAGATGAGGAATATATTATAGTGATTTCTGTATTCTCATGAAATGAACTCAAGGTTTAAAAGGTCTGGCTATTGGCTTGGAAAATTATAATATGCACTGTCAAATAATGTGTCCCAGAGAATTTTGCAAAAAATGAAGGAGGTTGGCAAATGCAAAGTGGGTGCCTAAGCAAGCTCAGGTACAGAGCAGTGGATGTGGATGTAGAAAGAACATTATTTCAGGTGCTAGAAAAAAGTCTCAGCTTGTTGGTTCAAGGAGACAATAGACAGTATTGAGCAAGGAAGACAAATGATTGATAAAGGGCTCTACCCCTGCTCAAATGCTAATTCCTTTCTGTGAGTCTAATCCATTGCCAACCTCTGGCTTGAAGCTTTGTCTCCTTTCCTAGGCAAGGTAACTACCTATCCCTATCATGATCAATGAGGAAAATTATTTAAAATTAATTTATATAGTCACCCATCTCATGAGAAATGACATTGGATAGTGTATAATGGTCAATAAAAAGAATGCATATGCAAAATAGATATTTTAAAATATATAAAAAAATCAGCATTAAAAATTGAGTGAATTAAAATTAAAAATACATGCAGACCCAAGCAAAGGGAAAGTGAGTATATCCATCTCAATACTGGAGCCATCTAAATATGTCTCTGGCTCCCTGGGACCCACAGGCCTGATGGCATAACCAGATCTTGAGGGACTGCATCTGTCTATCTATGACTGGATTAGATGCCCAGCCTTGGAGAGGTGGCAGTTGCAGGCAAAGAGAGACTCTTTCTTCTCTAGGTCCCAATCCTAGGTTTACACACCTACACCATCTTTACAAGCAAGATTGGTAGAGGATGTTTTGTGTACCATCTCACTTTCTCTCCCAGTTTATTGTAAAGTATTCCTCTTTGTTGTTCAAACTATTTCTGAATACAAGTTTACCCCTTTTCCAGATGACTTTGCTGTAGTTCCATATTGCATTTGTAGTCAAATCTGTTGTTGTTTGGATAAAGGTTTTTAACAGTGATATACTTAAGGAGAACTTTAAGTTGCTCAGGTGTTGGCTAAGAATAAGATGAAGGCAATGAGAATATGACAGAAAGAAGAAAAGGTTGTGACATGGTGACAACAGTTAGGTACAAGACAGGGGTGCATTCTGGCAGAGACTACTGCTGGTTTGCTCAGGGACGCACTGTGCGTGCACGCTTTGCACACACATGCACAGTACAACTAAAATTGCTCTGCGCATGCGCAGAAGCAAAAAGCAAGATAGCGGTGCCAGGAGAAACAGTTTGGATATATGGTAGGCCCAGGTCGCTGTTGGTTCTAGCAACCCAGGCTGCCAAGGTATTATTGGTTCGGCCAAACCGGTGTGAACCGGTAGGAACCCACTACTTGTACAAGAGAAAAAGAAGTCAAAATATAAGGCGACTTTCTATGTGCCCATAAAAGAAATTGGGGGAAAAATGTAAAAGCAAACACTGGTCTGCGTGAAAACCATTCCACTCAATTGTGGGGAAAGGTAATGGAAATGTTTTCCCAAATTTACTGCATTAGAAGTTGACTTCTATTATATTTATGCTTGTTTATTTTATTTTATTTTGTTATTGCACAATGCTTTGAGAAATTGGTTTGGGAGGATAACTAGCATAACTCATTTTACTATATTGAATTGCTTTATTCTATTAGATTGAATATTCTCTGCCATCCTCTGCTGTAACAAACCTCTGTTGCTGGAGAAGCCCAAGAAACAGTTTGGCGATTGAATTATCCTGTTCCAGTTTATCTGGGCCAGTGTGACCAAAACACTATGTGGCCTAATAAACTGCAGGCTGAAATGTGAGAAATTACTTGTTTTTGTGATTTTGCGTTAAGAAGCTGATCTGTCCAACCTGTCTTCATTCTTTTAAAAGCTTGCTTGTAAACCTTACAATTGTGACAATAATAACCATTATATAACAAATGATATTTTACTGTTTTACAGGCATTAGTATAAAATTTCTAAAGCATCCTGACCCCTCACCACAATGTAAGCAGTGAGAATCAGCCTCTAAAAGAACCATTAAGTGAAAGGCTACTCCAGAGTGATGACCAAAATACAATCAGACCCTTGAATTTCCATGTAGACAGCTCATGATCTCAAGAACTCAAGCATGTTTCTTTGAGAAAAGGAAATTGCTGAAATCCTGTCCTCTTGAAATGCAGAAAAAGCAAGCTTGCATACAATAAATGAATTTATAGTGAGCCTTCAAAATCCTCTCCCTCTTCCACTTCGTGATGAGAGGCCAGCTCGGCAGAGCTTTATGGTTTGTAGGTAGCTTGCCTACTCTCATCCATCAGTAGAAAAGCAGTAGGCTATACCTCCCCCAAGAAATCTAGGGGTGTAAAAAATATTCTCTGAGTAAAATTTCTAGAAATTTAAATTGACATGCCAAATTGCCCTTCCACCTATATCTTTTTGATGCCTCATATTGATTGGAAATAATTTCTCAGAAATTCTCATTGGTGGACTTAGATCCGTTCAGTTTCAAACTGTTAGGATGTATGAGTGAATGTTCTGCCTTTTATCGTACAGTAATCTATTCAATGGTCATCGGTTGTTTTTTAAGTTCTCCATGCATCAGTTATATTAGAAGTTATATTGTATCATGAGGGGGCTTTTTTAGTAGCAGTGCTACTATAACTACTAGTGGGGAGTCTTGCTCTGAGAAATGGAGACTTCCTTTCCCCTGAGAAATTTCAGAGAAAATGTCCCTGCCATTTTTCTCTACCTTTAGCCTTGTTGGAATGAGCTAATCACCATGTGTCTTCAATATTGTGTGGGCTGGACAGGATAACATATTGAGTAGAGTCATCAGCTGTACAACGAGCAGTCTGTTCCACATGAATCATATATGCCTCTGGACAAACTATTTGTGGCAGTTTTGCTTCTTACAATAAGCGCCTCCCTCATACAGTCCTTCCTATCCCATGAGCCTGACAGACTTTGTGGAGGCAGCTAAAGTTAAGGCCAAAAAAATGGTGGCCCATGGGTATTTTAATATCTAAAGCTGCCAGTGGAAATAAATAAAGAAATGTACGCAAAGCCTTGCTTAAAAATTAGGTAAATACTGCCAGTGCAAAATTTAGAAAAATAAATTGACAATACAGATGCATTAGACTTCAGCTACGAAAAGCTGACACAGCATTTGCACAATCCACTTTACCTTTCCAATCTTCTACAAGTACCCTACATCTGATTCTCTCAGGGATGATTTATCTGAAAACCAATTAAAAAAGGGAAAAAAGTGTCAATACCCCTCCATTTTAACATGAAGCTACAAAACACTAGAATAGGCCAAATTATCAGACACTTCTCTGTGAGGGGAAGGGCAACTTTTCAGTTTCATAGTCTTTATATTTATTGTAGCTTTCTAGGGTTCTCAACCAAATGCTTGCTAAATTTCCATTACACCAAACTGCTGAAGTTTGGCAAACATAGTTTCAGTTGAGAGGTTCCACTGGTCATGTAATAGTCTGTTTGCATAGTTAGGAGGATCAAACAAAGTAATTGGCTATCTGAAACAGAGACATTTTGCTTGCCAAAGATGAGCAAATCTGTCAAATTCATTTTGTTTCTGTTCCCAGTCTTCACTTCATTTTGCCCAACTGCCATATCAGTGTGCAATTCTTTATATAAGCCACATAAGCATGTACATTCATCTTAATATATGCACTGTGATACATACGATTCCATATGTCTCATAATAATTTCCACATTTTCTTACCCAATGTTGCAAATAAATTTTCTCTAATACAGATTGCATTTATATTGGCAGTTTCACTAACAAATGGATGATTGTATACATGTTTCTATAATATATGCTATGTGTATGCATTCTTTTTTAAATTGGTAAGCTGTAGCACAATTTTCAGAATGTGTTTATTACATTTATTTAGACATTGCTCCTCTCTTAAGACTCTGGGCAACTGACAAACATTAAAAAAACAAAGAAATACATTATAAAACTACAGTATACATAAAGTTAATATTTTCAAATATTTATTCAAATGCTAATGTTTAGATTTAAAGATAACACATTAATGTGAAAGTTATGAGTGAATACATATAGGGATAAAGATCAGAAACACATTGATTTGTGTACATTCCCTTTACTACTGTCCTGCAACAGAGTTAAGAGACATTTTCAACTAGCAGGAATAAAGAATTTGGAGAGCAATTATCTTCATTAGAATTGGATGGGACCTTGGCAGTCTTCTAGTCCAATCCCCTGCTCAAGCAGGAGATCCTATACTATTCCAGACAAATAACTTGTCTTCTTAAAAGTCTCCAGTGATGGAGTACCCACAACCCCTGAAGGCAAGCAGGTGTATGCAATTAAAGGGTGGCAAAACGAACTGCTTACTGCCATGAAGTGAATTTAAGATAACCAGCAAGTAGATAGCAGCTACATGTGTCCATTGACCACCAGATGAAAGCTAAACGGGGGAAAGAAGGAAATCGAAAAGCCTGTGCTCCAAAAGAGAGTGTCTCTCTTCTCTTCTTCCTTCTTTCTGTGTGTGTTTTCTTCCTTCTCTCTCCCCCCCCCACTCTGTGTGTCTTCTTCCTGTACTAACAAAATAGTCATAAGCCATATTTGCCTGGTTTCTATCCATCTTTAATCTTGTTTCTCTCATTTTCCACTTAAATAATATTCTCCATAACATAGCCTTTATCAGAAAACTTACAGGTTAAAAATATCATTTCAGAATTGAAAATAATGGTTAAGAATCTTGCTCAGCAATCAATATGGAACCTTCTCTGCAGCTACTGATTTTCTCCTGGTTATTGCATTTTCTCCACTAGATTTTCCATGTTAGCAAAGTGCAAAAATGGAGCTAGTTTCTGGATATTTTCTCAAAAGTAAAAAGGAACAATGAATGTCATTTTGCACATAAACAGATATGTCTGTTTCACCAGAAAGTTCGATAATGTTGTCATTCTTTCATTTTTATTCTCTCAATAATCCTGTGTGGTAATTTAAACTGAGATTTCAAAGTTCAAAGTTTAATGAATTTATATGCCGCCCAATCCCGAAGGACTCCGGGCGGCTTACATAAAAACAACTCTAAAAAGAATACTAAAAATTAAAATAGAGAGGGAAAGCAGTTTAAAAAACACATCATGCACTCAATCTTAGTGGGGCTGGACCTCATTCATGAGGTCAACAGCCCCAGGCCTGCTGGAATAGCCAGGTCTTAGTAGTTTAGTTTAGTTTAGTTTTATTATTATTTATAGGCCGCCCTTTTCCCTGAGGGGACTCAGGGCGGCTTACAAAATATAGGGAGGGAGGTACAAAACAGTAAACATAAAACAATACATAAGTAAAAATAGTACACAACATTCATTCATCATTCGGGTGGGGACAGATTACGACCTTTATCCCCAGGCCTGACGGGATAGCCAGGTCTTGAGGGCTGTGCGGAAGGTCTGGACGGTGGTGAGGGTACGAATCTCCACGGGGAGATCGTTCCAAAGGGTCGGAGCTACTACTGAAAAGGCTCTCCTCCGTGTGGTTGCCAGTCGACACTGACTGGCGGATGGAATTCGGAGGAGGCCTAATCTATGCAATCTAATAGGTCGCAAGGAGGTAATTGGCAGGAGGCGGTCTCTCAAGTACGCAGATCCACTACCATGAAGGGCTTTATGGGTGGTAAGTAGCACCTTGAAGCGCACCCGGAGGTCAACAGGTAGCCAGCGCAGCTCGCGGAGGATAGGTGTTATGTGGGCGAACCGAGGTGCACCCACAATCACTCGCGCGGCCGCATTCTGGACTAGCTGAAGTCGCCGGATGCTCTTCAAGGGCAGCCCAATGTAGAGCACTTTGCAGTATTCCAGCCTAGAGGTCACAAGGGCCCGAGTGACTGTTGTGAGAGCCTCCCGGTTCAGGTAGGGTCGCAACTGGCGCACCAGGCGAACCTGGGCAAATGCCCCCCTGGTCACAGCCGTCAGATGGTGGTCGAAGGTCAGCTGTGGGTCCAGGAGGACTCCCAAGTTGCGAACCCTGTCTGAGGGGTATAGAGTTTGACCCCCCAGCCTGAGTGATGGAACACTAGCCGAATTATTGGGAGGGAAACACAACAGCCACTCGGTCTTCTCCGGGTTGAGTACAAGCTTGTTAGCCCTCATCCAGTCCCTAACGGCTTCAAGACCCCGGTTCATCACGTCCACCGCTTCATTGAGTTGGCACGGGACGGACAGATACAACTGGGTATCGTCCGCATATTGATGGTATCTTATCCCGTGCCTCCGAATGATCTCGCCCAGCGGTTTCATGTAGATGTTAAATAGTAGGGGGGATAAGACCGAACCCTGTGGCACCCCGTATGTTAGGGGCCTAGGGGTCGATCTCTGCCCCCCAACTAACACCGACTGCGACCTGTCCGAGAGGTAGGAGGAGAACCACTGCAAAACAGTGCCTCCCACCCCCACCTCCCGCAGTTGTCGCAGAAGGATACCATGGTCGATGGTATCGAAAGCTGCCGAGCGGTCAAGGAGAACCAGGATGGAGGCATGGCCTCCATCCCTGGCTCTCCAGAGATCATCGGTCAATGCGACCAAAGCGGTTTCTGTGCTGTAACCAGGTCTGAAGCCCGACTGGAAGGGGTCAAGGTAACTGGCTTCCTCCAAGGACCGTTGAAGCTGGAAGGCCACCACCTTCTCAACAACCTTCCCTACAAAGGGGAGGTTGGAGACTGGACGATAATTGTTGAGAACAGCTGGATCCAAAGATGGCTTCTTCAGGAGGGGTCTCACCACCGCCGCTTTAAGTGTGGCGGGGAAGTGCCCCTCCCGAAGAGAGGCGGTGACAACCGCCTGGATCCAGCCTCGTGTCACCTCACTGCTGTTGGCGACCAGCCAGGAGGAACACGGGTCCAGTACACAGGTGGAGGCACTCACAGCTCTCATGGCCTTGTCCCCCATTAGTAGACTTTTGGAAGGCCGAAAGAATGGGAGGATCCGGATCTCTGAGGGTAGATCGTTCCATAGGGCCAGGGCAGCTACAGAGAAGGCCCTCCCTCGAGGAGCCGCCAGACGACATTGTCTAGTCGACGGCACCTGGAGAAGGTCCATCCTGTGTGATCTTATCAGACGCTGGGAGGTATGTGGCAGAAGACGGTCTCGTAGATATCCGGGTCCTAAGCCATGTAGGGCTTTAAAGGTGATAACCAGCACCTTGAAGCGCGTTCAGAGACCGATGGGGAGCCAGTGCAGCTCGCAGAGGATGGGTGTAACATGGGTGTATATTGGTACACCCAGTGTCGCTCGCATGGCTGCATTCTGGACCAATTGTAGTCTCCGAACACTTTTCATCCTAAAGCAGCCATAGAACTTAAATTATGAGTGAGGATTTGAATCAGGATCAGTAGCTGCAGTCCTTCCAGCAGTCTGAATATGGTTTGTGAATAAATGTGAATAAATTCTGCACATATTTTACTTCCTGAGTTATCTTAGTTGAATAGTAATTTGATCTGCTGGTACTATGATCAATTGAAAAGTATGCTCTCTGTCAACTTAGGCTGGTGATTGTATAACAAATCCAGTGGTTTCTATGAAACTCAGAATAGGAGGTGATGGCACTGTCAGAAATACTTATATGCTAAAAAAATATGTATTTTCTATCAAATGTGCTGATACTGCATGTTCTTGCCTTTTTTTCCTATAATATTTTTACTTTGGGGATCAGAATATACCATAATTCCCAAAATAAAATTTAATGGCTGCTTTGATTTCTCTATAAGAAATGGTCACATTGGCTAAGTCACAGAACATGTATCAAATAGGCCCATTGTAAAATCATTATCATTTTAATTAAAAAGCAAAAAACAAGCAAAACTTGTGTTAAAAGCCACAAAATTGACACAGCTGGGGTTGAGGGCTTGTTGCAAATGAGAAATTTAATACCATGCAAAACTTACATTCTCAATTGGTTGGAAGATAAATTGAGGGGAACTTTTCATTAACATTCTCATAGAACAATGCATTCTTCATCGGTTTCCCATCTCTCTTTAATCAGAATTAATTAATTAATTAATTTTTCATGTTCCTTAACCATCCATCTTCCTTAGAGTCTGGCTCCTTGTACATTATCAGTCATATTCCACAGTGACCAAAATAATTCTAGAGCATGTGAAAAGAGAAATAGCCATCTCAAAAATAGTAGAAAATATTTGATTATTTTCAAAATATTTCAAAAATCTTAGGAAAAATGGTGTAAACTAGCCTTCCTTTCTTGAGAAGAAAGAATGGAGTTGAGAAATACTATATAGTTGCCTCAGTGCTACTGAGAATGAAATTCAAATATATTTTACATTTTCCTTTGGAAAGTCAATATTTCAAATCATTTGGAAAACAAATGCAATTTTGTGTTCCAATCTCCATCTCCCTTTGCTTCCTTGCTTACAGTTCTAAAATTACTGGAATTACTAGAATATGAGTCCTCTTACATGGAACGTGGGTGGCATAAGAATGTAATAAAAATAAATAAATAAATAAATAAATAAATAAATAAATATTTAGCTTTAAATCTGTTTTAAGAATAAAAAGTGTTTTGTCCATATCTATTATGTGAGAAATTATATTGTATTCTTGGATTTGATTTTAGAAATTGGACTATAGTTGATTCAGTTCTAAAATAAAATCCCTGTCAGTTGAGAGAATAGGAAGAGAATAGGAAATTGTGCAAGTAGTAGACTTATTTTTTCCTGTCATAATTAGAGTGATATGTATTTTAGACTTTGTCCTCAATTTTTCACTCCCCTGCCCAGAGGAACAAGCTCATTATCTGCATGACACTCAGCATCAATGGTGATTAAAACAATAAAGGAGCTCTTTAATGGAGAAGAATTTTCCTTGCCCTTAGAATACCAAAAGAATGACTTAGATAATTGTTTCTTCTTCGATTTACAAAGAGCTTGTTAAAACTTTGAAGAACTCTGTGCAATAGGATAAAGAAGAAATGAAGAAAAATCAAATGCAACAATATTTAAATGAATTAAATATTAAGACTGTTAGAAGGAATAAACAATGAATATGAAGTGGGTTTATTTGATCAAGATTGAAATAGATATGTTGTTATCTCTGATAATCATAAATGAATGTTTGCTGACCAACACTGAACAACAAGGCTTTAAAGATTTGTTTAAATATGTTTGAAAATATGAGCTATGAGATGTCCTTTGAGAAGGCAATAAGTTACTAAAATTGTATGTCCTTGAGAGAAGTCATATCTTTATATCTTTTTCTTACTATTTACTATATTTTTTCATTCTATTCTATTCTATTCTATTCTATTTCTTCTTTCTTTTCTGCGCTTTATATTTTTTTATTCCTTTTAATTTGTATTAGCTCTTAGTATTTTAATTTTAACTTTTAATAACTTACTATTCTTTTTTTTTTAAAAAGAATACCAGTAGTACAATCCAGGCACAATGGACATAAACTAGTTTGGTTTTCACAGAAGTGAACTACACAAAATGTTATTATCAGATTGTAAATGAGATTGAAACATATCTCAAATCTCTCTCTCTCTCTCTCCCTCACTCCCCCTCTCACACACACCAACCACATGCTTTGGTGAAGAAAGCAATCATTTATGGAAAGAGTTAAGGAAGAAGTCTACTCCTTTATTTTCCAATTCTTGTTCTGATGTCTGCATGTGTTTCTTTTTTGTACTGAAGAGCGCAATTATAATATAAGCCCATATCTGTTACCTTGTCATACTATGGACTTGAAAGATTTTTCAACTATCGAAGCCTAGGTTTAAATAGAGTGTTGGAAAATAATTGCTTTAGAAAGGGCATGTGCGACATTGACCACAACACTTGAAAAGTTGTTTCTTTTTCAGACAATCTCACTTTGACACATTTGAGAAATTGGATTATTATTTCCTTCTTTTATTTGCCTGAGGTTAATCAATATTTGATATCCCAATCTATTACTGGATTTTAGCAGTAGCCCTAACTAGGAAGGGAGTAGAAGCAAAACACATCAAAAATCTTTTCTTCTTGTTTTTGCCTGCTTTCAGTTGGATTTGCAGCCCAGACAATTTTTATTTGATCATTCAGTGTGCTTTGTTCTGGGGTATTTATGTATTTATTTATTTTTACCTTTCCTGCTGTAAAGCATGATAAAAAATACCTGGTTTTTATGCTGATGGATTGGCACTCATAGCTCACAGGAATGCACAGGGAAATTGTCAAATAGTTTGAATTTGACAAGATTTGAAGAAAAGAGAAATGTGTCCATGTACAGTTCGTTGTCAATTTACCACCATTCATTCAATGATAATTCAAAATTACTGTGATGCTGGACAAAGAGAGTGGTCCCTGAAATTATGCCTTTAGTGGCATACTACATACATAGGGTTGTAGTAGCATACTACATACATAAGGTTGACTCAGCCTTCCATCCTTCCGAGGTTAGTAAAATGAGGACCCAGATTGTTGGGGGCAATATGGTGACTCTGTAAACCACTTAGAGAGGGCTGTAAAACACTGTGAAGCTGTATAGAAGTCTAAGTGCTATTGCTAAATGCTATTGCTATACCACAGTCATGTAATCAACATTTGGGTGGTTGGATATCCGCCCACACTTAAGCCACAAGGATGCTTAAACTTTACCCACCTATCTCTCCCTTATCTGTGCCTTTTTTGATCCCCTGCACTTTATTGGTTCTGCCACCTTAACTGACCTTTAATGTCTTCTTGCTCCTTCAACTGACCACAGATGTGAGGACCCAGATTGTTGGGGGCAATATGCTGACTCTCTGTAAACCGCTTAGAGAGGCCTGAAAGGCCTATGAAGCGGTATATAAGTCTACTGCTAGAAAAAAAAATCTATATTGGCCACATGAGGCTTTCTTCTCTAGTCACACATGGTGGTTTCCTTGTGAGGGTTGGAGAAGATGGCCTCACATAGTTAACAACTTCCTTCCAGAGTGGCACATCTCATCGTCAGCAGAAGCAAGAAACCAGAAGTCAGCTGGGGTGGTTGGGTGCAACTCAGCAGGGACCTATGAGTACAAGATGGCAAGAGTGTGTGCATTTGACACCAGGCTGGTGTGACAGCTGGAGTAACTGAGGTTTCCCAGGCCAGTTCCAGCTTTACACTGTATTGATGGAGTGATTGGGACTTCCTGGGGAACTGCTGCTTTGTGTCATGCTGCTGTGACAGCTGGAGCTTCTTGGGGCACAGTGGTTTTGCACTGCTGGCCTGATCTGCAGCAGCTGATGGTTCAAGAGGCCATGGCATGTCAGGAAGTCCCTGAATTGCGGTATGGCAAGCAGGATGTCTCGCAAGGTAGAGTTCAGGGTGACCAAAAGGGCAGAAATGGGGGGAAGGTAAAGGTGAGCAGGGTCAGTTACGTTACTGATGCTTGGAGTTGGGCTTAGAATGGCTTGGATTGGGCTGGATCCTCAAGTAACAACCAGTGGAATTTGGTGACCTACCTCAAGAGGAAGTGCTAGGATTGCCATTGCTAAGCAGTGCAGTCATGTGACATGGTGTTTTATGACTATCACTTATTGACAGACATTCTAGTGCCAGTTGTGGTCATAAGTTGAGGACAATGTGAATAGGCATAAGTGTGTTCTTATTATGTCTCAAGTATATCTTGTCACTGTTGTATTCAACATGTTCTAAAGTAAAACCAGCAGGAGAGGAGGGGTGGCGCGTCAGTGTCAAATGCTGAATATGGCCTATTTTTAGGAATTTCAGTAAAGAGCATAAACCTCTCTGCTTTCTGAAATCAGAAAGTTTCTCATTTCTACCATCCATATGAAATAGTCCTGCAAAATTTATGCCTCGTGGGATCAAAGGCAATCTTCTCATTATATACTGTGAACTGTGAGATGCCTAACAAGGCAATGGTCTTGTAGTTCTGAATTGGGCAGGTTGCAGAACAATGGATGTTTTCTGCTCCCGATGGTAGCCAGGCCTATTCGATATAGGACTGCTATTGCAAATCTGGTATTTTAAATTAAGTTTATTTTTTTATTAGAATTTGTAGGCCGCCCTTTTCCCTGAGGGGACTCAGGGCGGCTCACATAAAACTGGGAAGGGGGGAACACAAACATCAAGATAGAAGACATATAATAAAATGGTAGGCAACATACATTCATCATTCGGGAGGGGTAACTATCCTTATCCCCAGGCCTGACGGGCGAGCCAGTTCTTCAAGGCTATGCGGAAGGCTTGGACGGTGGAGAGGGTACGAATCTCTACGGGGAGCTCGTTCCAAAGGGCCGGGGCTACTGCTGAGAAGGCCCTCCTCCTTGTGGTTGCCAGCCGACACTGGCTGGCCGATGGAATACGGAGGAGGCCTAGTCTATGGGATCTTATTGGTCGCAGGGAGGTAATTGGCAGAAGGCGGTCTCTCAAGTATCCAGATCCACTGCCATGTAGGGCTTTATGGGTGATTAATAGCACCTTGAAGCGCATCCGGAGATCGACAGGCAGCCAGCGCAGCTCGCGGAGGATGGGTGTTATGCGGGTGAATCGAGGTGCACCCGCAATCACTCGCGCGGCTGCGTTCTGAACTAGCTGAAGCCGCCGGATGCTCTTCAAGGGCAGCCCCATGTAGAGCACATTGCAGTATTCCAGCCTAGAGATCACAAGGGCCCGAGTGACTGTTGTGAGAGCCTCCCGATTCAGGTAGGGTCGCAACTGGCGCACCAGGCGAACCTGGGCGAATGCCCCCCTGGTCACAGCCGTTAGGTGGTGGTCAAATGACCACCACCTAACAAGCAATGAAAGTGGACTTTCTTGCAACTGGGAGAAATTTCACACTTCTTTGAACAACGTCTTTTATAGTAGCAAAAATGGAGGTGAATTTGACCAAATACATTAAGTATAGGGAGATATTACTAATGGCAGTTACCATAATATAATTTTATCTCTACCAATTTCACTTTCCTTCTGTGCAATGTTGCAGCAAGAGAGGCTTCAGGTACAGAAAAGAAAAGAAAAAGAATGGTTTCCAAGACTATTTAACTATAAATTTTCCTTGAAGCCGCTTTTGGAAGGATTCTTACTTACATATATTATTCTGCAGTCATCTTTAATGCCATTTCTAAGAAAGCTGGGTGCACCATTGATAAGCTTGCTTTTTTCCTATCCAAATTACAGTTGCTTATGGAGAAGCATTAATGTTAATGATTTATCAACGCCTAAATTGCAACTTAGTAATTCATGCAAGTCATCAATGTCAGCAGAATGATATTATGACCTGCTATACCCTGGACTCATGAGAATATCCACGTGGTTTATTTTCTTTCGCTGAAGGCAAAAAAGAAACACTCCTCATATACTCCATAGTAATATTGATCAGTGCTCATATAAATCTGAGATATTTGGCAGGATTCCTCAGCTATATTGTATTTCAAATTTCTATCTCTAGTTTTTTTCTTCTTCTTTTTTCAAAATTTGGAACTTAAATTTTCAATTTCATTAGAGATGTAGTACCTCAACCAACCAAGAAACTAGCTGAAGTGTGATGCTTTGGATTTCAGTCATAAAGAAGTAAGAGATGTGCAGGTTCCTAATCAAATAACAATGAGTATTCAAAGGGTAGGAGGTGAGAGTTAAGAATTAATTAAGATCACACCACTACACTTGTTAAAACTCAAGTCTCTTTATTGAAATCCATTATTCCCATTTAACAACTTCAGATCTGGATTTTTTTCTATGTGTGTGTATAATCATTCCAGATTAGAAGTGCTGCCTCAAAACACTGCCTTGGCGCAGCTTGATGAAATGTTTTGAAACACGATGGCAGGTGCAGTTCACTAGATCTTCATGGATCACCAGGTAGTTTATACCCACCCTCATTTCACTTACCTTATTTCTACAGATTGCATGTTCCTGACCTATATATGAATTAGAATTCAATTCAACATTTACACTTTTCTGTATTTATTATTATTTGCAATGTATGTGTACTTGTTCATTTAAAATTTGTCTAAAATGTGCATTTTAAAGAGAGACAAAGAAAAATCTTTCAAACATTCTTTTTAAACCAATTTGTGTACCAATGTGGAAATGGAAAAAAATAGTCTGGAAAATAAGTAAACCAAATCTGATAATTCTGCAGGCTCCAAGATAACAGAATAACAGAGTAACAGAGTTGGAAGGTCTTCTAGTACAAACCCCCACTCAAGCAGGAGACTCTATACCCATGATGGCACGGGAAGCCATTTGTCCCGTGCATGCGTACACTGGCCAGCTGACTTCGGCCTTCTTTTGAGGCTGTTTTTCGTTATCCGGAGACTTTCTTGAAAAACCAGCCCTATGGGCAAACTGGAAGTTCGGGAATTGACTTCCAGTTTGGCAGTAGGGCTGTTTTTCACTCTCCAGAGCCTTCAGAGGCCTTCAGGAGGCTTCCCTGAAGGATCTGGAGGGCGAAAAATGGACCTATGGACAAACTGGAAGGGCTGGTTTTTGCCCTCTGAAGCCTTCAGGGAAGCCTCCTGAAGGCCCCTGAAGGCTCCGGAGGGTGAAAAACAGTCCTACAGACAAACTGGAAGTCACAATTCCTGAACTTCTGGGTTCCCCGTAGGTCCATTTTTCACCCTCTGGAGCCTTCAGGGGCCTTCAGGAGGCTTCCCTGAAGGCTCCGGAGAGCAAAAACCAGGACTACAAGCAAACTAAAAGTCACCATTTCCGAACTTCCGGGTTCCCCATACATCCATTTTTTGCCCTCCGGAGGAAGGGGAGGCTGTTTTCATCCTCCCCAGGCTCCTAGAAAGCCCCTGGAGCCTGGGAAGGGCGAAAAAACTGTGCCAAAAGGGGTAGGTGCTGGTTGCGCATGCATGCATGCATGGGGTGGTGGTGGTTTCAAGTGCATAGCATTATGGGTGTGGCAGGCCTGTACACTACCCCCCTGCCCTCCCTCCGCTTTTGGCAGGGGAGCCAAAAAAAAGTTCGCCATCACTGCTCTATAGCATTCCAGACCAATAGCTGTCCATTCTCTTCTTAAAAACCTTTAGTGATGATGGAGCACCACAATTTCTATGGGCAAGCTATTCCATCGATTAATTGTTCTCAGTGTTAGGAAATTTCTCCTTAGTTCTAGATTGCTTCTCTCTTTGATTAATTTCCATCCATTGTTTCTTGTCTTGTGTTCTGGTGCTTTTTAAAATTGGTTGATCTCCTCTTCTTTGTTGCAGCTGTCAAATATTGGACACTGCTATCATGGCACCCCAGTCCTTTTTTATTAGACAAACCCAATTCCTGCAAGTGCACTTCATATATTTTAGAGTCCAGTCTCCTAATCATCTTTGTTGCCATTTTCGGCACTCTTTTCAGAGCCTCTGCATCTTTTGTATCATATGGTAACCAAAACTGGATGCAGTATTCTAAGTGTGGTCTTACTAAGACTTTATAGAACAGTACTAATACTTCACTTGATTTTGATGCTATCCCTCTTGTTAATACAACCTAGGATTGTTTTGGTTTTTTTTGGCTGCTGCCACACACTACTGGCTCATATTTAAATGCTTGTTCACTAGGACTCCACATTCCTTCACAAAGTTACCACTATTGAACCAGCTCCCACCTATTCTATATCTGTTCATTTGTTTTTTCTTGACTAAATGTAGAACCTTACTTTTTTCACCATTGAATTTTATTTTGTTAGATAGGGTTGAGTGTTCAAGTCTTCTGTATTTTGAGTTTATCTCCTGGAGTGTTGGCTATTCCTGCCAGCATGGTGTTGTCTGCAAAATTGATAAATTCCCATTCTATTCCCTATATATGTCTGTCTGTCTGTCTGTCTGTCTGTCTGTCTCTCTCTCTCTCTCTCTCTCTATATATATATATATATATATATATATATATATGTGTGTGTGTGTGTGTGTGTGTGTGTGTGTGTGTGTATACTATACTGAGTACAGGTTTAGACAAAATGGCATCCATTGTTCCTTGCTTGATTTTATAAAGCTAATAATTCTCCACATCATATTCCAGTTAAAACTGTAAAATCTGGAACTGATATTTAGAGTGGGCTTTGAAAACCTCAAAATTTTCAAGACTGTCTTAGAATAATTGTGATATTTATGATAAACTCCTGGGATCCAAATATCTTTAGCATTAGATAACCTAAAAATAGTCCTAGCATTGGGCTACTAGAGTTCATTGCCTCAAGCAGCAGACATCAGCAGTTCTTTTTTTTAATCCCAATTTTCATGGGAAAAGATTTGGTTCATAAACTGTCTAAATAATTCATTTATTACATGAGAAAGAAGATATTATAGGAGGGCTATTAACTGTCTCAAATCAGTGGCTATGATCATTCAGAGCCATAAAAAGGACATTTGAAGCACTTCATCCGTTTTCCAGGCAGAGATCCCATTATTAAAAAAAAGAGTAATGATGCAATGTAATAATTGTAAAGATATAAAAGGGTTTAGTACTTGAGTGATAGAATCAGTATTTTTCTTGTCACCAATGTTTATTTCTCTCTGTTTAATGCCTTTTAAATGTGTGAAATATTCCTTGCCTCCAGTATCTTTTGCTTGATTTATATCTGCATTATAATCATACTGTTTAAATGTCACTAAATGTAGGATAAATTTGAATTCACAAGAATGCATGAAAGGCATGTTTTCTACGGTTATGTGCAAAAGAAAAGCAGAGGTAGGTTAGGCGAATGCATTTAGTGTATACATATTAGGCAAGAGAATGGAAATACTGTGTGTATCACATGTAGAGCTAGACACAAATTGCCTATTGAAATACTTAAAAAAAAAAAACCTGGGTTAGACAGTTTTTCTAAATTTCTCCAGGGGAGAAATTCTCAGATAATTTCTCATAGGAAGATATCCACTTATCAGTAGCAGTATTTTCATTGTTTCTAAGGTTGCTTAAAGTATCTTCGCTCATGTTTTAATGGAAATATGGGAGATCTCCTGGGTTTTACATAACTGAAGAGCTAACTATGGAGTGAAAACCAAAGTATTGGAATAACAACCAGTGGAAAAATATAGGAGTCTCTTTTCTCAAAGGAAGGTGATGTTGATTATGATAATGATTGATGATAATGATGATGAGTGTACAACATAGAATACAAATGAAAGGGAATATGAATGTGACCCATACTTAGTGGGAGTAGTGATCCATGGCCAGAGTTACAGCAAGAACTTAGCAGTTCTGGACTTGAACTATTGAATTTTTTCAGAGTCAAGAAGGAGCTAGAGAGCTCACAATTACGTCCTCAATGAACTCAAATGACATGCTTAACAGCAACTTTCAGAGAAAACTGATTGCATGAATTAGGACTTCCATAGGTACAGTAGGTTCCTCATTAGAAGTGCTAACTGGAAGTTAGTCAAAAAGGAATAGTTTTCCTAGCTTCCAAGTACTACACAATTCTACTGAACTGATTGTTAACGTTACATCTGCAGGGAAAAATATTCAGGGATATTTTTGCAATGAAAGTACAGATCTTGTTGAATTTCTGTTTTGGGGGAAGGAGGGGGGAGGTCCACTAGTAATTTCTACAGTTCTTGGCCTACCTTGTCCATGTTCTTCCTTCTAAGTAAATGGGTGCACTCATATTCCTGTAACTGAGTCTGTCCACTTTGCTGCTGTTCATTCTCATCTCCACTTTCCTTCCACCTTCCCTAGAGAACTTGGTTGCATAATGTAGAGTAAAAGAACCCATTTCTTTCATATGACTTTCAAATATGCCTCTCCAAGCCAGTAGACAAATAAGCAGGCAGGCATAAATTGTACTTCCACTTCTGTGAAGCTTTTCTTTATGTTCTTTAAAAAAAAATCATTTTCTTAGCCATTTTTTCTCTCTAGGCACTGCTACCTTACCTACTTAACAATATCATGTATCACATTTGGGTCTTTTCTTTTAACCTGCCTGCCAGGCACAAAGCAACTAGGCTGCTCATTACTGATCCTTCTGCTTGGACATATGAATAGCCTCTGGCTGCATATAAAAGGGGATGGTGCTTCTTAACTATATGAATAACATTAAAACAAGGCACAACAGTATCCCTAGGGTGTCTTGTAGCAAGCTGAAATTTCATAAAAATGAGAAAAAAGTACTTTGTGGCTTGCACATAATATTGTAACACAAGTGCAAAAAGAGTGGTGTTTGTACTTCACAAAGCACATTTTGTTATTTGCCATTCTTGGAACTTGCATAGAGAATTGTGCATATCAAAGCTATATAAAACATCCCAATATAATCTCTACATTTTAAATAAATCCTAGAAATTTAGTATCTTGTGCTTTACTTAGTATCAATAAGGCTCCAGAACCTGCATAGAGCATATTAATACATACCAATAACAATAGCAGTTAAATTTATATACCGCTTCATAGGGCTTTCAGCCCTCTCTAAGCGGTTTACAGAGTCAGCATATCGCCCCCACAGTCTGGGCCCTCATTTCACCCACCTCGGAAGGATGGAAGGCTGAGTCAACCTTGAGCCAGTGAGATTAGAACCGCTGAACTGCAGATAACAGTCATCTAAAGTGGCCTGAAGTACTGCACCCTAACCACTGAGCCACCTCGGCTCATACCAAACCCTACAAATCACTCTAAATCAACACTTTTTGGGGAAATCTGTACCTTTACAACATAAGCAGGATTAACAACACATGCATGAGGAACCAAATATGCACATACCTAAATATTTACATTACAGTCTGCCAAACATACATACATACATACATACATACATACATACATACATACATATATATGATCCACCTTCCATGTTAATTCCTTCTTAGTTAATTATATCAAATGGTTTTAACTTAAACAGGAAGACAGGTAGTATACTTCCACATGTGACCAAGTGCTTAAATGCAGTTTTGTCTTCAACACTTCACTCTCTGAATCTAAATCTTCTTTGCAGCAAAGACACACTTTGTGTTGATCAGATTTGGGAAGAAAAGTTTGGAAAAAGGCTTATCAAATCATAACTCGCCAAACAGTAGGCCAGTTGCAGGTCAGAACTTTCAAAACAGGCAAGTCCCCCCCCCCCAATAAGGAGATTCGAAATGATCCGTTTGAAATTGGAATGTTTTGAAGTCAAACTCTTACATTTTCTTGATTAGAAGAAAAAATAGCAGTGATACATTTGATCAGTACACTCCATCTGGCCATCTACTTTAGACTTGTTTTTCATGTATTTTTACATAATAAGTATATTTTGGGCTACTTGGATTTTCTCACCAAAAGGGAAGATATTCTCCTTTGTTCTTAATATTAAAGGAACATAATAGAGTTCCGGGTCCTCTTCAGTTCATTAAAGTAGCATTTCTGTAATTAAAAGTAATTTTGGATCGCGTTCCAGAAGGAAAGTACCAAAACAGAACACTGCTTCCTGGATGCTACTTCTGCTTTTACTGTTTTTTACATGCAAATTTTAATGAGATTTCCTTATAATAGTAACTCTATTGTTACCCTAAACCAAAACCAAATGGCTTTAAATGATAACTGAATTATCAGTTGTAGAACTTCTTACAGTCTTTCAATGGACTGGATAACTAAATTTCTTTTAAAGCACATTACAAAGAGAAAGATTTGGTGTTAAACAACCTTGATATTGAATTGTATTATAAACACTAATGTAATCTGAATACAGAAGCAGTGGCAATATTAACATAATTTTTGGTTGAGGGTTTTTTAAGTTCTCTCCAAAGTTTAATACAACGCTTTACAATAAAATGTGGTATCAGTCACATATGCCTAAAATTTTAGCCTTGTGAGAGCCCAACACAAATGAAAATCCTAGTCTTTGTGAATTTTGAATCCCTGATTTCAGTTAGGGTGGGCCTTTGTGCAAAGATGGGGTAGGCAGGATATAAGAATGCATCTATTCAAAGATAGCATGTTCTGCTGTAGGGACTTGCTGCACAGTGTGTAATTAAGACATACAAAAAAAAATCCTATAAAATTCTCAACTTTCTTAAAGGAATGTCAGAATTCTTCAAAAACTAGATATTTGGGTTGAAATTTACTTCTGAAGCATACGTTTATCTAATCTCATATAGGCTATAAAAGAGCCCTCCACTTGATAATGCTTTGAGCACTGAGAAGTGAGATAATATTTTGACTCACTATGTCAATGAAAGGGAATATATTCTTAAGTAACCTAGAAATACTCCCTTTTGGGGAGCATTGCAACTATAATACAGAAAGTTTCAAAGAAGTAGTGGTTGTCCAGATAGCTTAAGCAATTTTGTTCCTACCTTACTAGTTCAGTGCTGGAGAAGAGATAACAGAAATCAAATAATAGGAGACTTCTATTGACACTCTTGTAGTATAGTCAATCTGATTAGCTACGCAACAGAATTATGCCATCGTGATTAGTATATAATCACTAAATGGTTAATATAGCTGCAGTTCTAGCACATGCTTAGAAAGGACTGACCATAGAATGGCTACATCGACCTACGGTTTTGCATTATCAGAATTGTATGGTGACAAATAAATGAAAACTGGGTCAGAGAAACAAAGTTTCCATTTTTTTCTGCTTTCTTGCATTCATGTGCATTTTTTTTAATCTTCCTGTGATATTCAATATTGTTGTTTGTGTTGCCAGTTTTTTGAAGTAGTGAGTTCTGCCACATAAAAGCATGTAAATGCATCTAGTTACTATAATTTGCATGCACCTGCTTAATTTTTAAAGGTGTTTTGCTTCTTTTTTCTGTTTATAAAATGTTATATAGGAGCAAGTGGAAGCAAGTAGGAAAGACATGGATGAATACTGAAATAAAAGAACATCATCAAAATTGGATGGATTTCAAAGGCATTTGATTTTGGAGCAAAAAAGTTGAATAAAGTATATGTATTTTATAGTCACATGCCTCTGGGGAAGTTCTTAAATATTTAATAATTCATGAAAAGGGATGATTGCTTACAGTGCCAGAGCAATTACATTTTTTGTTTGTTTGTTTTTACGTTTTCTGATGAATATGAATAGCTGAGTAAGAGGGTGATTAAAACACATGAATTGCACAATTTGTCACTTCAGTTGCTGAAACAGTTTAGAAGAATCCACAATCTCATTTTTTTTTGCCTTGGAATTTGTTTACCTAGAAAAAATGGTTTCTGGTTTTTTTTTTTCCTGTCATCTTTTCTAAGCAGGTTTTAAAATGGTTTTTCTTTTAAATTATTTTTTCCCCTCATGAAGGAAGAATGGGTGACCCCTACTCCAACCTAATATTATATATGCCAGGTCAATGAAAATCCTCATAAACACCTCAGGCTCTCTCCCATTGTTCTCAAGTTAAACCCCGAGGCAAGATGGTGGTTCTGAACTTAGCCAATCTCCCTGGGGATAATTCTAGCTGTGCTCTGTGGCCACAGTCTGTATATGATAAGGAAGTCTATGCAATTCACCCAACAAATTTACAGTTCAGTTATGTTTAACTGAGGGATGTAGTCAAACATGAACATCCCCATCTCTGCCTAATCTTACAATTAAGGCTGCTGGTAGGAAGGACTGAAGTTGTTAATGCTTCTTTGAGGAGGTTTCTCAATATAGATCTGAAATATAGTATAAAAAGTGACACAAAATTGTATAATAATAAAAAAAAATCAGGAGGATGCCAAAAAAAGAAAAAGAAATAGTACATTCTCAAATAAGTGCTTTTCTATTTGTTTTTGAATCTGGGACTTTTCAAAAGGTGCAGCAATTAAGTTTATTCAGTCAGTCGTTCTACGGTTAACTATTATTATTATTACCACTAGTACTATTACTGTCTCCTTTTTTCTTCTCGCTTTTCAGTTTGCTCCTTTCTACCCTCAGTTTTATCAGAATGATTATTCAGAAAAAGAGCATTTCACTTGTCTTTGATGGAAACAAAAATCAATAATTGCTTTAGTCTGTATTTTTTAAATGAACACAGCAAGCTACTCCATTAAGCAGTAAATTCCCAGTTATGAGTCCTTTTTTTCATAATAATTAAAATAGATAAGAATATTTGGAGTGAATTGTTGCCTGAGCAATGTGGCAATGCTTTGAATAGATAAAACTACCTAATTGCCAATACTGCTATTATAATTTTATGGGAAGTGGGACTAATTAGATCTGAAACCAGTTTGTCCTTCCTGGTGTTTCAGATTAGGGACTGTTCTTTCCTTAGTTCAGTTGGTTGGTAAATTTCCATGTGCTACATTGAATAATGTATATTTTCTAGCTGTGATATAGAGCAGTTTCTGCCTCATCAATATTATCCACCCAGGAGAATACTACATTTAAATACTGATTGAGAATTCTAATGTTGATCATTCTGTTGGTTCCGGAATTTTATTTGGGATATTTGTTACTTAACAATAAAATTACTGTTCTAGGATTATTCCCATAGGGAGGGAGGAAAAAGTCCATTTGAGCAGATTTCTTTAAATAGTGCTCATGTAATTTCTTCCCTTGCCCTTCAGAGATCTCTTCTAGAAGGAAATTGACAATAGTAGGAGGGAAGAAAATTGTATAGAACTTTTGAGGAAGATCAATGTTACCTATGCTATCCTTCTAAAGATTAAAACTGAGGAGAACGTATCCTTTCAAAGGGTAAACTAGATAAAGCACTGCAACTCAATGTGTAGAGTAACTTTTTAAAAATAACTACTAACATCTTCCATTGTTTCTGGCTTTTCTTCACAGCACCAAGGAAAAATTGGTGTTAAATTTAATGTTGGAACAGATGATATCGCAATTGAAGAAGTCAACGCAATCATTAATGATGGGAAATACCATGTAGTACGTTTTACAAGAAGTGGTGGCAATGCCACATTACAGGTGGACAACTGGCCGGTTATAGAACGCTACCCAGCAGGTGAGAATGTAAATACAATCTGATGGATTTGTGGAATTACAGGAATTTAAAGAGGTTTTTTTTTTTCTTGCATAGGTATGTAGGATCTTTGATTCTTCAAGATGCCTAATTGTTCTTTACTGCCATTAAAAATGTTTTTACCAATTGTTAAAATAGCAATTTTATTTTTGAGTCTTTATTTCATTACATTGGACAGATGAATAAAACCAAGGAGATAACAAAGATGTCAAAATTCTTTAAAACAAAGTTTTAAATAACAATAATAAGGTATTAATGTATTGTTGTATTTAGATAATGCAAAGGCTTTGACAAAAATAGCTTAATATATTGAAAAACTATTTTAAAAATCTGGAATTAAAATAAGTACTGAAAAATAGTACTCATTTTATAAACTACTATTAAGCAGAAATTGTGAAGTAGAAAAATATATTACAGCACTAAATTAAAGAAAAATTGGATTAATTTTAAAAACATTTGTTAGTTGTGGTTCACCAGCTGTTTATTTTAAGCTATCTCATCAAAATTTGCCCAACATATAGTTTGTTCCCCCCAAAATATTTTTTTCTCATTAGATGAGTTGTGGTAGGGCCTCAGCAGATCATCAATTATATTAAGTATTTTTAATTGACCAAGCCAATGGACAGCCTTGTGATTTGCACAAAGCCATGAATTTGTATGCTGAATCTTATGAAAATGATGTGACTATCCTGCCATATTATAAACTGGGAAAAATGAAGTTTAGGAGAAATAGATACAAAAATGTGGATATTTTTATGTAGCGTCTAAAATAACAATACTTGATGCAAAATGAAAACAAGGCAAACTGAATGAGATAAAATATAATTGATTCATACAGGCATTTCTACAATTCTTTTGTAATCAAGATGGTCTGATGTCACAGAGATTTTCACAGGATGAAATTAAAGTTTCAACATTTTATAGCACAGGAGTCATGCTTTGTGGTCTTACAGCCAGGTTTGGGCTCGACATTGCCATTCTTGACTTCCAGTCATATGTGATAAGAGTCTAAACAAAGGAAAGGTTGCTACTTCACCTGAAGTCTTCTATACTATTGGTCTGAGACCAATTAGCAAGTTCATGATTTTTTCTGGTACTTCTGACGATATTCCAATTAATAAGCTGTGATTCTCTGCACTAATGAGTGGCAAGAATGGAGTCTTGTGAAGACTTCACAGGTTTTCCAGTATTTAAATTAACAACAGTGGAACTTCTGCTGTTCTTTATAATCAGCATCCAATTTTTGGTTCTCTGGTAAAGACTGTGAATTTAAGAAGGGAAGCTTTTCTTTTGTCACTCCTTTTTGTGGAAAAAAATGCATATTTCTTAATCATAAGTGTTGGCTGGTCTTCATGACAATTAAAAGAATATATTCTTGACTATACTTATTTAATTTTAGTGTCTGTGGATTGACTTAAAATTTTATCTGCTGCTATTAGTTTTATTATCTTATTTGTTGTTTTCATTTCTTATCTAATAAATGCAATTTGGGGAGAGAGGTTGAGCTTTTTAAAATTAAACTTTCCCTTTACTTTGATTTTAATGCTCAAAAGCAAGTTTAAAGTATGTGCAACAATAAATAATTCTATGCTATAGAATCCCTGGGCATTTGGATTTAATATTAACACTAAGTCATTTCCTGTATTCTTCTCCTCCTCCTCCAGAAAAAGAAAACTTTGGAAACGTTTCATAAAATGTTAAATGAGTGATCACAGTCTTTCTGTTGATTTTAATAGTTCCTTGTACACTACAGCAAAGTCTATTTAAAGCCATAGTTTCAGTCATAACTCAGAGTTCCCTTTTGCATCTTCTTGCTCAGCTCAGGCCAGTTGTTCTTAATCTTTAATTTTCTTTAAGCTTTTATCGATATCATGATGGTGCCTTTGTAATGTAACAGCAAAAATCCGTGTTTTGTTTTGTTTTTGCACTTTGTCTTGATTTAACTCTGCCATTACACTTTTGCTTTTGTGCTTCTTGTCTAATCTATAAGCCACGTTCTGCATCTGGATCCTTTTCAGTGGCCCAACCATAGGGCCGAAACTCCATTGTGACATCCATTCTTGCTCTTCTTGATCTGCTAGTCGCTTTCAATAATATCAACCATTGCATTTTTTTTTAGGTCAACTTAAGGAGTTGAGGGAGGGGAGTACAGTTTTTTGCTGGTTCACCTCCTACATCCAAGGCTGGTCCCAATTGGGGTTAATAGGGACCAAGAGGTCCTGCTCGCAGCCCCTTCTTTGTATGGTGCCACAAGGCTCAGTGTGTTCTCTTCTCTTCTTTAACATCAACATGAAACTGCTGGGCAAGATCATCCATCACCATAGGACAAAGTTTCACCAATAAGCTGATGATACCCAGCTATATATTTTCATCCCAGCTGAAGTGAATGATAAAGTGGACACCTTTTTATGGTGCCAGAAGTCTGTGGGACTCTAGAAGGAGAACAGCACTCTAGTAAGACAGAGTGGCAGTGGATAGGCCCCTATCTAGGAGTTTATCAATTTTGGTCCTGGATAGGGTTGCATTACCTCAGACCAGATATATAACTGGGTGTGTGTGTGTCCTTTTGGATTCACAGCTCCTGCTTGAAGAGCAGAGGGCAACTGTGACCAGGAGGGTGTTTGTCCAACTTTGCATTGTGTGCCAGTCATGTCCCTTCCTGGACAGGGAAGCCCTCTGCTTGGTTATTCATGCCCTGGTCATCTCGCAATTGGACTATTGCAACATGCTCTCTATGGAATTACCCTTGAAAAGTATCCAGAAGCTTCACCTGGTGCAGAATGCAGCCACATGAGCCACACTAAGTGCCTAAGAAAGGGCATATATAACACCTTTGCTCCACAAGTTGAGCTAGGTGCCAGTTTGCTTCCAGGTCCAATTCTACAGACCCCATCAGTTAAAATTTTTCAAGAAAGACAGATTTTCTGCCACTGTTACTGCAATGGGAGACATCCCATCCTTTGACCTTCTTTGTAGGCTTGTGGTGAGGAACACAGAAACCCACACAATCATGGAACTTGAGAGGGCTCATAAGAACCCCATCCCAACACCTGTATTAATAACTGCTAGTCTCCCATCTTGGAATTCTTTACCTTCTGAAATGTTTGGTATGGAATGGAATAGAATCGAATCATTCTTTATTGGACCAGTGTGATTGAACACACAAATTTGTCTCCGGTGCATAAGCTCACAGTGTACATATAAATCAGAACTACTAAAGACATTTCACCGAGGCTGCCATCAGCAGTGGCATCTTTAATGGAATCTTATATGTATATATGATTTTTTAATAATATTGTTTTACAATTTTAAAACTTTTAACCCTAAATTATTCTAATTTTAATTTTTAATTTTATTGATCATATTGTACACTGCCTAGAGTGAGGGACATGGACAATTAAGAAATATAAAATATAAATAAAATAGTACTCCCGAGGATAACAATACTTTTTGTCCATTTTGGAGTGGTTTGGGGTTTGTATATGAAAGCAGTGGCCTACATACATATAGCAATGATGATTATGTGGTCTATATCAGTGGTCTCCAACCTTGGCAGCTTTAAGACCTGTGGACTTCAACTCCCAGAGTTCCTCAGCCAGCAAAGCTGGCTGAGGAACTCTGGGAGTTGAAGTCCACAAGTCTTAAAGTCGCCAAGGTTGGAGACCACTGGTCTATATATACTAGGTGCTTTGAGCTGTTACAGAAAATTCTAAACGTTTCCTGCTGCATTACAGTTATCTGCTATTATCTATTCCTCCTTTCCCTTTCCAAACTGCTCACAGTTACCTTCATCTGCAACTCTTCCGTGGGTTGTTGTGATCCTTTGATCCTTTTGTCAGTGAGTATTTCCCCCCCTCCTTTTAAAAATAAATAAATAAATAAATGGACTGCAGCTGTTTCAACTTTGAATCAATGACTGACGCCAGTTTTATTTTATTCCCTATTTTCTTTTATTTCCAGACTCTTTTTACAGGGTTTTTACAGTCTTTAAAGAGTTTTAAAGAGTACTGTGGTACTATTTCATACTTTGACCAATCAACTGAGGAATTCAGGATTTAGATCAGGCTTCCCCAAACTAAATTTGTTTGTAATTTGTTTTCTAGCTTGGGCTCCCATCAATTCTAACAAACCTGACTGGTGGTCAGGAATAAAGGGAGTTGTAATTAAATCCTTTTGTGAATCTAGGTTACGGAAAGCTAGATAGTAAGTCTTGAAAGAGAGAAATTTGTGTCTCTGAAGACAGTCATAATTTTTGAATGAATGAATGGTCACACTGACAAGGAATTCTATTGCAAAAATACTGCACAACAGATCTGATATTTTCCCTTATATTTCTATAATACTTTCCTAATCCATTGTAAACTTTTTTTAAATGGGCTCTTCTATTTTTGGCTATGAATTATCTCTAGCCACTTCTGCTATCTAGAGCCAGTTGTGTTTCAGAGCCCTCCCTCCCTCAATTCCTTTGCTGGCTTTCCATTAAATCATAATTGTTTCAAGCAATACAAATATATCCAGCCTATCATTATCTGGTGCAATATTTTAGACCAAGTTATGAATTTTGGAAATATAATTAATGCTTATTATCATGATCTCAGTGTGTTTTAGGTACCTGTTTAAAAAATACAATTGTTACCATGGCATCTGCTTTTTAACTTATCTCCTGTACCTGCATCTGGGTTTAATTAAACATTCACAAGATCAGCAGATTAATTAAGAAGTCTTTTCATCTGAACTGTGCAGTTGATCCCTTCTTCTCTGAGATGGAAGAAATCAGTTTGACTTCCTGTGATACCTCAGCCTGATTAATTCTTTGTCCAGGCAAGCAATCTAGGTGTTTTCACTTGCTTGTCCATTTAAAACTTTTTGTTACTATATGAATTTAATAATACAGAAAAAAATGGTTTTCATTATGTAGAGGTTTTGATTTGTCTGGATGTGTATATTTCTCCTTCTGAATTGCATGATCACGTTTGTTTGTTATTTTCAATTAATTGTCCTTAACAAGAAAAAATAAAATTCTATGTTGGTTGATACATATAAAGCTCTTTGGCACTTCTGCATAATTCAAGTGGGAATAAGAAAATCATATATATTATATTCAGCTGCATATTGAACTAAATATTTACTGTGTCCTATTCTATGCCCACTTTTACACACACACACACACACACACACACACGCACGCACACACACACACACACACACACACACACAGACACGGGAATTTTCAAAAAATCTCACCCATTCATCTTTTTTATTTCACCTTTATTATTCTTATAAATAATTCAAGGCAGTGAAAATATATAATCTCCCTTCTTCCTCCTATTTCTCCCCACAACAGTCCATTGAGGTGAGTTGGACTGAGAGTGATTGGCTCAAAGTAACCCAGCTGATTTTTCATGCCTAAAGCAAGACTAGAACTCTGTCTCCTGGTTTCCAGCTTGGAGCCTTAACCACTAGATTAAACTGACTCTGATATATTTAATATTGTCTGCATAGAAAAAGAAAAGTGCAGTCAATAAATATTGCACCCCTGTTTTCAAGGAGAAAGAGAGAGAAAATGTGTGTGTGTGTAATTATGATTATTCTAACTATCCACCATTTCAGCGTAATAAAACTAAGGGAAAGTAAAGTTAAGATCTGTAATTTGGACCATGTAACTGACAATATTTTTCTTCCTTACTATTCCACTAAGAGTTAAAAGTGATACAAAGCCAGCCATCACTTCAGATTTTTGAGATCTTTTAATCTCCTTTGACTGTGGAGACGTTTGTTTTCTTTAGCAAGCAATAACAAATCCATAATCTTGTCTCATCAGAGGTTTTAATAATATTTCTCAAGTTCGTATTTTGTTTTCTTGTTTTAATTAGACAAATAAATATTCTGAATTCGTGATATTTTCCTTTGTATATTTATGAGCTTTCTCTTTTGCCCTTTTTATCTTTAAGACTATAGTAAGGAGCAAAATCTTATTGTTGCTTACTTTTGCAATTAGAGAATTTTTTTTAATGAAATGTGTGGTGTGCTTACTAATACTTCATTGACAGTTTCAGCATCATTTAACACACTGGCACAGCACTTATTTTAAGAACCTGGAGGTTGTCACATGAGTTGTGCTTTTGAGAGATGATATAAATTATTAGAATATTTCAACTTCTCCTGGAGAGATGTATAACTATAGAGATAGTAAATGTAACCCGGAAAGAATGATGTTATCAGACCTTAAAGGGTTTTTAAGCAGTTTTCATCGTCTGAGAGGACACAGTAGGCAAAGTGTAGTAGAATGGTCTAATAATTTACTACTTATTTGAATTGTAGGTTGCAAGATTACTCTCCAGTGGGATTTTGTATAATGGGAGGAACAGATAAAGTGAGGTAGCTATTTTTATTTTTTCAAAACAATAGTAAATTGTTAGAAATCAAGCCTGTAGCATATTTTGAATTGTTTATCTGAAACACATAACAATTACTTAGTTTTGAATAATGGTGAAAAATGAAAGGTGATACCAAGAGGTTGCAACTCAGAATATTTCAGAAATACGTTTTGATCTTCCATAACTATTTTCAAGACAAGTTTCCTTTTTTTAAATTTAAATATATTTATATAATTTATTTAAATCAACATATATAGCCACCCAATTTACATATTGTGACTAGGAGCAGTGAACATACGACTAAAATTAAAACCACATTAAGATTAAAACTACAAAAGCAAGAAAATTTAAAAAACAACAATAGTAATAATAGTAACAGTAGGTCAGCCCATAAATCCACAGAAAGATAAAAATATATACATTGATAAGCTCCTTCTAGACCTTGTGCTTGAGGGAGCATCCAAGTCTTTGAAAGAGGAGGATGCTTTTTTAAAAATGAAATGCCAGCAAAGAGGTCAAACAAATCTCAGGAACCATAATTTGCAAAATTCAGGCACCTTTCCTGGGCCTTGTTATATAATACTGGTTAATAGATGAGGTCCAAAGTATGCACACCCTGCTGACTCTGGTAGGAAGGATGGAAACATTTGGACAAAAGTGGGCCTGCAAGTATGTTGCTGTGAATTGCTTTATAAGTGGTAACCAGCACCTTTAATTTGCACCCAGGCTGCAAATCAGTGCAGCTCAGAGAGCAATGGTGTACTATAAGGGCACTGAGAGGCACTAATAACTGCCCATCCCACTGTATTTGGAACCATCTGTAGCTTTCAAGTTTTCATGTATTTATTGAATGCATATGGTGAGGAGCAGAGATGCATTATCATCCTTGCTTATGATATTCTGGACTCATTACATTTCTAATTTTCAAATTTGTAATGTAAATAGTGTCTCTCTGATGGGCCATTCCTGCTCCTCTGAAAATATTTCTGAGTGATAGATATGTTACTTGACTAGGCAACATCATAAGTCAGTTAACTGGGTTTAACACCAGACAAATAAATCTAGCTGAAAACAATATTTTAATCAAGGAAGTACCAAAAAGAAATCCACACCACCACCACCACCACCAACAACAACAACAACAACAACAGTGGCAGGGTAAGCCTACTGTATATAAACATGGAGCAAACCTCATTTTCATTAAGACTGATGATGTTACTTAGTCTGATAATGAAATGTCTGTAAGCAAACAATCAAGCTAAGAGAGCATCAAGGATTCCACAGTTCAACATGTGTTTTCTTCTATTGATAGATACATGTTTTTGCCTGTACTCATTTATTTTTTGCTGCAATAAATAAATATGAGCCCAGGGCTTTATTATTCCTTTCATTATGCTTCACTTTTATCTACATAGAACTTCTCCTAACAAAAATTGAACTATAGCTCAAAATACATTGACCACAGAATGGTCTTTTGCAATAAACTTCCCAAGTAGTAGTAGTAGTAGTAGTAGTAGTAGTAGTAGTAGTAGTAGTAGTAATGATAATGATAATAATAATAATAATAATAATAATAATAATAATAATAATGTTGATCACATTCTCAGCTGCTGTAAAAAAATCGCGCAGACTGATTATAAATTGCGGCACAATTCAGTAGCACAAATGATCCATTGGAATTTGTGCAAAAATTATAATATTAAAACAGCAACAAACTGGTGGGAACATCAGCCTGAAAAAGTCACCGAAAATCAGATGGTCAAGATCTTGTGGGATTTCCGTATACAAACCGACAAAATACTGGTGCATAATACACCAGACATCACACTGGTTGAGAAAAATAAGGTCACAATCATAGACATCGCAATACCAGGTGATAGCAGGGTCGCCGAGAAGGAACATGAAAAAATCGCAAGATACCAGGACTTAAAAATCGAAATTCAACGACTATGGCACAAACCAGCAGTGGTAATTCCAGTGGTAATTGGCACACTGGGTGCTATTCCAAAAGCACTGGAATTACATTTAAAACAGTTAAAATTGACAAAATCACCATCAGTCAAATGCAAAAAGCCGCACTGCTTGGATCTGCACGCATATTACGAAAATACGTTACGACGTCCTAGGCCCCTGGGTGGGGCCCGACTAGTAACCAATGCCAAATCCGGCGAAACAACTGGCCGCTGTGATACAATTGTACAATAATAATAATAATAATAATAATAATAATAATAATAATAATAATAATGTCACCGAAAATCAGATGGTCAAGATCTTGTGGGATTTCCGTATACAAACCGACAAAATACTGGTGCATAATACACCAGACATCACACTGGTTGAGAAAAATAAGGTCACAATCATAGACATCGCAATACCAGGTGATAGCAGGGTCGCCGAGAAGGAACATGAAAAAATCGCAAGATATCAGGACTTAAAAATCGAAATTCAACGACTATGGCACAAACCAGCAGTGGTAATTCCAGTGGTAATTGGCACACTGGGTGCTATTCCAAAAGCACTGGAATTACATTTAAAACAGTTAAAAATTGACAAAATCACCATCAGTCAAATTCAAAAAGCCGCACTGCTTGGATCTGCACGCATATTAAGAAAATACGTTACGACGTCCTAGGCCCCTGGGTGGGGCCCGACTAGTAACCAATGCCAAATCCGGCGAAACAACTGGCCGCTGTGATACAATTGTATAATAATAATAATAATAATAATAATAATAATAATAATAATAATAATAATAATAATAAAGAATGGAGAGTTGGCAGAACAAAGCACTGCATGGCCAATTTCTGGAAAAAATAAAAGATAAAGTGGACAGTGAACAAACTTGGTTATGGTTAACAACAGGTACATTAAAGAAAGAAACAGAGTCACTAATCCTGGCTGCGCAAGAACAAGCTATCCGCACAAATGCCATTAAGGCCAAAATCGAAAAATCCTCTGATGATGCCAAATGCAGACTTTGTAAAGAAGCTGATGAAACTATTGATCACATACTCAGCTGCTGTAAAAAAATCGCGCAGACTGATTATAAATTGCGGCACAATTCAGTAGCACAAATGATCCATTGGAATTTGTGCAAAAATTATAATATTAAAACAGCAACAAACTGGTGGGAACATCAGCCTGAAAAAGTCACCGAAAATCTGATGGTCAAGATCTTGTGGGATTTCCGTATACAAACCGACAAAATACTGCCGCATAATACACCAGACATCACACTGGTTGAGAAAAATAAGGTCACAATCATAGACATCGCAATACCAGGTGATAGCAGGGTCGCCGAGAAGGAACATGAAAAAATCGCAAGATACCAGGACTTAAAAATCGAAATTCAACGACTATGGCACAAACCAGCAGTGATAATTCCAGTGGTAATTGGCACACTGGGTGCTATTCCAAAAGCACTGGAATTACATTTAAAACAGTTAAAAATTGACAAAATCACCATCAGTCAAATGCAAAAAGCCGCACTGCTTGGATCTGCACGCATATTACGAAAATACGTTACGACGTCCTAGGCCCCTGGGTGGGGCCCGACTAGTAACCAATGCCAAATCCGGCGAAACAACTGGCCGCTGTGATACAATTGTATAATAATAAAGCTTTATATGCTTATTTCTGAACTTAGTTCTTAGAAGCTGTTGTTTTCACTTTATTTATTGGGGTTTTTTTTAGCTTTCTGAAAATTGATAATCTAATTCAACAAACTGATTATATATCTTTCTGTTTTTCTTCTTCTTAACAATGCTATCTTGTTTGTTGTTCTGATTCTTTTACCTTTCCTAGATTCTAATCTTCAACTTAGATTCTTTTGTAATAGTCATCTATCTCTTCTTCCCTGCTTTTTTCTTTGCAATTCTTCCATCTTGCTTTTGAAAAGATTACATGAGGATTCACGTGGTTGAGACCCAGAATCTCTGTTGAAGATCAGCATCTTAAAGTGGATTTACTCCCATCTTGTGTTAACTTGGACATCTGAATTGCAAATTTAGTTTCAAAATAACTCTTATGAAGCTTAACCAGAAGCCTGAAGTTGATAGTTTTGAGTTAACATCTGCACAATGAACTGAGAGGGAAACACATATTATTCTCCAGTTGAATAAGAAGCAGCATATTTCTATTTAAGATAGAACAATGATTTTCAAACTTGTATTAATATCATCCTGTTTAATTATCTTGATTGGTGATATATAAATTGTCATCATGGCTCCCTAAGAGGCTCTTCTCTTATGACAATTAAAGTAATTGTTGTATTCAGCTATAATAATTGTTGTTTCAGGACAAATCTAGAAATTTTCATAGCCTAAAGTAAAAAGTAAACTGGTGATTAGGTTTCAGCTCAAATTTAGGCAACAGTAGCTGAAACAAGTTAAGGAATCTATAATTCCTGTATATGCTGAACAGAAAAAAAAAGCCTTTACGTATATGTATGCCCCCACCTCCCAGTATAGCTTAGGAATGTTTTTCCCAAGCAGAATGTCTAGTGCCTATCTGCCACAGTTTTGATGCCACGACAACAATCATCTTATGAATTATGATGTACATGTTTCTAACTTGCAACTGTTTAACTCATTATTTCATGTTTATGTTCCTAGGATTAATATTTTTTTTAAAAAAAAATGTTGTTTATTATGTTCGCTTTGCTTTGGACTTTTATTACAAACTGCTCTGAGTTATTTTGGCCAACTATGTAGTGTTCGTGAGATGGGTAGCTATAGAGTTGCATTTGTGAGATGGATAGTTATAGAGTTGCATTGTGAGATGGGTAGCTATAGCAATAGATTTAAATATCTATCTGCCTATCTCCTGTATGTCTTATCTCAATATTTATCACACAGTCTAGATCAGTTTGGTGAAAGGATGGATATAACCCCAAAAAGCATTTTTGACAATCAAGAAGAGTAGAACAACCAAAGCCATCAGTCAACCTCCATACAGATTATGTCTGGTCCTTTTTGGCTTCTCAGCATACCTTGTGCGTGTCAACTGAGCAGCAGCAGTAGTAACTGATTCTAAACATTGCACAGTGGGTTCTAAACAACAGCAGAAATTAGTCTGTGCATGGCCAGGCCTACCCAGGACCACACTCAGAATATCGTATTAAGTTGTCTTTGGTTTTGCCCCAGATTTCCTGTTTGTGTTGAGTTTTGGTGTTATGCTGGATGGTAGCACAAATATTCTATAAACTTTTCTGTCAGCCTGCTTTTCTCTGCTTTGTCATTGTGGTGATGCATTTTGTTTCCATTAAGTCCTCAAGCAGCCCTGAGGTTGCTCAGAGTCTTCCAAAAGGCAGCATAAATGAGCTGCTGAGTTGAGCCTTTGAGCCAGACAATTTGCTGTTCCCGATATGAAACAAACAAAATTAATTTCTGGGAAACAGCATTGATTTTTGAGATGTATTTGAGCCACATGGTGGGTGTCTTTCTGTGCTTTTTTAAAAAACAAAATAAAAAAGAAAAATTGGTCACATTTGTCTCTATCTATTTGCTAGCATTGTGAGTTGTCTTCAGGACAAAAGTTTCTATTTAGTTAGCTAATTCAGAACAAGTCACTATAATTCATACTGGAAATGGAAAAAGTGACATTCTTGTCTGGCCTAGATAAAAAAATTGAGGGGCACAACCTAAGTAATTCAGATAGCTGAGAAGATATTAATCTCTTTGTTACATCTACTTACATTGTAAAAATATTTTTTTTCTTAGCCTGACTGTTAGGCATTTTATGTGTGCATTTTATTTATGCCTTGAGAAAGTTGGCCTATTCCCATTTACTTTTCAGGGAAAAAAACCCCACTTTTAGTGTATCCAATTCTGTCCCCAATTCAATTGAATTTATAACCTTGTTGTAACAGTCACAGCTTCACAAACAGATGCCTTTGCAATCAAAATGATTTTCCAGAAAGAAAATGACTTGAGATATTAGAAATGAACAAAAACAGAAATCACTTTAAAATTTAAATGCACCTTGCAATAAAATTTTGGAACGTGAATTTAGACATTCTATTATCTCCCTCAGTTAATATTTGAAATCTTTCATTCATTAATACATCAAATTCTAATTATCCTGTGTTGAGTGATCAATATGACTTCCCTTCCAAATCATAAATCAAGCCACTTTTGGTGCTTTTTTTGAAGAAGCTCTCTACGTTTGAACAGGAAAATATAGCAGCTCTATACACCGAGACCACACCAACTATGGCCCTGATTCTTGAAAGGAGTTTTTCGTGAGATAAAAGGACAGAAGAGATAGATTCACATTAAACTTCTTTTAAAGTGAGAGCATGGCTTTTTTTTGCTTTTTTTTTTTTATAACTGCATCATCATATCAGTAAATGTTACTTTAAGGGAGGACAGTTGGTATTGTAATTAAGTTGATGAAGTAGAAACTAAGACATCATGAATTATAGTCTTTGCTTATCATGAAAGATGGTTTTGTGTCTAATCTATCATTCGGTCTCTCAGTTCAACCCACCGTATGAATGGTGGTTGTGGAGGAGGAAGGAGCATTGTATATGCTGTGCAAAAGTAAAAGTGAGAAATGAATCAAATAAATAAACTAATGAGAATGAGATCTTCAAATGGATTAATTATTTCTGTTCTGCCCCCTTTGGGGAAAAATGCAGTGGCAGTACCTTAAAATGAAAAACCAAGGAACTGATCATGTTAGGTGAGGGTTATGTGAGTTGATATAGTATAGTATAGTCTTTATTGTCATTGTACAAAATAAATACAACGAAATTGGTTGTATCCCAACATATTGGAATGGAACCAGGTTGGAAATGTTTTTTGTTTGTTTGTTTATTGGATTTATATGTAGAAATGGCTGTCATGGGGCTGTGCTTTAAATGGAAGTACTTTCCTTTTTAATTTCTTGTAATACTTCAACATATCTGTTCTTCTGAGCTACTGCCACCCTGTATCCTATTCCTTGAGTACAGTTTCATTTTTACTATTATCCTCTACCATGTTCTCTCTCTCCCTCTCTCCCTCTTTCTGTCTCTCTGTCTCTCTGTCTCTGTCTCTCTGTCTCTCTCTCTCTCTCTCACACACACACACACACACACACACACTATGTTGTATTCATCGAAACAAAGAATCAAATCAATACTTAACTTTCTTTCCACATCCAACTGCTCCTTTGTGGTCAGTATATCATAAAATATTAAAGCCTCAGTGTCATTAGATTTGGACCTTTAACACTCATTTTTTTCATTGGCTCATGCAACAGTCAACACAAATCTCATAATCTCTTAAAGGGTTTGTGTTATTCTTTGGACTGAAGCTAAGAAGGAAACATGCCAAAACATCTTCCAATGGGTAATATTTCAATTCAATAAGTTTCCTTCGAGCATCTTTCACATAATGATATTTGGTATTTATATGCATTGATCTGGATGTAATTTTATCTGAAAGAATTGGATATATCCTTGGTTCTTCTGAAACAGGATTATTGGCTTTGGTTCATTTATCCAAAAGTCCTATTTTCAGTGTATGTAGCCATGCAGCCTATTAGCATGCTTGTGCTGCAAATGCGTACTTTGCTTTGGTGGATAATAGGACACCTAATTGACCTTTGCTTGGCCAACTAATCTCACCATCCTCCTGAAAGAACAGTTGGCTGTTTATTGACTCACAATCATCCTTGCCTTCTGCTCAATCTGCTGTTTTGTGTCCTACAAGCTAAGGTTTGCAGTTACTTGGTAAACTGAGATCTAAGTATGTAAAGCGGGAAATATATGCTGAACAAAACCTCCCGCCATATGTTTTGCAATGTTTTAAATAAATGATAAAGAAAATTAATTAGGAGTGGGGAAATCCAATAATAACTATTGATAAAATTAATTTAGTCTTCAGCTCATCATTAAATGTAGACCAGAGAAAAACATATTGCTTTATTTTCTCATTATTAGAATACAAAGAATTTTCAAGAATAGATAACAAACTCGTATCCTAGATCCATTTCTTAAAATCAAGAGGATGATTTCCTTCTATTAACATACAATTATCCTTCTTGGCAATAAACAATTTCTAATGACAAGTTCCATGTTATAGGAATACAGTCCTTAACTATAATACTTCTTGCCAAAGTTGTATTATAAAAATGTAATTTTTTAAACCAAATCACATAAATTAAAGAACCTTCAAACCTTCCAATGCCAACGGACAAAATGTAACATCCATTCTTTTTCAAACATTTTTGAGGGGTCCAATAAACAAAATATCAAAAGCCAAGTTTGTCTAAACCAAGAAGTTGCCCAATTAAATTTAAAAGAAGCCCTGCATTATCTCTTTAGAAAATGTATTAGTTAGTAGTAGCTACATGTGGCTTTTACAGGGAACTTGTTCTGCAGATAGTTGTTGTGTTAATTGCTTCTGTCCAGTATTTATTTGTCATTCTAAATTTGCAACATGCATTTTATTATTCAATTAAGCAATAGATTATTCTCTGTCTGTTATACCATTCTTTACTGAGATATAGACCACTGTAATTCCTTGGATAGTCACCTATACCATCAGGTCCTTTACATGTTGTTTGCTATAAATTATCCCCTACTATCTGTTCATAGTACTTGTGGGTTTTTTTTAAAAAATCTGTTGTTTACTAAAGTCAAACATTTTTTTTTTCTATTGTAGTACTTGACTGCTTTCACTGAGCAACTATCAAAATATGTGTATCTTAAGTAATCATCTGTGATTAGAAAATTATTTCTGTTTTCACCTGGTATGATGATGGCATTGACTCACAAATGTCAGCATGCACTAGTTCTGATGGTTTCTTTGCCTCTTTTTTATTGGCTTAATGCCTTTGGCTTTTGCATAATGTGCACACATTGACTGATTCACACATGGCTAGAACTTTAGTTCTTTGACTAAGCTCTCCAATTTGCAAACAGCATCTGGGTCTTTTGTTTCATTATCTGGTGCCATTTGATTACACAATTTTTGTAGTCCTATTTCTCTGGTTCCCTTACTTTTCATAGTCTAATTCAAATTGTCAGTTTTTCTAGAGGGTGCTTTTCATCAGCAATTCTACATTCTAAGTTATTTAACAATTATTCTGTTTAAACATTACATTGCATTCTTTCTCTGTGGTATATTTTACTAACTCCAGATCTGGGACATGTAAGACATTCTTAATCACCTTTCTTTTTACAAATACATCACAGAGTCTTACAAAGTCTTTGTCTATTTGTCAAGCAAATGGTAGATTCAGTTCAATGGGTGAGCCTTTTGTTCTGTTTAATGAAGCTAAAAGTTGCAGCAGGATCAACACAAATGCCATCTAGTGGCCTGTGTGTTCTGACATTCATTACTGTATTATCTCCCTGGTAGTCTTTTGTTTTGAAAGCAGTCTATTATAGGTTATCTTGTCTTCTTTGCCTAGGACAATTGGTTTTCGGATAGTTCAAGCCACTGCATATGAATAATTTCTATTCTTCTTACAAGAAGATTCTTGACTGAGAACTGCATCTTAGAGTTATGCAGATTTCCCATTATAGTTATGCAAATTATAATCTTGGAATTATAATCATAAATTATTATGAAATTTATATCTATTTTTTCTTTGTGTTGCATAGACGAGTTTGGTAATGTCTAGGCAATAGTTTTAAAATGAAGGCAACTAACATTTATTCCACTGTAGTATGGTTATTGTTATTGTTGTTGTTTTGTATTTCAAACTGATTGGCAATATATTTAATGTGATTAATGTGGAGCTTTTGATTCACCCTCCAGACACATGTTACACAAATTTCATAAAGGTCTATTTTCACAAAAATCTGGGAAAATTTTCCAAGTATGTTTGGTTTGATTTAATCTCTTAAACGTCCAATGATGAAGCTACTTGCAGGCAGCAGATCATTACAGGTGTTTGTTTTTTGCCGCATTGCAGGCTCTTTGCCTATTGCCTGCTTTTGTGGGTATTTCTCCATCACAAAGATATTTCCTTGAGTCTTCAGGAACGTTGTCTTTTTGAATGACCAGAGAATTCTGGTTCTTCCAGCTGAAACATTCTTGAATCCATTTCTTAAAATTTTCTGCCTTCTTCCTGTCCTTTGTCTAGATTGGGGGTATCAAACTCATGGCGTCACGACAGTGTCACGTGACATATCAGGGCTTTCCCCCCCCTTTCACTAAACTAGCCAGCGTGTGACACATCTGGTCCCCTGGCCGGGAGTTTGACAGCCCTGGCCTAGATACTCAGGGAACTTGTGCTTTTTTTCTCCTTTATGAAAAATCTTTATTTCATTTATTAGGTCTGTAGTTGTTGGAGGTTGAAATGTTTAATCTGTCTATAAATTGTTACTTTCACTATGCTAGAGTGAGAAATCAACAGAATATCTGCAAAAGTTGCAGTGGTAAACTACTTCACTACCGTTTCTCCAAAATAACATCTACATCTACATGAAATCCAACCTAGAACTAAGGAGAATTTTCCTGACAGAACAATTCATTAGTGGAATTACCTTCAGAAGGTGTGAGTACTCCAACACTGGAGATTTTTAAGGAGAGATTGGACAATCATTTATCAGAAATGGTACAAGTGTTCCTGTTTGAGCAGAGGTTGGACTAGAAGACCTCCAAGGTTCCTTCCAACTTTGTTATTGTGTTAAATCCTCAGGAGTTAAACTAAATTTCTTTAAATTAAATTAATAACTCAGGTTTGATCATCCACCTGCTTAATGTTTTCAGTATTTTTACTGTAAAGTGTGGAAAGGTGTTTGCTATAAATTACACTAAAAATCTCCCTGTAACGTTTTATTTTTATTTTTTTCATTCTGCCTCCTGCTTGATTTGCTGATATGGACATTTCTGATTCTTTGTTTTATCATTTTTAACTTCTGTTTGGAACATTCATGTTTAGCATTTCCAATAAGAAAATATCTTGTTCTAGAGAAGATACAATAATAATGGAAAAGCAGGAATGCAGTGGGTCTTGCCTATCCAGAAGCAATCTGAAATAGTATAGCCTTTATTGTCAATGTACAGTACATCATATATACAACGAAATTGGTTGAAACCTATAGAAGACTTCTGTGAAATATTTCTAATTTAATTCAGTACATTTTTAAACCCAAGCAGAAATGTTCTTTATATGACGTACCACCTTTCAGAACTTGGTATTGTGTAGATGTACTTGAAGTACAGTTTTGAGAATCCTCCTTGCATAGCTGTGCTAGCTGGAAGTCTTGAAAATCAGGGGTTCTAACACATCTGGAATAGGAGAAGTCTGAATTAAAGGAACTCAGCAAATATTTTTTTCTCAAAATTCAAAGTAAACAAAAAGATAGGAGGTTCATTAATATCAAAAAGAAAATTACTTCAGTCTTTGAAAAATACTTAACTGCAAAACAAATACAACACTATTACAGTTGTAAGATTTGTTTCATTCCAACAGTATTGGCAAAAACATTCATGGAAAACATCACACCAAAGCATATAATGGATTTAACTAGAAGTTAGGACACTGGCCATCTACATTAAAATTATCTACTGTAGTTCCCTTTATTCTTCAAGGCCTCTAGCCTTTAATCTGCATAGACATTTACTAAAGATTTGAAAGAAATACGTTGAGATGCTAAAAAAATGAGCCCAGAACTCTAAAAATGGATTTCCGTGTTGCATAAGAGAATAAGAGCAGCTGGGACAATCACATTTCTTATCATAAACACAGAAGAACAGAGAGACTGGAAATCAAACACCATAAGTAGCATGATGCTTGCTGTCATTCCATCCCATTTTAAGCATCACGCTGAAGAATTAAGCTGCTGTTTTTGGATTCATAGAGGTCTTGCTAAGTGCTTTACTCTTTGCTTGATATTTATTCTAACACTGCAGCAAAATGGACTGTGAATGTACTTCACCCTTAGCCTCTTTTGACTATTGATCTGAATAGTTTCTTTTTGGGGTATAATATTTTATGCTGGTCTGCAGAAATGACTTAGGAGCATTTCAAGTAAGAAAAATGGGCAGAGTCTCTTCCTCTTTCTCTTTCCTTCTATTGATCTGTTGCCAGTAACTTCATTTGGAGTTTTCTCTAGGAATCAATAATGGGATGCAGACTATTTTGCAAATCCTACTAGTTTATTAAACTGAGGAGCCATTAATATTACATTGCTTACCTTGCATCATATAGCTTTAAAGGCAGTCTTTTCAAAGCTGGTTATTTTGTTTCTACTTGATTATAATTAGCAGCAAACACTTGAAATGAAGCAACTTTTATTTTACTAATAGTTAAGGGACAATACACCCCATATTAATAATGCATTCACTTTGTTTACATAGATATGTATTAATGAAGCTGTCTGAGATTTATAAAGCTGCTATAGTGCAATACAGTATTTTAATGCAATTGCTTGTATTCAGACTATTGTGAGAACAGTCAAGTAGTTTCCATAAACAACATGGATTTGTCAATTGTGTCAGGAGTACTATTTTCTTTCAAGAATCATTCATTCCTCTTTAAAATTTGTTAACTATAACAAAAGAGTTATAGCTTTTGTTTTGAACAGTGGGATCTGCATAAATAGTTTTCCCAAGAGAAAAAAGTAGCTCAAAGAAAGAGGGGAGGGGAGGGGGAGCTAGTTTTGATGGTAAGCAATTCAGGTTAATTGTCTAGGCCAGGGGTGTAAAACCCATGTCCTCATGTCAGCGTCACATGATGTAACAGGACTTTTTCCCCCTTCAGTAAACAGAGCCTGGGCATGGCCAGCATGTGATGATGCTGGCCACGCCCATGCCCACATGCCAGGAGTTTGACAGCCTTGGTCTAGGCAGTGATTTTGCTTCATTAGGGTGTTATGTTCTCCTACCCAGGGAAAGAAAAGAGAGAGGAAGGGTGTGTGCTAATGTGAAGTACCAGTAGCACATATATATTTTTTAGATAGTACTTATAACATACTCCAGATAACTCTTTCACTTGTTAGTAGGAAAAATTAGGGGCAGACCACAGATGAAAGGAAAATGTGCAATGATGAAAAATAACTGTAAGAAAATATGTTGTTAATATTAAACATAGGAATATTCCTTAATGCCTACATTAGGTAAAACATGCTAAAAAGGCATGCATATTATTTGATTCATTGTACAGAAAGAATAGAAATAAAATAAAGAAAAACTGGTAAAATTGAATAGCTTGAAAATATAGAGATAACAAAACTAAAGATGCAGGAGAAACAAACAAATCCCATAGAAGCCTAATTGCTCTATTTGATATGCATGATTTAAGGTTCAGCTTGACAGATGTAGGGAAAAATGAGCTTTAAAAGAAGCATGAGAGTTACTGCAAACTAAGAACATTATGAAAACAAAATGAAACATTCTTAATCCCTGTGAGGAGTTGCTTTGGAAGGGAGAAATTATTCAGCATCATGGCAGTGTTCTCTGTGGATACACAATGTGTATTTATGGCTCGGCAAGAATGGCCAGGAATTGCAGAGAAAAAAGAAAACAGAGCAGATTACAAGTGGGAGTTTGGGGGGGAAATCACTGAAGGCTAAAATATTGTTAGGGAAAAAGCCATGGATTTGGAGAAGATTCTTCTACCCATCTTAGAACAAGGCTTGAGTTAGCCTGTGTCATACAATGTTTACTGTCATAGGAGCCATCTGTAGTGGTTTCAAGTGCTCATTCTAAATGGAAGTTCTTAACTTCTGTGATATTAATGCCAGTGTTCACAATGCTAGTAGAAACAGGCCTTTTTGGTCTGGTATTTACTGAGCCGTGGTGGCACAGAGATTAGAATGAAGTATAGCAGGTTAACTCACTGCTCACTCCAGGAATTCAATCCTGACCGTCTCAAGGTTGACTCAGCCTTCCATCCTTCTGAGATCAGTAAAATAAGGACCCAGCATTTTGGGGGCAAAATGCTGACTTGTAAACTTACTCAGAATTCTTTAATGTAGAAAAAAATAGGATTGCACTGAGGGTTTAGTATTTGACCTAAGAAATGTAGTTCTACAACGTTAGTCTAAATCAAAATATAACTGCTTAATTTACTTGGGATTTTTTTAAATAATAAATAAATAAATAAATAAATAAATAAACAAACAAACAAACAAACAAACAAATAAGAAGTATTAATAATTAAAACAGCAACAAGGCTAAGTGGCTTAGTAATAGCCAACTGGGCTCTGAGTTCAATTGTGAGAAATTTAATGAGCCCCCTGTGAGCACTAGATGGATAGCACATCTATCCATCATTCTCTGGAAATCTGTCAATAAAAGCAATTCTGCTGAGTACAACTATCAACCAAATTATGTAATATAATTATGACAGTTGCCAAATGTAAGAGCTTTCAAGCACTTTGCATGGGATATGCAAGTGATATGGAGGTTTCTTCGATAAGGAAAATTATCCTTGGTATTTGTTTCTTTTCACACAACTGTGTATGGTAAAATACTATTCTTGGATTAGAAATAAGATTTGCCAGTCATACCTTTCTTCTTCCTATACATATTTATCATATATAGCATAAGTGGACAATTTGCAGGCCCATTGTAGAGCTCAGTGGTCAGTTTTCCTATTCATTGCCATTCTTCCATTGTTAACCTACTGATAGTCACTAACAGAGCCATGATGGCAGCTGCAGGTCATTATGGATGCTTCTCTTAGAATGGCCACTGTCAATATCACAGTGTGAGTGGTCCTTTAGGACTTACATTTTTATAGGATCCCTGGCAGCACCTCAGGGTGTACGTACTATGGAGTGTAAACCGTTTGCTGCCTGCTTTTGGCAGTGGGGTGGTGGTAAAATAATTGAACTTCATATGTATGGCATGTGCATTGTTAGTATATTTATATAAGCTGTATTTGAATGCCATTTCTTCATAGTGTGAACTAAGAGTAACCCATATACTTCAAGCATATAGGAAGCATTAGTGGACAAAATCCTTGAAAACTGATATATTGGGAAATGAAAACAAATAATGATTGCTTTTATTCAGACAGTCTGATTTTCTGCATCCCCTCTAAAGTGCCATATTATTCACAACACTTTTTGAAGATCCTGAACTGGCTCTGATTGTCTCAGAAGGGATTATTCAATCCAGAAAAATCACAGACACTTTCCATAGTGACATGATTCTGTTTCATCAGTGGTGGGTTTCAACATTTTTAGAACCTCTTCTGTAGATGTGGCCTGCTTTGTGGGAGTGGCTTGCCGGCCATGTGACTGGGTGGGAGTGGCTTGCCAGCCATGTGACTGGGTGGGCGTGGCCAACTTGTAAATGTGGTGAAACTCACTTAACAATGCTCTTGCTTAGCAACCAAAATGTTGCCTCAGGAACTCTGGCATTGAAGTGTGCAAGTATTAAAGCTGTCAAGTTACAAGACCCTTGCACCCCTAACCCTTTAGAAAAAAAAACCCAGGGGTGTTCAAACTTGACAGCTTTCAGACTTGTGGACTTCAACTCCCAGAATTCCTCCTCTTGCTCTTCATCTTGATGATGTGCAGACGGGCGGGGGGAGGGATCTAGAACCGGTTCTAAATGGCACTGTAGATTTGTGGAACCTCTTCTATAGAAGAGATTAGAACTGTCAGGAACCCACCCCTGTGTTTCATGATTCGGTCATGATGCATATTTATGGCCCATGGGGTCATCAAGAGTCAGACCCAATTTAACGACTGAATAACAGCAACATATTTCTGGCAACTATAGTTTGTTTATAGCCTATATGTGTTTCTTGGTCAAACTAAGGACATAATACTACAACATATCTATGGACCCAAGTCAACATGGAAAAGAGCCAGCTCATTATTTTCTATTGAAATGTGAAATAATCAACAACCTGGAAAACCTTTGTTTTCTTAGTATTATTTTTTTTTTGACAAGCTCATGTTGAGACAGGATATATATTTAATAATGTTGCAAATAAATTGGCGTTTCTAATTCAGAATGCCTGTTGCTTTGCTTTGTCAAAATTATTTTTAAAAATCCTGATTGAACAGGTTTAAAACTTTTTTATTTGATATATACTACTCTTTGTAGTCAAGAATCTGAAAGGCAAAAAATATACACACTGAAATGTTCTATTTAGACATTTATTTCATGAGATTCTAAAACTTAGATCAATTGCTACTGCTTTTGCTGCGCATTTCTGTCTACTTTCACAAGGACTAAAAGCAGTTTACAGTCAACAGTAACATCGAAGTATAATATTGAAAATAAACAAACTGAGTAACTAAATAAACTAAATACCTTAAGCTAAAACAGCCCTATTACTATCACTGCCTATATACTCTATAGAATATGAAGAAGTTAAAAGTCCAAGAGTTTTGGAGCACTTCTGACTCAAAAGGCAAGGAGTTCCAAAGGATGGGGACAGCACATCATTGAGAAGGCACATCATCAGGTCCTAACCCATTGCTTTTTTTCTGAATTGGGGATCTTCAACACTTAGAATTTGTGCACGGTGAGACAAATCTAAGTGAGAAGGACTAATCTAGGTATGCATCAAATTATGAATGGCTTTAAAGATGTTAACTGGAGCTCTGAATTGGAGCTAGATCCAAATCAATAATCCTGATAAATGTTCTATTCCCAGTTAGCCAATAAGCTGATACATTTTGGAATATTTGAAACTTCCAAGGTACCTTCAAAGGGAACTCCCTATAGGGCATGTTATAGTAATCTATATTTGTGATGACACTATTCTTGAGTCACTATTGTTTGAACATCCAGTTCCGAAAGATGTTGAATCAGTGTACCAGCTGAAGCTTTGAAGCTCAAGGGAGTGTCACAAATCCAAGAGTCTCTTAAAGACAGTGCTACCCCATTTAGCATCAGAGTTGGAACTGTGATCAGGCTAGATAATTAATTAACAAGCTATATCTCTGTCTTGCATAGATTTGATCCAAACTGTTTTGACTGTAGACTTTACAGTTTAAAGGCTCCAGATCAGACTTTCAACAGCATTCCTGATCTGGCTTCAAACAATAATGTATAAGTGGGTATCACTAGCATTGGCACAGTGGTTTGTATGCAGTACTGCAAGTTAGTTCTGCTGACTGCCGATTGCCAGCACTATGGCAGTTCACATTACTCCAGGCTCAAATTTGACTCAATCTTCCATCCTTTCAAAGTTGGTAAAATGAGAACCCGGATTATTGGGGGGCAATTTGCTGACTCTGTAACTGCTTAGAGAGGACTATAAAGCACTGTGAAGCTGCACATAAATCTAAGTGCCATCACTATTGCTATTTTGATGATACTGCGTGCCAGACCAAGAGATGGCCTCTCCAGCAACTTTTTTTTAGATATTTAACTTCATAGCAGAATTCCCACATTGGAGCAGCTATAGGAATATTTACTTATTCTTCGTGCATATCAACTGGAACCATATCTTTAGAAATAAGACAAATCACTGCGAAACGACTTCAAGCTGCAATATTAGCAGATGACCAATAATAATGCTACAGTCAATGGTACTAAATACCACTAAGGTATAACGGACTAGAGGAATAAAAGGACTAGTAAAGATAAAGCACTGAACCTGAATTTATCCAGGCACACTTCTTCTGGCTACATAGTTAGTTCAAGTTCACAGTTGGCAGATATCATGCCCTTTCCTCGATTTCCACAAGCTCAAAATAATTCCACATCATACCTAAAGATATTGCTTTAGCCATCTTGCCAGATCCCATCCGAATGGAATTAACCTTGGAATGAAAGAGATTCCAATGTTAACTATTAAAAAAATGTATCAGAATCACTTTTGTTTTCTCCAAGAGAGCAGAGAGTAATCTTGAACAAAGACAATGGATGTGCATCTGAAAATACAATAAGGACAAAGAAGTAAGGTGCTTTATCATTTTTATCACTATTATGTATTTTTAAACAGTGGCTTTCAATCATGGTTGGCCAAGTTCACTCTGTTCTTCAACTTCCATAGTTCTTGAGTAAACCAAGGAGTTTGCTGGGTCTAAGATGTAGAAAAAGACATTAGGGACAATTTCATTCAGCATACTGGCCATCTCAGCCTGCAAGATACCTGTGATATTCAACTGTATCTAAGACAAAAAAGGCTTTGTTGTGCACAATCTGACATTCAACAGCAGCAGTCTGAAGCTATGTCATCCATCCCACCAACTATTATATTCCATGTAGTATTGAGTAATTAATAATAGTTGATGGGAGCCAGCATGTATGTATGTATGTAGATGGTGAGTGAGACCTCATTGAAACGTTGCCAAGACAATCTCAATCTTACACAGGAAAAGACCTGAATACAACAAGACCAGTATACCTACCCCTGTGAAAATCTACGAAAACAAATACAGACAGACAGACAGACAGATGATAGATAGATAGATAGATAGATAGATAGACAGACAGACAGACAGACAGACATATGTACATACCTCCCCAGATAATAAGCCTAATCAGGCTTTTGAGCGCATGTGCTAAAATAAGCCCTCCCCCGAAAATAAGCCTTCCCCGAAAATATTGCAACACAGCAGCAGCCATGAGGTGACCACTCTCGCTGCCTCCTGCACCTCAAAAATAATAAGACCTCCCCGAAAATAAGGCCAAGTACTTATTTCAGGAATCAAAAGAAAAGATTCTGTCTTATTTTTGGGAAAACATGGTATATATAATAAATTATGATTGCTTTTATTATTACATATATCAAAATAAATAAAAATATATAAATTTGAATCCTTTCAATAGCAGAAACTTTCAGTGCATCAGAGGGCAAATATCCCTAATCTTTCTATTGAATTGGTAGTATGTTTCACAGTGATAGAATATAGTGTTATTGTCTTCTGTAAAACTATCTTGATTTTCCTGGGTATAAGGAAAAAAAGACGCATATTATGCTATGGATAACTTTGATTTGAATAAGTGTAATGACAGCCCTATGATTGTTAGAGTTTTCTCCGAGTATGATTTCTGACAATACAGAGTTTGTACTTTGAGGTGTGAAACAAATGAAAATTGTAATATAAATCCTAAAATAATATCCTCAGCCCTCATTACACAGGAATTCTGTTTCCAGAGTATTTGTTGTGTTAACAAATCTCTATGATATTCTGATAATATATAATAATAATTACATGATTTCACTAGGATGAATGCTTCAACAACCGTGGTTTCTATTTCTGTAGGGGGTTTGAAGATTGAAATGAAGGCACATTATTGTTTCTCATTTTATTTTTGCTGTTGTAAATGCAGGCATTGGTCAAGAAATGAATTTAATATTATTGTCATATTTGTGAATGGTCACTCTCTGAGGCAGTTGCTAAACAAGATTTACCTGTATCTGTTTTTTTATGGTTGTGACTTTCTCACTAAGTTGACATTTTCATTTATAATATAGACAGTAGCTTGAAAAGGGCTGTTATTAGAGTATTCATTTGAATTACTTTCAGCTCAAGTGGCATATGTCAAAAACAATACAAATTTAAAGAAAAAGAAAATAAAAATAAACAAAAGTAAACACTGACATTATTGATTCCTTTGAGCAATAAGAGGCACTAGACCAAATAATTAGTGGGAAGTATTTGGAACCAGTTGGTAGCCAGTTCTTTAAATCTCCTGCTCCATCATTTGTCTCCTATGTTCAGGGATGAGTGGTTTTCTTGTCATCCTCTTAAAACAAGTTTCAACTGGCTGCTATAAGTTGAATTGATTTTAACTTTATTTTAAACTAGCATCAGCTGTTACATTTTTTTACATTTTGTTATTATTTATATATTACTTTTCATCCACATTATGAAGAACATTTTAAGAAATCTTGTTAAAAGACCATTAAATGATATTAAAAGTATGAAGAGAAATGGCATCATCTCTTTTTTTGTCTAAGACAGCAAAAGGGATTTAGGACACAGTCATTATGGGTTTAGTGGAACAAAAGGAATGAATTATGGAAAATGCTGTGACACTGTTAATGTCACAACTACTTTCATTCTCTTAAGAGCAAAAAGCAAAGAACCAAAGCTGTCAAGGGAAATAAAATAATATTTACAGTTATGCAGAATGGGGGGAAAAGTTTTAAAGACTCAGACATGAAGAACTTACCAATGCAGCTATAAAAGTGAGCTGGGGAAGTTCTAGAAAGCCACACATCTCAAGTTAAAGCTTGAGATACATTGTTTTAAGGTATCCTTCCCCAATCTGACCCCTTCAAGATGTAGTCCTAAAACGTATTATGTATCTATTTATCAAGCAAGTTGGAATGAATGGACTGTCATAGTGCAGGATATTTTGGTGAGGAATAGTCTATTGGAGTTGATTTCATAGTTGCAATCAGAAGGCACTCAAAGGTTTAAACCAGGTGTCTTTCCATATCCTGCATGCCACCAGGATTACTTCTTGAAAAGAGAAACTGCATGGAATTCAAACTGAGATGATAGCACAAATTAAAAAAAAATAGTCCTAAGTAAGACACATAATGTTATTTGATTGATTGATGATTGATTGATATTGTTGTACATCTTGCTGAGGTGACTATTTGGGGCTTTTCTTTGTTTTCACAGAAAATGCATTTAGATTGAAGTTAGCCATTGGCAGCAATATCTGTGTCTTTAGCTTGGCAAACACTCCCTGATTCTAATACTTCTTCAACTTTGGTAGCTGGACTTTGTAATCGGTTAGAAGCTTTTCAGACTGGCTGAAAGACTTGGCTCATACATAGTGCTAAGACAGTTATTGGTTATTCTGTATAGCATCATGTAAAACATTTACTGTTGGATAATACCAGAAGCAACATTTTGGGTTACTTGAAGTTTAAGGAAGAATGGTGGAAATTATCTGTGGTTGTGTGCAACACATAGGATAGCAATGGCTAGTACCGCAGAAAAGGAAGAATGAAACAAAGGAAACATATTGACTTCTACTATGTGAAGAGATGAAAGAAAAACTCCCTTGATTTTCTAGGTTTTCTAGGCTTATGAGATGACAAATAACTGGACTTGGCTATGTTTTGAATATTCTCTCTCTTTCTCTCTTTTTCTGAGTGTGTCTGCACATGCATTTAATTGGTTTTAATCTATTTTCTCATAGCTTTGTTGTTAGTAGAGTCTGTTAAACAACCTGAACTGCTGACATTAAAATTTGGACATACTTTTATTTTACACTTACTCTTTTGAGAGATGAGTGAAAGTAATCAAAATTATTTTGTGTGCATGACCTTTAAAAATCAACTGGCAATCTCTCCATTTTTTCATTTGCTTTTGAGCTCCCAGTGGTGCAGAATTGTAACAGATGGAATGAAATGTAATTTGTAGATTTTAGAATATTGAAGGAAACCACTAGAGTTAGTAAACTCCATATAGTATAGTGATTTTAACTAAGAGATGTTTTGAAAGAAAAGTTAGAAAGCAAAGCAGAAATTATTCTGATTTAATTAAAATATTGAGCTCCAAAATATGAAGTTTCAAAAACTTATATTATATTCTTTATTCTGTTAATAAGCAGATAAAGACAGATAAATAGATTTCTTTAAAAATTATATTGTTTGTACTGTTATATTTAAACCACATTTTATTTGATTTTATCTTAAAAATCTTGAGAACAAGTGTGGGGAAAAAGGAAATTAAAAAGACTGATGATAACATGATAGCCATGTGATCGCTTTGGAACATTAAGAAAAGGGTATTTTGTGTTTGGAGAGATAACATTTATATCAAAAACATGATTATGATGAATTGTTGAGAAGCGAAGCAGTAGTAAAAATTATGTGCTGGAAAATAAATAATTAAAATTTCATAGGTTGTCCAAGGTTTAATTGTCAATCTAGAAGAAAAAAATCATGCCAGAAATATTCTAAAGACATCAAAAGATTTCCATCACTGTTACCACTGGTACAGAACCAAGGCAAGATTTTTAGATGAATGAGATATTCAGCATTGAGACAAAGAGGAGAAGCAAGCCTTCAGTAATCTGTTTAAGATATTCCAGGTTTCAACCTGTTCTATGAGTTCCTGTGTAACATTCCCTTTGGAACTGTAATCTCATGAATGTATTTATACAGAAAAGGAATCTTGAGAATTAAAATTTACATCTGCAATACAAAATATTGTTGTTTATGTTACATGTCTTCCTCTAAGAAAATTATATTATTCTCTCTGGTTTATTTTCTCTATGAATCTGAAATAGTGGTTCATACATGTGAAATTGCCTGATAGCACAGGAGTCTCCAACCCTCAGTCCTTGTACCAGCACCAGTCCATGATGTGCCAGAAACCGGGCCAAACAAACAAGTGAAGCCCCATCCACGGGATGCAAGCAGCATGCAAAACAATGCGCCTTTTGGCTGTGAAAAAACCTTTCTTCATGGAACTGGCCCCTAGTGCCCAAAAGGCTGAGGGCCACTGCAATATGGTCTTTCGATTGAATTTGAAATTGCTGTCAGTACTTCAATTCATCTGTATTAGATGTGTAGTACTTTCAGGGTTAAGAAAATCTCCTACATTTAGTCTTCAGATTAAAGCATTCTAGATTAGAATATGTGTTCAGTTTCCAAATTTTCTTAATTATTTAGGGTTTAACCAGTTTTGTTGAGGTTTTGCTATTTGTAAAATGTTACTCTCATCTCTTGACCAGGATACCCAAGACATATTCTTGCCTAAAGTAGAATTGCAAAGGATCATATCACCATTTCCCAGGGTCTACCCTTTGGCCAAATATTACCTAATGAATTCCAAGCCCTGTTCCTATCTAGCTGGGCATTAAATTACACTAACTATAGTAAGTCTTAGAAACAATCTTGTAAGTAAAGGTTATATTAAGTAATATTTGGCATGTAGCTTTGCAGCAAGCAAACACACACAAACAAACAAAAGTTTGTGTCTGTGGACATTGTAATCCATGATTACAATACTTTAAAGGCTGCGGTCCAAGATCTGCAAGATTTATACATTCTTTATCCTGTTTATTTTAATGAGATCTTAAAGCATATTTTTTCCTGACTTGGAATTTTCTTATACATTTAGACAATAATTTTGGTGTTATTTTTGTCAAAGCCTTGATCTTTATGTTATAACTATTCTGTTACATCTTTGGTTATGTGAAATAACGGATGATCCAATTTTATTTTATTTTGCCATCTGTTCAGTATATTGAAACTGTTGGGATTAACAGAATTGGATATGAATTATATCAGATTGATATCTAGATCTCAGACATAAAGCTGTTCTTGAAGATGGTTAAGCACTCTGTTGTTATTCTTCTTTAAATGACTAACCTGGACTAAGAGATTGAAGCAAGAGGTATTTTGCAAAATTAAACCTGTTTCACCTGAACATGTTTTAACTAGTTAATAAGAAATATCAAAACAAAAACAAGGCAAAAGACAAAAGTCAAAACTCTAAGGTCAATGAGCATTCTTTCTGAAAAGTTAGTATTTGATGTTTAAATTTGTTTTTTGGGGGGTCTGTCTATAACATAAGTTTTAATAACCAGCTCAAATGCAGATTTCTAATTTTCAATTAACTTAGGAATAATTTTGTTTGCTAAAATAAAATAAATGAATGACAAGTCTGAACCTTGAAATGTTCTAGATAGAGCTTTTTAAAAAATTCCAAATTTTTTCAAAAAAAATAATAATAATCATGTGGCAACTGTATAGCTCAAGCTTTAAGTATTAACTTTTAACCTTTGACCTTACAGATTTTAACCAATGAAATGTCTCTTTAAACTTTAAAGGAAACAATGATAACGAGCGCCTGGCGATTGCTAGACAGCGAATTCCATATCGGCTTGGTCGAGTAGTTGATGAATGGCTACTCGACAAAGGTAAAAACATTGATTAAAACTTCAAATAAAAAATAATTTGAACATAACCAAGTAGTGCTTCATTGTAACACCAATAAACATAAAACAATAAATTTTTCAGTAAAACTAAATTAAAAACAAATTTTAAACAGTTAAATGTAGAGTAAATATTTGCATACAGTATATATAATAATTTCTATACATTTTAGTGGTACCGCCTGTTTAATAATCATACCCTGATAACTTAAGGTTAAAGGGACTGTTAAATATAATCCACTAACTCAATCTATGAAGATATTCATAGCAAATATTAATCAAAACTGATAAATTATTCATAGATTACGCTACATATTCCTTCAGCTAAATTATCAACTAAATATCTATATATGTATGTAGTTATGAGATCTTCGTTCCTGAAACAAAACAAAAAATGAATTTTTAAACTGTAGGTTATATCTTAAATAGTGGGCTGTATCATTGCCAAACAAGATGAAGTCCCTTTAACATTTGCTACCTTGTAAGGAGATTTTGGAGCAAACACTAATTAAAAGAGTTTAAAGTTGTGTGCATGCTGTTATTATGAGCAGAATCCAATCTGCAAAAAAGAATATTATGTTTATGAATATTCCTATTGATAATGGGTTTGCACTGGTGAGGATTTCTTTTTTTAAAAAAATAGCAATGTGACATGACTCTTCATTGATATGTGTATCATTCCTTGAAATTGTTTTTACATTAAAACATTTTTGTTGCTTTTTTTCTTTAGTTGATGGCCTTGCTGAAAGATAATCAGACATTTCTCTTTCTCTCTTTTTCTTTATCATTTTTGTTTGTTTCTGAAATGCTCAGCATAGAATATGTATCCCATGCCTTCTCAGTGTCTACATGTGTATGTATGCCTTTCGTAAAGGAGTAACTCAACGTTCATATATTAAGTCTTTTTATTAGAAATATAAGGAGTTATTCTTACTAACATGTTTTAAAACAGGTAGCCTTATAATAGCATAACATAAGCAGATTTATATCTTATGTTTCTATTTAATTCTTTAAGGCTAACTTTATTCAGCATCATGGTCGTTTCCATATTGCATAGGTTTACACAGAAATGATTATATGAAAGGAATATCATATACATATATTGTGCAATCCTTGAATATTGCACATTTTATATGATAGCCCCAACTATCTGTCCTCACCGTACATTTAAGATAAAGAAAACCATTTAGGAAAAATGTGTGAGAGGAAATAGTGGGAAATAAAGTCAATGAAATGGCAATATTAACAAAATTCTCAGTTCGCTTTTTTATCATCCTCACACACACCCAAAACAGAGCTAAGCAGTTATGCATATAAAACAGTTCTGCATTCCATAACACCTCATTAAAACTCATATGAAATATGAACAAATTTCCTTTCTTATACTTTATTATTCTCATCTTCCACTCCATAACCTGTTTAAATCATCCTCTTTAAGAGTGTAGTGTTCACAATCAACATTTTTTGCATGTATGTAATATTATTTTCACAGGGCGTCAGCTCACAATCTTCAATAGCCAAGCAACGATAAAAATTGGAGGCAAGGAACGAGGCCATCCATTTCAGGGTCAGCTTTCTGGACTCTACTACAATGGTTTGAAAGTCCTGAACATGGCTGCTGAGAATGATGCCAACATAGTGATAGAAGGGAATGTCAGACTCGTTGGTGAAGTGCCTTCCTCTATGACAACTGAGTCAACTGCCACTGCAATGCAATCAGAGATGTCCACCTCAGTCATGGAAACCACTACCACTCTGGCTACCAGCACAGCTAGAAGAGGAAAGCAGCCTACAAAAGAATCAATTGTTCAGGTTAGCCAACCGTGATTTCATTTTTAAATGTGTGGTTTTCTTTCTAGATTTTGAGCATATACTTGTCTTTAGTAGATGAAAAAAATCTTCATGAATCTTTAAGGTTATAGTCATCAGACTATGGATGCAACATTGACTTAAATGTTGTAGAAGGAAAGGCGTGTTGATGTATGGTATGCATGTTTCTGATGAAGTAAGTTATAGCTCATGGAAATGTATGCTTTTTAATATTTATTAGTCCAAAAGGTGTTTTTTAATAATTATTAGTATAGAAAGGTATTACTATATTCCTTCTGATTTTGGAATACACAGGCTGTAGCAAGTGCCTTCTCTGGGAGACCATCATATGATAACAGTGTGCCTGTGCCAATTCTCATAAAACCAGTTACCTTTTCCTTATATTAGCTTGAAAAAAAGCAGACAACACCAGGAATAAGGAATTTGTATCTTAAAACAGCAACTATGCTAAAATTAAGCATTTGGATTATTATACAGTAAGCATTACTTTAAAAAAGCAGAATTTTGACTTTTTCCATTTGAGCAAATTAATTATTTTGAATGTCTTAGTAATAAGGAATGATATTTCTACTTGCTCCTTGTTAAACTCAATTTATGCCTTATGCAGGACAACTGAATAAGATATTTCGCTAGTATGTCAGTTTAACGACCTGTCCAATCCTTAGTTGTCTCCCAGACTTTCCATTATTTATATTCTGAGTCTTTTCCAGCCTAGAAACTTAAAGTTTCTTGTATACTATATGTCCAAACATTCATAAAAATGAAATGTGGTTGTTATACAGATTGTAACAAAACGTAATGAAATTTCCAATCATGACGCAAGTGAGACTCTAGCTGCAATGTATTTGTATTACTTTACCAAACATATCTTGAATTTGGCTTAGTGGCCTTTGGATTTAGTTTAAAATTAGCTCAATTTTGTACCATTCCAGATTTCCAGTTCTTGTTATTGTGAGCTTAACCTACCATCTTAAGGTGATGCTTTGTAGAAATGGGACTGACCTGGGTGAGCTATTCATAAAATCATACTTGACTCTTAGCACATGTTGAGGTAATGTTGAGTTATCCAGGAAGCATCACTTTTAAGAGTATATAAAGTGAGGAGTGTTTGCAGTTAATCACATTCACTGTGAATCAGGCTGAATACAGCTTTCACAAATAGGGCATGCTCTAAAATGACTTATTCACCAGAATGTGTGCGAGTGAGGACTGGTAACATTATGTTGTGGTTTAGAATAATTCTACTTGGTCACTTCCAGCATACTATGTTCCACTTTTTCTCCCACAGATACTGAACATCATATGGTCAATATGCACACGTAACTCTTGTTGGACCATTTCTGTGAGAGAAATGATTTATTGCTTTACAGCAGTGTTTTTCAACCTTTTTTGTGCAAAGGCACACTTTTTTCATGAAAAAAATCACGAGGCACACCACCATTAGAAAATGTTAAATTTTTTTAACTCTGTGCCTATATTCAATATAGGCAGGTGTAAGGTGTTTTTCCCACGGCACACCTTACACTATGTCACGGCACACTAGTGTGCCACGGCACAGTGGTTGAAAAACACTGCTTTACAGTATGCTTTCTCTTCCTTGTAAAAAGTATTAGTTGTTTTATGTGAATGTCAGTGCTTCCTTCTCACTCTACCTTGCTATCATACCAGTTTTGAAATAATCCAAATAGATAAACAGAATAAATTATTTCTAGTTACAGAAAATTCTAGCACCTTACTGTCTTCTATAGAGCATTTGCATTTATATAATATGGTTTGACTTACTTCTTACATTGTTGTCATGAATTTGTCATTGGGACTCACCATCTGTATATATAACAATTACATCATTGTTGCGCCATCACGTATATCTATATTAATGTTATGCAATATAAATTGTAGTACTTGAAGTGGAACTGGCAGCTATCAGTATAAGAAGGTGAGTAGGAAAATATTTTAATTATCCAATTCTGAAAGTAATTTAAATCTGAAGGTTCAAATTTTGTTTTTTCATGAAGTCTAAGACAGGTGGCTTTTGGGTGAGCTAACTTTCATTTCATTCTGTATATTGCTTGTATCTTTGTACCAACAACAACTAGATAAGTTAGATTTATAAATAGTGTTTCCTTTTAAGAGTATGATTTCCAGGCTACCTAAGACAGGCAACAAAATTAAACAAAAACAAATGTTGTAGTGTGAAGCAATGGTGGGATTTTACTACCAGTTCTATGGACATGGCTTGGTGGGTGTGGCATAGCATGGTAGATGTGGCTTGGTGGGTGTGGCTTGGTGGGTGTGGCAGGAGAAGGATACTGCAAAATCTCCATTCCCACCCGATCAGCTGGACTCGGGAGGCACAGAATAGATGGGGGTGGGACCAGTCAGAGGTGGTATTTACCGGTTCTCTGCACCACTCAAAATTTCTGCTACCAGTTGTCCAGAACTGGTCAGAACCTGCTGAATACCACTTCTGAGGTGAAATATTCCAGTTCTAAACAATCAGGCAGAGCCAAGACCTTTGTAGAAGAGGTCATTATCTTTTTTCATCTTTTTTATTTTCCAGAAGATACCTTGCCTTATCCAGTCACTGATTTTGCAGTTATAACTGTCCTATCTTATTGCTATTCCAGTATAACTGTTACTATAATTTTATTTAATGGTAAATCAGTCATCTTTGGTTGTGCAAAGCCTTTAGGTAGTTGATGAGGTTTTAGTTACAAAGGGATTTGCACTCAGAAAATGATTTTGCTGCTAGTGTATTTGTTAGATGAAAACAAATGTTACTCCAAAGATGCTAATGCTAAAAAAATATTTGTCTTCAGTGTCAGCAGGTTTGGGGTTCCTGATTCTCCTTATCTAAAATATTTCCTTTATATATATATTTTTGCTGTTGTTTTTGTTCCTATGCTGAAATAATTACAACTTTAAAAAAGAGGCATAGTTGGCAAGTAGTATTAGGTAGTAGTCCATGCACCTAGCGTGCAAATTATATATCTATAAACCAAAATAGCAATAATACATTCTGGATTAGTGCGCTTGAGATTGTGATTTTATTTTATTTCAAAATGACCAGCTTAATTCTATGTAATAGCTGTTTTGCACCTGTCTTTCGCAGTACTCTTTTCAAATTTGGATATTGTCCCCTTTGTAAACAAATTACTAGTCTACATAGACAGATTACCTATCTAGAATCTCTAATCTGTGCTCTCCAAGCAGAAATTAGGTGTCCAATTCGGCCATTCCACACTATGGAGATGCCATGCTATCAGCCCCCTCTACCACAAAGATCCTGCAGGAGAAGAGCAATCTGGACAACAGTGGCATCTGGCAGGGTGAGAGCTGTGAACCATAAACACAAAACTTTTGCTGTGACCCAGCATAACAGATATAGCACCCTTGCTGACCTAAAACTTTTGCTGTGACCCAGCATAACAGATATAGCACCCTTGCTGACCTAACACTAAAGAGACAGGTCAAGGTAGTTGTGATAATGATGACTCAAATAAGCAGATCCAAAATGAAGAACTTTCTTTGGAAAGGCAAAACGGGGACCAAGGTATCACACATCAGTCGCACAAGAAGATCAAGGTATGTAAAAAGAGAAGTTACCTTCTGGTTGGTGATTCAATTATAAGGGATGTAAATTTAGGAAAGGATATAGAGATTTTAAAAGAGGTCAGGTGTCTGCCAGGTGCTACTGCCAGCAGAGACAAGAGGCGTATTCTTAAGATAGTCAAGAATGCAAGTAAGGACTGTGACGTTGATGCTATTATACATCTTGGCACAAATGATCTGTCCCAAAAAGATGTACTTTCTGTGAAGAATGATTTCCAGAGCTTGGGGTGTTGGGCCCAGCAGGAGCCGTTGGAGCTGCAAACAAACTCAGATAGCGAGGGGCCCTATGAGTCGGCTCTTGACGATGTGGAGGACCCTGGACAGGGTTCAGACTCTGAACAGGGACCAGAGAGGCTGATTGGTCACCAGGAGGCGCCTGAGGCATGGAGCAGCAGTGAAAGCCAAAAGGAGTGTGCCCATGACGTCAGGCGCTGGAGCAGTGGTGAAGACGTCAGGCCTTTGAACAGTGATCATGTTCAGAGGGAGTTGGTCCCGGACGCCAGGCAAAGGCGGGCAGATAAACGTGGAGAGCAACTACGCAGATACAAAAGATAATTGGACCCAGGTGGTTGTAATTAGGCTCCTCCCAAGAGAGTATATAAGGAGAGACTTTGGGAGGAGGCTGTTTGCAGGATTCAACTAATATACCAATGCTAGAGAAGCTCTCGTGTGTATTTCTTATCTTGGAAGTATGGATTGCTGTCAAAGTAGTCGGTGCGTTAATTTACTGTGAATAAATTGTCTAGCAGTAATCTTGTCTGCGTATGGAGGGGGAGTCAGAACATTGGGGTATGAACTTAGTAGTGTAGGTTGTAGGCTTATCTTTTCAGAGGTTTTACCAGTATATAAGAATAAAAAGGGAAGGGCCAGCATGTAGCAGAGTTTAATGTGTGGCTAAAGGAGTGATGTAAAAGGGAAGGCTTTGGTTTTATTAGTCATGATGCCTGCAGCTGGTCCAATGAAAAACTGTACAAAAGAGATTGTTTGCACCCATCCAAGAAAGGGACTGAATTACTTGGCATTAAATTCACAGATTTTCTGGATAAACATTTAAACTGAACAGTGGGGACAGAGAATTAATTGATACAGAACATTTATGTCCCCAGCAATCTAAAACTCATAGGGTTATCAGTGCATGTAACATAGATGTTTGTGTGGGTAAGATTATCACTCCTGCTGTCAAGCAAAACTAAGCATTTAATAGTGAATGCCATACCATGTGCAAGAATCATACAAGTGGCAAGAAAATAGGGGCAGTCAGGCATAACACAGGTTATGTAGACAGTAAACACAGGGTCAATCAAAATGGACTCAAATGTCTATACACCAATGCACAGAGTACAAGGAATAAACAGGGTGAATTAGAAATTCAAGTATATGAAGGCAATTACGATATTATTGCCATTACAGAAACTTGGTGGGATGAAACCCACAAATGGAACATACAGCTAGAAGGATTTAAATTATTTAAAAGAAATAGACCAAATAAAAGAGGAGGTGGAGTTGCACTATATATAAGAAATAACTACATCTCTACATAAATAGAGCACAACAATGATGAGAACTATCTTGAATGCATTTGGGTCAATATTAAAGGTTGGTGGGGATGACATTGCCATAGGTCTATACTACAGGCCACCCAACCAAGCAGAGGAAGTAGATGAACTTTTTGCTAGTCAGCTAACTAAGGTATGTAGGAAGCACACCACAATAGTAATGGGGAATTTTAACTACCCTGACATCAACTGGGAAACAAACTCTGCACCAAGTGGAAGATCCAACAGGTTCCTAACAAACCTAGCAGACAACTTTGTTTCTCAAAAATTAGAGAAGGGAACAAGGGGATCAGCCATATTAGACTTAATTTTCACTAACAGAGAGGAAATGATAGAAGGTATTGAAGCCATAGGAACCCTGGGGGCAAGAGACCATGCAATACTAGAAAAGATGTCCTGATTAGGGGACTGGAGGCTAAAACATATGAAGAATGGTTGCAGGAACTGGGTAGGACTAATTTAATGAAAATAAGGCCTAGGGGTGACATGATAGCAGTGTTCCAATATCTCAGAAGATGGAGTCAAACTATTCTCTGAAGCACCTGAGGGTAGAACAAGAAGCAATGGGTGGAATCTAATCAAGGAGAAAAGCAACTTAGAATTGAAGAGAAATTTCCTGAAAGTTAGAACAATTAATCAGTGGAACAGCTTGCCTCCAGAAGATGTGAATGCTCCAATACAGGAAGTCTTTAAGAAGATGTTGGATAGCCATTTGTCTGGAATGGTATAGGGTTTCATGCCTAGGCAGGGGGTTGGACTAGAAGACCTCAAAGGTCCCTTCCAACTCTGCTATTGTATTGTATTAAGTATCCTTTTTAGGCTATCAACAGAACTTGAAACATTATTTTTGTTTGCTTGGGGTTTTTTGTTTGTTTGTTTGTTAATGGCATTGGAAAGTTTTAATCACATTAGTGGGATTAAGAAGGAAAGTAAGTAAAGGTTTAGAGAAAGTGAATGGATATTGACAGCAATAGACCAGATGGGACCTTGGTCTGTAAGATGTGATGAGACTAAACCATGACTACTGGTATCAGTAATCTAAAGAAATCTTGCTTTAGTTTTTTCTAACTACCTGAGGAATAATTCACATGGAAACTCTGATTATGCTCAACTGTGTGGAAGAGAACTGATGATGATGAAGAGTCATTCTTACAGAGATGTGATCAACTAAGCAAGATATTCTGACAGTTAGTATGATTTGGAGAAGAACGAGAAGAGGGAGGATGAAAAATGGAAGGCTGCAAGAATTAGACTCTGGGAGACAAGTGGGGTATGGAGACTATAGCAAATAGCTTTGATAGAGAGTGGAAAGATCCATTATCAAGGCAGCAAAAAGATAAAGAGCCTATAGAATAAATAGATTCCTGAAAATGTCAAAGACAGCCTCCCCCCCACAACCCCCCCCCAATTCATATAATATATGAAAGGAAGAAAGGAAGCAAATCAAGACCTACACAATTCTGTTATTATAGGCATTATTATTAAGATTTAATTTTAGATCTATGCATTTCTGTTTCTTGATGGTCTATCATAAGGTAGAGAGCAAACTATGGTTATTTTGAGAATGTATAAAGATATAAGTGATTTAACTTAGTCTTGGTTTGGATCCACAGTTGAATGGGATAGTTACCCCTGCAGGCACTAGGGCAAGTTGAGGGCTTTGAAAAAAGATGGGAGTATAGAAAAAGGGACAATCATAGGGATTGGCAGAGAAAGAATAGCAAAAGGTGTGAGGTAATTCTCAGGGAAGAATGTTGAAAACCAATGCTCATTTACATTTCCTTGTCCTCAAACTGGAAGCCTTTGAACTCTGGATGATTTTGCTCAATGCCAAGTCTGCCTTTAATACATTTCCTCACATCCATGATTTTACTTATGAGTGAGAGAGCAAATCTGGCCTATATTACTAAAGGAGAAAGAAGAAGGTGTTCCCCTTTATAAGCTGGCATAGGAGAAGAAGGTAACAGTTGCCATCTGGGAATCTCTGATAGCATTTAGAGGCACTGTTCCATAGATAACTAGATGTGAAGCATTGTCTGTGTGGTTGGCTTCTGGGACAGGTTAGTTTTGTACCCGCTGATGAGGTCCAGCAACCTGGCAGTATCCCTGATTGGGGGGCTGGACCTCATCACAGGACTGGCTGTGAAGTTTCTCAGGCAAATAGTGCTGAGTGTCATCAGTTTGTCTTGTGATCAGACTGGCCCAGGAGTTAATAGCCACAATGGTTGTGTTTCAGACCATCAAAGGCTTAATTCATGTAGGAGGCCATACATTTGATATGGGTTTTGTTTTATGGCAGATGCAATGTTATGTGAGGATGAAGGATATAACACATATATACAACTTTGTTGTGGTCAGATCATATTCAGCTTTAAGTGAGGTTCACTAATGCCACCAACTCTCAACAGAGAGAATAGACCAACTTGATCAGTCCATCCCAGTTATCTCATGGAACAATGTAGTTTCCATAGGGCTGAGTTTTTTTATAACTTGTTGGCATCAAGAGGAAATTATATCCTTGCATAAATTTACATCTGAGCAGCCGCTCCCTATTGATCTTGGAGAGTTTCTTGAAGATGAAATAGCAAAGAAACCTAAAACAATGCTGGTGAAAAGTAAATTATATATGAGATTTGAAGTGGTTAAGAACTCATTTTTGAGTTCATATTGTGGTCATGAGCAGCAAAGCATAATATTTCTCTGTTCTTGATATATCTATAAAATACCCCCTCAGCATCTTTTAAAGTGATCCATACTTTAGTAGGGAAGGATGGGCTGGGATATATGTACAAAGCTACTCAGATCTGGGTGACTTCTGGCATCATCATGATAAGGTGAGTGAAACCATATTTTGTGATAATATTTGGGAAAAGTTTGAGCATTTAGTTCTGAAGTAGAAGGGTTCTTTATTACCAACATCTTGGGTATCAGGAAGCTGAATATTTGATGAAAACCTTCTTGGAAGTGACAGAATGCTGCTTCAGAATAAGAGCAGATCCTTGAGAGACGGTGTATTGCTTCCTGCCTTGAAGGAGGCAGTGTGCCCTCTTCAAGAAGTCATTGCTTAACCTAGATAAAGGGGATAATTATTGAACTGTGTCCAACCTTCCTTTGTGAATAATAATTGTTCAGGTGAGCATTTAGGTGAGATTGCAGGTTTTGAGGCACCTAGAAGAAGATTATCTGGATCCTTTTCAGTCTGGCTTCAACTTTAGGTCTGATACCAAGACCATACTGATTGGACTTGTGGATGGCATCTGGCATGACTAGGATAGAAAGTACAACCCTCCTGGTATTACTTTTTGTAGGCTTCTTTAACATCTATCATAGTAGATGTATGAATTGACTTTGAGGATTGAGAGTGTCAGTGCAATAATTCTCTACTTCCCTAATGAGGTGGATCATGTGACAGTGGGGATGCTGCAACAGTCATAAGTGTGAGAACCTGTTATCCCCAAAGAGAGTGGAAGATGTTCAGCATCTGGCAGGATGCAGTTAATTCCCTGTGTTAAACTCCTTTAAATGTTATCTTCATGACTAGTTCTGCTCTTTTGTTGTTTTGGACTATTTTTCTTCACGTGCCCTTGCTGCCTTCTCAGAAAGTGAATGATAAAAGGAAGACTCTTACCTTTTCTTTCAACATTCAATTAATTGATGCAATAGAGAAACGAGGCAATTGAATATTAACTGCTAATGAAAGATACTTAATGATGGTACAAGCAAATGTAAGTTTAAGGAGAAAATGAGCTGATAAAAAATAAATGATCTAATCAATTAGAGATTATTTGGTCCATTTGCAGAGTTATTGAATTCAATTAAAGATTACAATTCTCATTTTAAAAACATCATTTCAATCCCTTATGGTTACTTATTTAAAAACACATTTCAAAATGGAGTTAGACTTGTACTAAACATAGGTTTTCTTCAGCAGTGGTTCTCAGATGTGATGAATACAGTTAATCTGGTATGTATTAGAAGTGATCAAATACCTCTCATTCATCAGTCATATAAAGTCACACCACTTTTATTGACCTGGGCAAATGGCCAAAATGGAATTTCAAGACAATTGTTCCCTATGGCTGGTTTCTTTCTTTCATAGATGAGACTTGTGGAGACTTGCTATATCTGTATGTTAACCTGATCACTTTTGGGATTTACCACCTGCCCAGGCACAACCTCTGTGATACAGGATAGTCTGCTGTTTGGCCTGCACGTGGTACCAAATTCAATTTGGAACATTCTTTTGTGAGGCTGGAAACATATACAGCTTTAAACTGTGTGTGCCAGCAGCATTCATTACAGATAAGACAGATTTCTGTGGGCAAACTGCCTGAGTACAGAATAATTTCCCATACTTCTTGTGTTCCAATCCAAGATTGTATCCAGCTCCAAATTCTTTCCAATATCCTAATCTTGGATTATATCCCAGTCCCAATTGCCTTTCACATTTCTATCCTGCCTATCCTCCTCTTTTCAGCTCTTGTTGAGAAGTTTTCACGCAGAGATGTAATTTTCTGAAACAAATGACAATGGATTGAAAAAATTACTTAGAAACAACTCTGCTTACTTGAAATCATAATTCCTCCTCCAGACCTGGACAGTTTGTAACTTAACCAAATTCAATACTTCTCCATTCTATTTGATCCTTTTCTTGCAGGATACCTGACTTTTTGTAACCTTAGTAAAAAATCTAGCCCCCGTTACAATTTTCATAGACAGGGGAAGGTTGTCTGCTTTCATTTTGTCTGCTAAGATGTCTGCTGTCAATTTGTTTATCATATAATTGCCATATTTGAAAAAAAGTGGCCTCTTAGTAACTCACCCTAATTCCAGCAAGAAAAGTGGAAGGATTTGAAGTTATCTGGAAGATAAATTTGATATCTGAAAATATTTTCCTCATTTCTTCAGTGAAATTGATTGTTTAATCATGTCATATTTTAGGCTAAACGGTATGTCGTTTGCCGATTTAGCTTTAGAAAACATATATCTTTGATTTTTTGCTTAAAACCTTGGATTCTTTCTTGTATAATAATGCAGTTTGTTTTATTTAGTGTGTTTGTATATATATGTATGTAAGTGTGTTGTGTGTCTTTCTCTGTCTCCAAATAGTTACTCCCATGCAGAGATTTTTTATTTTATTTTATTTACCTGTTGCTGGTAGCCTGCTGTAGAAGACATACTCTAGAGGCCAACATGTAAAACATTCACAAACAGCAGCTGAGCCTGTGCCTTTATGTTTCAGGGTATGGCTGTTCTAAAGGCATTAGAGGGCAACTGCAGCAGCAATGAAAGAACACGTCTTTGAGCTAACATTCAAACGGAGCATGAGCAGAGAATTTGGGTATAGGGACACTCTCTTTAATTTTGCTATCATGCTTAGAATCAGTTTCTAAGAAAGTGGTACTGATATTCCCTCTATGCAGCAATAGTAAGTAGGCCATTAAGTAAGTTTGTTCATGGTGCTATATACCTGGGGTCCCTAACTCCTGGACCACGCACCAGTCGGTGGCCCAGGGGTGGGTTTCTCGCCCCATTCCAACCGGATTGGTTGGAACGAGGCCGGCGACGTCTTCATGCACGCGGCGCGTGCATGCGTACTAGCGTATGCGCGATGCTCCAACTGCTCCTGGAGGATCGCGCAGGCGCTGTATGCGTTCTGCGCATGCGTGGAAAGCGCAGAATTCGTAAAAACCGGGTAAGGAGCGGGCGTGGGTGTGCGGGCGCGCGCGGCCGCGGGGGGGGGGGGCTTCGCCGTTCCCGGAAGTTACTTACTTCCGGGTTCGGCGACCAACCGGATCGCAGGGACCGGTGCGAACCGGTCGAAACCCACCCCTGCTGTGGCCTGTTAAGGAACCGGGCTGCATAGCTGCAGGTGAGTGGTGGATGAGTGAGAGAAGCTTCATCTGTATTTGCAGCCATTCCCAGGCACTAGCATCACTGCCTCAGCTCTACCATCAGGCATTAAATTCTTATAGGAGTGAAACTCTACTGTAAATTGTGCATGTGAGGGATCTAGGTTGCACAAGCCCCCCCCCATGGGTCTGGGGAAAAATTGTCTTCCACTAAATTTGTCTTTTACCATTGTCTTTGACTCACATGGGAATATTCAGGTTAAAAAAGTGACCAAAGGCAAATATGCTCTGCAGTGCATAATAATACTTCTCCATCCCATTTTTAGCATTTATTTTACTTTTTTTTAAATGAAGGGAAGTTAGCATGGTGTAAGGCAGAGCCCCAGCTAAAACATAATCTTTATTTTCAGTAGAAACAGAAACGTCTGAATACTGTTTGTAGAAAATAAAACAACAGATGGCTGCTTTGCTTGTCTTATGATATATAGATGTTCAATACAGATTGCCCACATCTACCATGGCAACCATTTTGGAAGAGTGACCATAAAACATTCCCAATCTTCAACATGTCCCTACTAATCCCAAAAGATTAAAAAACCCTGAATTAGACATGGGAATGTTAATAAAAGGGTCACCATGTAGGGCAGGGGTGTCAAACACAATTTCATTGAGGGTTGGGTTTGACCTCGGTTTGGGCTGGGGTGGATGTGACCAGGGTGGGTGTGGCCAGCTTGGTGTCACTCATGTTGGTGGCACTTGTGGTGGCCCAAGCACTCTGCCAGCAAAACTGCAACCTCCACAAGTGAAAACGGAGCTTGGGAAGGCCACATGCGGCCTTAAGCTCTGTTTTCACTGGCAGAGGCACCACAAGCCAGTCATTTGCTGTTTCTAGAGCAGCCCCGTGAGCCAGATCTAAGCACCCTGTTGGCCAGATTCAGCCCCCTGGCCTTGAGCTTGACACCCCTGTATCAGTAGCATCAGTTCCACTAAAGTTAAATCTCAAATCTCCAATGAACTCACAGATTCAGTGAGGTTTACAAAGGGCAGAGTAGGAGGAGAAACCAAAATTGCAAAAGAATGAAAATGTAGAAAAAGAAATGATTCTGGGAAATATTACGGTATGCAAAATAAAATGATCTCTCTTTTCCACCAAAACCAATTTGTAGCAATCTTTTCCTAAAAGTTGGATTAAGAAATGGGTGTAGAATCTGTAGTCTTTGAAGAAGATTTCAGGTTTTAATTTGGATTTCTTCAGTCCAAATAAATCTGAGGGGACAAATAGAATCATGGCTGTTCTATCTAGGAGCCCAGGCCATCTAGAACTTAGTGCATATTTGTCCACATGAAAATTTCATTTGTTTCTCCAATAACCAATTTAAATAATTCTGTTTTATTTCAGTGAGTTGGAAACTTGCTGGTGGATTTGGGCATCCAGCAAAGTGAGTGATGCTGTTCTTTGCATGCATCAGAGCAGCTAACTTCCAAGAGGTATTAATCAAAAGCTAAGGCACAGGATGCTTGGATCAGCACCTTGCAACCTAATTAAAACCGAGCACATTAAATAAAGGAAAATGGAAATGGTTCTATTCTTAAACTGATGCATGAGCAGTAAGGTCGTTTTTACACGCGTTAGTGAATCTTCACATATTTTATAGTGACACATTTATAATGGAATCAGGGTCGTTATCTAGAAGAGAATATTATCCATTCCCCTGTTTTAATTATTAATAATGAAAATGATCTGTTACTAGGCTTATAATATCTTTCCTTATAAGCTTTTCAGTTAAGGTGCCCTCTGATGATTTCCCCGCACTGTGGGACAATAGGCATAACTTCATAAAGTGCTGAGTTTGCTCCTTGCATGAGTCCCATTGAACATAGGAAACTGTTCTACCTGCCAAAGTCCATCTAAGCTAGTATTGGCTCCTGCAGAGATAAATAAGACATATATGGTGAGACAGCCCTTAAATTTTTCTGGAGGGAGGGATGGGAGGTAGAATGGAAGAGCAAAACGATTAATCCTTTGATATTTCCCATTCAGCAAGATGAAATCTCTGCTACATTTTTAGACTGTGAATTGCCACTCGGATCTACTATGCCTAGTAGTGGTTCTCAGAATCTCCTCTCCCAAGACTTAACCACTTAGAGATAGAGAGACTGTACATCAGACATCACAAATCATGAGAGAAATGGCAAAGCTATTATCACTAGATTTGCACAGAAGATTTGAAACTGGAGATTGATAACAGTACGTGGGGGAAAAAAACTTGTTTGATTAGCTCTTTTATTATAGCATGATACATAGCCATGCTTAATAAAGCCTGGGGTGCAATATAGTCATAGCATGAGTCACTTAAATGTGTCTGTCCATAACTTGGTATAGCTGAAACTCTTCCTGTTGATTTAGTGATCTCTGCCATTAAGTCAAATGTGGCTAACTGAGAAGAGTTTTGAAAGCTTAAATTAGAAATTGAATGCAAATACATTGAAGGACAAATATTTTAGTATCATTATGCAAATTAAGCATGAGGGAGTGGTAAAATACAAAGACAGATGTAACTGGCCTTTAGAGCAACATCTCCCAATCAAATAGCATATACCTGGAACTTCTACTTTTTTATAAGCAGTTTAAGAAAAGTGCCTAAAAACTTCAACTTCCTTTAGGGAATATATTTCACCACAGAAGGAATGGGTTTTTTATTGTTTTGTTGTTGTTGTTTATTTGCATTTGCATTTGAACACATCAACCTTTGTCTCCATGCTCTCTTTGGCCACTGGATGGAGGTAGTTCACTAAAAGCTTCCAAACAAGTATTGCCAGAAATTACTTCACTTATTCACTCCATACTTTTGTATAGGAAGTATGCATTACTCCCAGGCTATGGTGTTGGATTTGAAAATTTGGGATGATTTCTTTGTTTGCTATTTTTTCTTCACTAATGGGTTTCTGAAAACAGTCAGTTGTGTCCATTTATTTCAGTTATCTCACACTTTTTCCCACCAAAGAGGTGGTTTTGGGCTGAGGGTTACTGATCAATGGTTGAATGTTACCTCTGCGAATTTATATACCCAGTACATAATAACAATGAAATATGCCCGGCAGGGCAAAATCTTTTCAGCCATGTATTTTAACACTGGCAAAAAGCAAAAATGGAACAGGAGCAATGTTCATTCAGCAAAAATGCTGAGAGTGACATTATATCTGAGGGAGAAAGATTTTAGATACTTGGGAGGAACTTCTAGAGAAAACTAATCACCAGCTTTATGGCAATGGCAATCCTATCATGGACATGAATCCAGATGATCTGATAGCTTTATTACCAAATCTGGTCATCTGTAGAAAATGAAATACCCAGCCAGCAGCTGTGATTATATATTGACCTAACAGCAGAGCTAGATGGAAGACAGTTGATAAACACACTTTCTCCATTAACGCTATTTTCTGCTTGTAGACAGAGAAGGGGTCTGGAAGCTTCTAAAGGAGAATAGAAAAAGAGGATATGTTCTTTTTGAAAGCCAGGGGATGGGAACAATTGAAAATGAATCAGATAGCTACATCATAAACTATTTTTAAAAGAGTATGTCTTCAATCAGATCACAGGGAGGAGGGAGAGAAAAGAAAACATATTAACTCAGTAATAACCATATCTTAAACTAATAAACGCCAAGGTCTAGATTTTTGCCTCATAAAATCTTCAATGGTCCTATGAGTGAAAGACTCTCAATCATTTTAACAGAGAATGTATAAGAACAAATGTATATCAGCATCACTCTGGTTTCACTCCATTAACCTATCTCAAACAAGAGGCCATTGCTTATGACAAATGCAGGGACAACTTGAGAGATTTAGTGCTTGAATGATGCTTCTCTTCCTTCCTAGCAGTGACAGTTTGGACCCAGCAATAGTAAATGAAGAATTGCCTGCAAACATCTTTACTCTTTTCTTCTACCCCTATGTACAGTTCTGTACTTACATGACCTACTTTTTGGTTTGTGCATCAATACCACTTCTTAATTTTCATTTCTTAATCAATTCTCATGATATTTCCCATTGTAGAGAAATGGAGAGAAATCCCATTTCTGGAGGTTCAGACAGAGTAAGAATTAAAAGAAAACCTGGGCCTCACACTGGAACTTAATGGGTGGAGAGATCAGAAGCCCACAAAAACTAACAATGAAGAGCCAATAAGGTGCAGGAGGTCTCTTAAGATCAGCTTTTAAAAATGGGAATGGTAGGAGTGTCTCCTTTTTGCTTTTTGTTTTGGTGTTTGTTTGCAAGACCACTATTTTGTGGAATTGCTAAAAGTCATGTTTAAACAGAAAGAAAGAAAAGAAAAACTCCTGTCCATGGAGGTCCATCTTGGAGATTAGGGAAATATAGAGCAACCTAGTAACTAGGGGAACCTCAATATAAATTAAAATGTGATTGTGTTTTCAGGATTGCAATTTGAGTGATGAGGAGAGTGGGGATTCTGGCTTTAAAGAACCAGCAGCTGAAATCAAATTATCCAGAAGTTGTTGGGGTTTTGTATAGTTACTTGTTTGTTCCCTTTTCCCTTTCTCGTTTCATGCCTTTTCATCTTCTTTTTAGTTCTTTAGCATTTACATATACAATAAAGACATAAATTCTTAATGAATGTGATGCACATTCTGGGGAAAATATTAGCCAATTTTTCCTTCCGCTTAGGATGCTGATTGAAGAAAGATTGACTCTTCCTGATTAAAGCATGGCAGAGATGGAATATTTTTTTGGGGGGGAGTAGTAGTAACATTGCAAGGGGATAATAAGGATACAATAAGATTGTGCATGGGGCATTTTGGGATCCCACTTCATGAAAACAAAAAAGCTAACTCACCAGACTGTGTGTGTATATGCATATTCTGTTTCCCCTCTGTATTTTGCTGAAGTTTGATTTTAAAACCTTGTTTGGAAATATTTGCTACAATGTATATTTATTTATAAGTCATCAACATTTTCTTAGTGTGGTTGTTAAAGAAATATAATAAAGCCAGTTCCTATAGTATATGAAGACTATAAATGGGACCATGCACACTACAGAGCAAATAGGTATTCACCAATAACAGAAAAAACACAGAAAAATATTTCTATGTTGGTATAGGCATATTCTATAAGCAGCATCCCATACCATCACCTGCACTGCCTACCTCTTTAACATAGATTGCAAATGCTCGCATGGAAGACCAAAGCAAAGATGGCAGGACACAATTAACATGGACATAAAATTCTTCTAGTTGGACCTGGCTGCTGCATTTGATCATATGAAATGGTGTTCATTGATCCGAAAAGCAGAGCCTGCACCTGCAGGAAAATGCTAGGATGATAAAAGAAAAAGAATTTTCTATAGTCTAAGAACTGGAAAATTGTATAGTACATAACAACAGTTAAATTACTGAAATACATTTCCAGTGACATTTCTGTAAGCATGACCATTTGGATTCAAATTGTGCTTTTATTTTACTTTTACAGTTAAAACTGCCACTTGGAAAACAACATGTTAAAAAGAGCCCTTCGTAAAAGCTTCAAATTTAAAATATGTCATACTACACCCAGATGTATTTTCAAAGATGGTAAGAAGGAGGAATTCATTTGGATTTAATATTTTGACCTCTATGTTTCTTCAGATTATTTCCAAAAAGTGAAAATACGTAGGAAATTTTCAAATTTTCAGAAGCCAAAGTAATATGGATGAATAATAGTTTCAATACAGCCATTGTTAGGAAAAGAAGAATGATCATAAAAGTAAATGAAAATAACTGCACTTGTTTATATTGAAAATAGACACAAAATTCATTATTTACTTATGAGGTATATTTCAGCAGAATTGTTATTTTTTTTAAAAAAATCTTTAATTATATAACTATAACCAGATAAATACTGTTTGATATAATAAGTAATATCTTACAATAAATAGCATTCTTAGTTATTTCATTCTGGATTCCCAACAATTGCTTAACAGTACAGATGGAAAGCATTTCAGTTTTTGCCAGGCTTTCAGGCTTTGCTAATTAACAGATTTAATTCATATATTCTTTAACAGTGTATTAGCAACATGTATGCTATTCTGGAAATGCACATCTGTTAATATTGGTATCCAAATAAGATCTGTATTAAACCAGCCAAGCTTTAGTACTTTTGAATATATATTGTTAGAAATGTAGAAATAGATATAAATATATGAGAGAAAAATAAGTAACTGTTTCAAAAGTATCCCACTCTAAAATAATCGTCATAACTAGAAATGAAATATTATTAACTGTGGTGCCTACACTAGTAGTTAAATGAAGATTTTTCTAATAATTACAGAATGTAAGGGTTGACAGGGTTTTGGAGATTCATTCTCATTTCAATTCTGTGCCTATGACGGCATCCCAGACAGATGGCCATCCAACCTTTGTTTAGACATCACAAGCAGCAGGAAAGTTCATCATCTCCTGAGGCATCTGTTCCACTGATGAGCTACTCTTACCATTAGCAAATGTTTCTGATGTCCAGTCAAAGTAATTTAAACCCATTGTTTCTTATCCTACCTTCTGGAAATACTTTGTAAATGGTGCATATGTAAATTATTAGTCTCTGTTTTTATTCATTAGACCAGCAGTTAAACATAGATGATTATAAATGAGTGGCTGATTTACATATTAAAGAGAAACAAAATAAAACCAGATAATCAAAACTGTATAAGTTCTCCCTGCTGAGTGATACAGCAATTGATAATATTTGATTGAAGTATATAAAATGATATAAGTTACTATATTAGAAGACCTATATTTATATCTGTTTTGAGGATTCTAACACACGATTAATCCCAAAAACAAATTTACAAGATCTCTACCCATATTTTTTTATTCAAACATTTTTTTTCCAGTAATCTGGGATGGGGTAGAGCTATAATGAGATGGGGGCTCCCACTTCACTAAGGGCTGAATACTAAAAGTAATTTAACAATTACATATATTCCAGAAGTCAAAACATGATAATATAATTGATTCAATAAAATTTATTGAAGTATTTCTGAGGCAATCAATACTTTCTTGATATTCACAAGTTATAACAAACAATTTAAAAGGATCTCTCTCAGGCCAGCTCACTTTACAGGGTTGTTGTGGAGACAATAGGAAGAGGAGGAAGGCATATTAGGTATGTTCTCTGCCTTGCATTATTTATAAAAGTAGTGAATGTGGGATTAAAAACTAATAAAAATAAATAAAAATGGAAGTGGATAAGAGAAGGAAGCAAGAGGAACTTTTGCAGTAATTAAGCAAAAGACTTACTAATAAGTTATTTGATTCTGGATCAGTTTGAAAAAGAAAGAGAAAAGGAGTTACCTGTCCATTTTTCCTAGTTTGTTATGTGATGGGAGCTGGTTTAGCTCCATTTGTGGTGAAAAAGAGACAAGGATGGATGGATGGATGTAGTGGTGGGATTTCAATTTTTTTTTTGCCATCGGTTCTGTGGGCGTGGCTTTGTGGGTGTGGCTTTGTGGGTGTGGCAGGGAAAGGATACCGCAAAATCCCCATTCCCTCCCCACTCTCAAAATTTCCGCTACCGGTTCTCCAGAACCTGTCAGAACTGGCTGAATACCACCTCTTCATAGATGGATGGTGAGTGACTGAGTGAGTAACTCTTTTGAGGAGGAATCCCATTCTTTAGCTAAAAGCAAAAGGGGTGAAGAGAAAGAGAGAGGGATGTAGAATCTTGCTTTGAAGAAGCAACCCAACTCTGCTTTGCCTGTCTTGCCTGGCTTTTAATAGAGGCTTCTCCGGACTTCCTGGGGGCGTGGCCTGTTGCCGAGGAGGGCTCCACCGAGCTCCTCAGAGATCTGGTCTGTATATCTAAATAAGATCATAGATAGCACCCCGTTTTGGCAAAAAAAGGGGCAGGGAGTAGCTCTGTAGGCGAGGGTCTATTCGTAAGCCACAGCCTTTTTCCTTTTTTTGGCTGTGGACAGAGATTAGATCCAGCCGGAGCAGAGCTTTTATCTCCAGCCAGTTCTTCTCAGCTGCCTTTTTTTTTTGGCAGCCCCAGACAGGCTAGCCCCCCCCAGGACAAAACAAAGTTTTTTTCAAGCTAGAATTGATACGGGCGGGTCCCACCCCTGTGAGATTTATGCTTTTATTACTATCTTAAATACCAGCACCATTTGTCTTAGAGACTTCTTTGTCTAAATGGACTTCAAAATGGCGATTTCTCTCCGTGGATGATTGATAGTGGATGTACTTAGACGGTTTTACCTTCCTGCAGACCGCTCCTTAACAAAATAAACTCTTCTTCTTTGGAAATAGAGGGGAGCAAAGCGCTGCTTACTTGTTTATTTATTATGGCACCCAGGTCAAAGAAGCGTCTTGCTACAAATGTGTCTAAAGAATTTAAAGAATTTTTACTGGAACCACAGCCTTTGTCTCCTATGCCCTCTACTGGAGAATTTCTAACACAGGAATATTTCTTTAAAATGTTTAATGCCTTTAAACAAGAAATTAAGGAATTTGTATTGGAACTATATGATGATTTAAAGTCTAAAGTTAATCAAATGAAGGCGAATACGTTTGCAGCCGTGTCTGCCCTGTCAGATTACTCTGCTGAAATAGAGAACAAATTGGAAAGTTTGGAGAAGGCTAATTTTAATTTGACTACCAATATTCAAATTTTACAACAAAAAATTAGAGACAATGAAGAACAGCTCATGATGATAAATTTTAATAGGAAGGCATTTGCAATAAGAGTCAGAGGATTCCGTGAAAAGGAGCAAGAGAATTTGAAACAGACCTTTGCTGAAGCCTTCAGCTATGCGGTGGGAAGCCCGGGACTTAACTTTGATTGGCAGATTCGGAAAATCTATCGCCAGAACTCATTGATAGCGGAACAGCGACAGCTCCCGAGGGACATAATTATACATTTCTCTACAAAAGAATCTAGAAATGCGATTGTGCAAAAGTTTTATAATAACAGTCTCCGAGTTGATGGCCAGAACTTGATTGTCTTCAAAGAAATACCTTTCCAGATGTTAAAGGCAAGAAGGGACTACACCTTTTTAACTAAGGAGCTTAGGAGTCAACAGATTCGATACAGATGGGAGGCCCCTGCCGGCATCACGGTTACATTTGAGAATCAAAGATTTCGTCTTAACTCTGTTTCGGAGGCTCAAGATTTCTATTGCAGGATTCTGAAGGCGGGACTTCCTGACTCGCTTGGAAGAGAGGAGAGACAAGCGGAAGGAGAAGGCAAACGGCAGGCCATGTGGTTGCAAGATGGAGGGGGTAGCCCTTCCTCCCTCGGAGAAGCAGAAAAACGGAGATCGAGAATTTAGACATTTTAAAATACTCGCCAAAGTTGAGGACTGAATGGGGGTTTGAGACCTCTCTCCGGTAGAAAAAGCGGACTAATTCTTATTAGAAGGGAAAGCTGGGTGAAACTACTTTGAGCTAGATTTTAAATTAACGTTAGCATAAATTTGATAGTGGTAAACATCAGACAAGCAAGGGATGAGGGTAAAATATATGTGGAATGATTTACATTGTTTAAGGCTTATTAGAACAGAAAGCCGGTTGGGATTATCTTAAGATAAGTGTAAAAAGAATGCGGAATGATTTATGTTGTTTAAACTTTGTTAGAAGGGACTATTTTAAAACAGAAGGTTAACTGACTCTTGCTGAAAGTATTGTTTGAATATGTGGAATGATCCATGCTATTTAACTTTTATTAGAAGGGAAAGTTGGTTGAAATTGCTTTGAGTTAGATTTTAAACAAATGCTAGTATAAATTTGATAGTGGTAAATATTAGACAAGTAAGGGATGAGGGTAAAATGCATGTGGAATGAACTATGTTATTTAAATCCTATCAGAAGAGAAAGTCGGTTGGAATTATCTTAAGATAGAAATTGATTTCTGTGTAAAGTAATATTTGATCTACGCTGCTTAATTTTACTAAGAAGGGGAAGCTTGGCTAGATTATTTTGAATTACTGTTTGAAAAGGAGGTTAAGAAAGATCACTTACGCTGTTTAAATTTTACTAGAAGGGAAAGTTTGATTACTCTTCTGTAAAGTCATATTTGAATATGTGGCATTAACCACGTTGCTTAAATCTTATCGGAAGGGATCATGAGGTTTAGGAAGAGGAACGGGAGAGTCTACAGAAGGTTGGGGTAAATAGCAAAGAAGAGACGAGAATAAAATATAGATAGAATGATTTATACTATTTAAGCATAGATAAAGATGGGGGGCTGAGATCAACACAAAGAGTGGTTTCTTTTTCTTTTTTTCTTCTTTTTTCTTTTCTCTTTTTTTTTCTCTCTTCTTTTTTTTTCTGTTTTTCTTTCTTTTGACATATTACTTTTATTTTTTAATCCATATGTATACAAGATATTTTAGACAGAAGGTAGTGCCAGGTGTGGGCCCTGGGAAGTCAGGAGGATTGGGGATGGGGATTTGTGGGGGTGGGTGGGGGGGTGTTAAAATAGTCTTAATAAGAATAAGAATGTATTTATATACGGTGGTTTTTTCTTTCTTTTATTTTTTATTTTTTATTTTTTTTTCCTTGGTTCATTTTACTTTTATCAGATCAAACAACACTCGAATAAAGGCATACACCAAGGAGGGAGGTAGAGGGAAAGAAGAGGGAGGAGTAAGGAAGGAGTAAGGGGAATGTAAGGAGGGTGTCTGGGGAGTAAGGGGAGAAAGGTTTGTGGGGAAAGGGAAGTAGGAGGGGAGTGTTAGAGGGAGAAAGGAAAGTTGGAGGGGGTAGATGGGGTGTATGGAGGATGGAAGGGTTAGGTGGGGTTGTGAATGATGAGTTGTGTTTCCTTTTTATTTGTTCGTTTTATTCCCTTTTTCTTTTTTTTCTTTTCTTATAGTAAATACCCTGTATATAAGTGATTGCAAATGGAATGTGAAAAATGAATAAAATATATTTAAAAAAAAAAAATAGAGGCTTCTCCTTTCTCCTCCAAGCCATCTCCAGCTAAATGTTCACTATCAATTCCCTTTGTTAGGATGGGGATATTGCCTTACCTTGGGTTTGATTCGACTTTCTCTGATGATGATTTACAATATTACCAATGGTATAAAGTGTGATAAAGAAACTCACTCTGCAGCTAAGAATAGGAAGGATAGGGAGGGTTCCCAATCAGAGATGATTTTCAGCCAGTTCTGAAGAACCGGTAACAGAAATTTTGTATAGTTCGGTGAACTGCAAATAGGCTGGCCCCATTTCTGCTGCCTCCCAGCCTCCTAGCTGATCTTCTTTTGTTGCCCTGAACAGGAGAATGGAGCTGGAAAACAGGTTAGTGGGGTGGGGAGGGAATGGTGATTTTGCAGTATCCTTCCCCTGCCACACCCACAAAGCCACACCCACAGAACCAGTAGTAATTTTTTTAACCCCACCACTGTTTCCGATGCTCCCTGCTAGTTTCCTACTAGGAAACATATGAGAAAGGCAACAGAAACTTGGAAACTGCTCCTGCTTCCCATTATTTTATTTTATTTTTTGCTTTTCGTTGGTTGTTCTGTTTCTGTAAGAAAATATATCTGAAATGAAGATGCAGTGGGGCATGAATACTGCTATGTATACATTTCTAATTGTTCTAGTTTAAGTATCTTTGATATAAAAACATGTTTCAGGGCAGAGAGAGAATAAACCCAAGAGACATGGGTAAGCTGTGTTAGCCAATTCATAATTAGGAAAAGGTGCAGCACCCATTGCATTAAGAAGATAACAAATAGAAGAGAGAATGTCATAAAGAAGCAGCTGGCTGTGTGGAGAAGCTTCTTAGCAGGAGTCAACTTACTAGGAAAAGCAATGAACAGGGTGAAGCATAAATAAAAGGGCCAAGCTTTTGATTTGCTTAATGGCTTTCCTGTTAGAACACCAATTATAAAAGTTGATACAGGTGGATCAGATTATTTTATTTACCAAAAAGATTTCCAGGAAAACAACTACTGTCATTGTTTACCAGAGTAAGTAGTGTGGAATTGTATATTTGCACCAGAATGCATTTCTTATTCCTACCATGATTTTGCAGAGGAAAACAGAGATTGTTGAAGGGAAGGACAGCTCCAAAGGGGGCCATCTTTTTTATCATACTGGAGTAGAAAGTCACCCCAGACTCACTTATTCTTCTTACAAGTAATCAATACCTGAAGAGTCCTTGGTACTCTCTGAGCTGGGTTGTTTGCTTGCAAATGTTTCATTACCCAACCAGATAACATCAACTAATCAAACGAAACTCCAGACTTAAAGAGATACCACAGAACCCAATATTCTCCAATAAGGACTGAACTGTGACATAGACCAGGGATATGTAATTAATTTTTCAAGGGGAAATGTGAAACTGAGCTGAACCACCACTGCCACAGGCCAGACAAATACAGCCAAAGGACCATGGACCGTAGAATGCTGGCATCTGGCCTAAACAATGCTAATCAGTTAGAATTCTTTGCAATCTTAGAAACAGCATTTAAAACCACAGGATTTGCCACCAAAACCCAAGGAAACATTAGCTATACAATCATTAAACAAAGGCACTGATGATGTTTACTTAGTTGGTCTGCAAGAAAGAAACTCAGAGAGCTAATGACTTCATAGTTCAACCCTGAGCTATAAATATTATCTTCTCTTGGAATTTTTACCTGTTGATTGAGAGCTCATTTTACCCATAGGATATCATCATGTGATCATATGATTGTCTTTTTTATGTAATTGTAGATTTCTGTATATAAGTGATTTAGGGGAAATCCATAAATGTTACAGATATTATTATAATATTGAATTATATACTAAACTTTAGTGCTTACTAGGAAATATTGTTGTAACAGGCATAGGGTCTGGCTAAAAGAATCATGTTGAACATTTGGAAAGTAATATTTCAGATGTTAAGAAAAACCTTTCAGAAATGTTGAACAAGGTAATATTTCTACTAAAGCAAAATGTGTTACCAAAACAAAGATTTGTGCTATTTTATAATTCAATTCAATTTTCAATTCAATTTTATTAATTGTATGCCGCCCTTCTCCGGGAGGACTCAGGGCAGCGAACAATTCAAGGGGGAAAAAAAGGGGGATAATAATATTTTGAACTGGTCATATATATTTATTAATCAACCAGTGATTATTGATAACATAAGGTAATTTTTCACTTTCTTTGGCTTTTCCCCCTCTATTTTTTGTTTCTTTTGTTTCTTTCAATTAATTTATTCTTTAAATTTAAAGATTATTTTGGTAATTATGTGAGAATTTTGTTTGTTCCACATCATATAAGAACTTTCTAGTACTTGCCAATTATTTTAGGAATGGAAAGACATTGAGATCAAACATATCTATGGACAAAAATAAAAGATAAAGATAAAAAAATATGAAATATAAGTGCCAGAAAAGCAAAACTATCTTAAACAGCATTTCTATCCCTTTTTACATCCATATGCATTGCCTTTTATTTATAGGGATTTTTTCTGACACAGCAAACTCCTGACTTCTGCCATTTCTGCCCAATCTACTGTACCTTGTGATTAAGGCAGCTACAGAATATTTTGATTACATTAAAAAAGAAAACATTTGACTAAGCCAGAAAATCGTTATATTTCTTCAGAAGACAGTAAAACCAATGTAAACGCTGAAGCATCAGTTGTGCAGTAATCTCAAATGATCAATACTGAATGATTCATCTCATTTTGGTAATTTTAAATGTGTCATTGCTCCAGGTTATAGAGAAAAGCATTCTTTTTTAAATTTATTTGTCAGCTCTTTTGTTTTCCATACAGGTAACAAACCTTTTAAAAGTCACACACTTAAGTTAGAAACTATTTAAATTTGTCCCATCAAGGAGAAAACCAAATACTTAAAAAAAAACTTTGGTTATTATGAATAATCTTTCTGTAGCTAGTTCATCTTTCTGTAATCTTTTTTTATTTGCCTGGAAAGCTCAGAGGAGCACCTGTGTCTTTCTGAAAGTAATTAAGATGAGCTTAGTGCCTGTCATGAAGGCAAAGTGGATCTCTACTCACCAACAAAAGTAAAAAGAAGAGGGATATCAATGAGACATCATTCATGCTATTGAACTGTTTGTTTGCTTTTAATTACTACTTATCGAAACTAAGCATGGTGAAAACTGCATTCCAAATCAATGGCTCCCTTGGTGGTCTTGTGTGGTGATAGCAAGGTAGCAGCGCCACATCACAGATAATCATAAACTGCTTTCTTTGAAAATAAGGTTCTCTTAGTTTTCTCTGCTCATAGTATTTGCTTGAGCATTACTTGTGACCTTGATTACCATGATGTATGTGTCTCGAGCTTCAAAATGTGGTTTGAGCTCCAGAAAACACTGTCGCTTCAAAAACTGTGTGTGATGTAAGCCATTGGGTAAGTAGAATGATTTTGCTCTCTTTTGGATCTAACAGCAGGGACATCCTGTGTAGAAACAGACTGAGTTGGTATACAAATTCACACATATACCCACTACTGCATCTGTCATCTACTCCTCCAGAAGGACCCAGAAGTTTAGGAAATTGCTGAAATTGTCCACCAGCTCCATTTGGGTGATGTTGTCACACTTAAAGCCAAAGACAGTACATTTCTAGATATGGAATGTCACCAAAACCATAGCCATTTGTTCTTGCCATGGTTGAATTTCTCCACCCACCTCCCATCCAGACCATTAAAGCCTCAAAAACTGAGAAAGCATTTTGCTGAACTTGAAATAGAGATATAGAAATGGTATCATTAGTGTACGTAGTGTACCTAACTCCATGTTTCTGGATGATATCACCCAATGATCTCATCTAGATGTGGAATAAGAGCAGAGAGAGAAAGACACATAAAGAAGCCTACACAAGAACCTAGACCTGGACTTCTCCCCCGCAAACACTGATTGAAATGGATCTTGGAGGAAGGAGAACTAATGCAATAGTTTGCTTACAACTCATGGTGGATGTACCTCCATCATCTCAGTCCTCTCAGAGATTATCATGAAGTGTTTTTCACTGAGCTTCTGCATATAATTTTTTTGGTGGGATTTCACTCTCTCAGACCTAGCAGCAGTAATAATAAAGAGTCATGAAGACCAGTGCTATTTCCTGGCTTTCAGCACCATTAACTCGGTTGGTTAGAGTAAGGAAAAGCAGGCTGTTCAACCTAGGTGTCTTATATTTAAAGCTCATTCTTTCTGATTCAGAAATCATGTTATATTTCCTTGCTATGATTGTTCCAGCAATATGGCAACATGCCTTTGTAATTTCTCTTATTGCTGGGCAGCCATTGACCTGCCCAGCTCTTCTGCAATTACTTCTGCAACTACTGCAATGCACTCTACATGGGGCAGCCTTTGAAGAGTATTCGGAGACTACAACTCGTCCAGAATGCAGCCGCGCGAGCGATTGTGGGTGCACCTCGGTACACCCACGTTACACCTATCCTCCGTGAGCTGCACTGGCTACCGATCGGTCTCCGGATACGCTTCAAAGTGCTAGTCGTAACTTATAAAGCCCTTCATGGTATTGGACTTGGGTACTTGAGAGACCGCCTGCTGCCAATTACCTCCCATAGACCTGTTAGATCACACAGGGTCGGCCTCCTCCGGGTTCCGTCTACCAGCCAATGCCATCTGGCTACCACCCGGGGGATGGCCTTCTCTGTAGCAGCTCCGGCCCTTTGGAAGAAACTCCCCATGGAGATTCGGACCCTCACCTCTCTCCAGGCCTTCCGGAAAGCCGTCAAAACCTGGCTGTGCCGGCAGGCCTGGGGTTGATGAGTTCCCCTCCCCTCTCGACTTGTATGGCTGTATGACTCTTGTGTATTTTAATTACGTGTATTGTGTTTGTATCCCCTTTCCCCTTTTGAGTTGTTCGCCGCCCTGAGTCCCTCCTGGAGAAGGGCGGCATACAAATAAACTAAATCTTAATCTTCTGAAGATCCATTTCTGCCTGTTCAGACATTAAAAACTGAATATTATGAGTTGTTTTATCTGATCTTGTGCTATGCTCTTTGGTGCCAATAGCCAATGTCAGCTCTTTGCAATGACTACATTCTTTGCAAAGGCACAATAACTTTCCTACTATACTCCCTTGCATGTAATTGGGGCTTGCACAAGGGAATGTCTTTTTCAATTATTTGTAGCCAAGGGGTTCTTTTTGTTCTTGCTGCTTGATTGTAGAAATGTTAGTATTGCTTATGACCCAGCCATATTATTAAGAAAATGTTGTCTTAGAAAATGGTAGGTTCTGTCCTCTGTAATATTTCTAGTAATGGAAGACAGTATGGGTCACTTTATAACTCTCCTGAGGGGGCAAAGCAATTCCAACATCATGGGCCTTGCATATTCAATGTGTTTTAAAACCCTGTAAAAAGATCAGTATTTATTTAAATTATCCAGCTTGTGCAACAAATATTAAACACTGTATTGCAGGTACTGCCTAGAAATGTGGTGTTTTAGAATCTAGTAGTGGAAATTATTTATTATCCCTAACTCTCTTCATCAATTTTCCTCTAGTCTGACACAGGGTGGAGAGACAACAAAGAAGGATGCTGAGGTTGAGTGTAGACAAGATTAAAAGCCCTGTATTTGCAAAATAGGTAGTAAAGGGTAAGTGTGAGTTAGGTGAGAAAGATTTAGCTTAAAATTTCTTCATTCCCCAATGCTGCCATAGTTTGTGCTCTATATCAGTGTCTGCCTTCAGCCAATGTCACCATTGTCTTTTTCTGTTGAAAGGAAAATCCACTTTTGTTTTGATAAGTGTGCATGGAAATTTAATAGAAAAGAAGGATATGTATCTTGAATGTCAGCATTGGATTTGATATACACATGCAAAGAAGTGGAGGCGCAATTTTATGAATGAAAAGTGTAAAATACAGAAAGAAAGTGATACCATCTGTATTGTTGAGGCGCGTAGTAGGAACCCATAGGATATTGACAGTTGCATGCTACACTACAGCGAATGCTATGTTGAAAGAAATAGAGTTTATAGAAAAATTGTAAAGCATTCTGAATGAAGGTAAGCCAGAGGAAAATGTGTTCTGCTAAGTGATGTGAGTGGATGGATGGTAACAAGATGAGAGCGTATAAGAAAAGTGGTCAAGCATTTGGAATTCAAGAGTGACTAATGCTTGTTTGGTGACTTTTTCTGCTTAGAAAATGATCTGGTTTGTTTATATGGCTTAAGTATAAGCCTATTCTTATCTACACCTGAGAAAGAAATAATTCAGAAGGAATGATTGATCCAAATGTTGAAAGATTTATGACACCTATCGGGTGATGAGGACTTTTTTGCTACTAACAAGACTGGATCTTGGGGAAAAAACAAGCATGGAAAAAAGAAAAAGAATTGAAATAAGAAAAAGCAATATCAATTCCCAACAGAATGAATGGAAGTGAACACATGGGACATGGAATGCGGCTAGAGTAGAGTAAATAAGTATTATTTTATAGAATATCATAAATATGTGAGAAGTTATGCTAATAAGAATGCAATGCTGAAATATGAGAGAAAAAACTTGTCTGCTACAAAATACAAGAGAGATGTTGTACAGCATGTATAATGGGGGAAAGTTAGTTTCATGGAATGTAGTTAAGAAGAGAGAGAGCAGGATGAAAGCTGTATGGAATGGAAGTTGGATATGTTGGAGGAGCATAAGATTAAGTTGAAAGAGGGGGCAATAAATTACTTAAAGGTGTGTAGGATAAAACAGATCCAGATAGTGTTAAGAATGAATGGGAACTGAATGAATGTGGATGAATGGGAAGAAGCTTCAGTCACTTGAAGAGAATGAATAACAGTTGAATCACCCAAAAAATCCTACATAGGACAAAGAGAAACACAGAAAATTGTGGTTCTGGAATTGCTATGATTGTCAGAAAAGAAAGAAAATGAAACAAGAGGACCATGTCTGAAGCAGTTGTATGGGCATGGTAGAAGCAAGGATGTTTTGTGTGGCTGTTAAAAAATGAAGAGATATATTGAATGGGATTGGTTAAACTAGATTAAAATATATTTTTAAACTCATGTTATTTTATCTGGCTTACTGTTTTATCTTGCTCCCTTTCTAATGCTTTCTATAACATTGCTTCCTCTGAAAGGGAATGGTGTGACAGGCATGTAAATTTATTATTCTCCTCTTTGTCTTTTAATAATAATGTTCTTCTCTTCCCAGTAATAGCAATCTACCCTAAGGATTCCTCTGTATTTTATTTTATTTATTTATTTGTTGCTTTTATTTTACTCTTATCTTATCAGTAGTCAGTCCTCTTGGGATATTCCTGTTTAGGAATGTGCAAAAATTAGGAAACTGTACTTGCTTTTTTTTTAAAGTTTTCTTTTTAAGCTTCATTAGCTCTCAAAAACCAGAATTGCATCTGGTGTAGTTGATGTTGCTTAGGGTTTTTCTTCTGTCTTCACTTTTTATTGCCTGTCTAGGATCTTAAATCACCTGTCTGTTCTAATAGATTATGAATCCGCTACTGAGGGTTGCTGGTGATTTCTAGCTTATTAGAATTAATCTTTTTCTGCCATAGGTGTTCCAGGGTTGCTCATTATGATCTATGTTTAATAGAGGAGATGTATTCCCCAGTAGGAAGCTTTTGCACATTGCTGTAAATTGGCACTGAGAACTCGATTTATTCGATTGGGTGTATTACCACAAAAAAGTGAATGTTAGCTCAGGCGAATAATATTGGCAGGAATTGGATAGAATTACATTAACTGCTAACATACTGTATTTCTGAGAATTTAAAGAAAATTGAAAACCCAGGGAGACATTTCAAAAAGCTTGTTCTTTCTTACAAATTTTAATTATTTTATTCCAAAGTGTATTAGAATCAGTAAAATGTACAATGCATTTTCCTACCTGCTGTGCTTTTTCTTCTGGGCTATATTTAGTTTTGGTCCTTGATTTTTTTTCTGTTTTTGCAGCTCTATCTTGCTCACTTTGGAACATGCAAATACATAATTGAAAAAATGTAATAAATGGCAGTGGATTAGTATTGAAGAGTGGTATCTTAGTACTGTCTAGAAGAGGCAGCCAGAAAGAACTATTGCAGAGACACTATTGCAGAGACACACAGGTCACATTTTAGATCATGCAGACCAGATAAGGCAAATGCCAGATAACTAGCAATGTACAAGCTTTGTCCTAGTTTACAAAAAAGGTAACAGAAGTGATGTAGCCATTTATCATCCTTTTCAATTTCTGAATATTTGAATACATACAAGACATTTCTTTGGAAAACTACTAGATTGCCTGCAGCAAGAATTTTTTTGATGGAGGAACAAATTGGTTTTCAATCTACAGTTGATCTCCATATTTCTAAAATCAATCACTACAGATTGATCAGTGCCTTGTCCTTCGGTATTTAGCTGAGCAATACTAAGTCATTCTCATAAAGAACTCTATATATATAGTCTTCAAGAGTTTAAAATCTGTTTTTGATCCTAGTACAAAACAAAAGTATGGAAGAAATTGGGAAAATTTCCCACTGGTCAGCAGTTAATGCTAATGTTTCATAAACATGCCTCAATACATATTAGTCATTGATGAAAAGCAGCCATGATATCATAACAGAGAAGCCTTCAAGTCATTATTGATTCTTGCCTGGACAAATGGCAAGATTTTCTTTGCAATATTTTGGAAGTGGTTTACCACTGCTTTATTTTTCTAGGGCTAAGAGAGGGTAATTGGCTGTCTCAACTACTTTGGAATCCACAGTCTCCTGTGCCTTTAATCACTACACCAAACTGAATCTCAAAATAGCCATTGAAGAAGGCATATTGGCTACTAAGCATCAGAAAGGCAGGAGTATAATTGCCAGTCAGAATTCAAAGGTGCTTTTTCAACTGGACTTTGTTTTTTCCTTCAGGAAAATGTTTTGCTTCTCACCCAAGAAGCTTCTTCAATTCTGACTTTGCAAATATCTATTTAACTTAACATTTACCTTAGTATGTTGTAAAACTTTACTGTCAACCTTATTGGAGGAGAAATTTCATAATATTCATAATGATTTGCCTATGTGAGGTTAAGAGAGATAAAAACAATAGTTCATCTATTACATAAGTGAACAGACTACAAAGTATTTAATCCCAAATTATATTGTTCCTTTTACAGACAATTCAGAAGGGAGGGCAGAGGAAGCACATATTATTTATTATACTACTATCATCATGCCAGTGTTTAAACACAGGTTGCTATATTTCATTCTACTGGCCCCACATATATGCATAAGCAGTGGTGGAATTCAAATAATTTAACAACCAGTTCTCTGCCCTAATGATTTCTTTCAACAACCAGTTCACCAAACTGCTCAGAAATTTAACAATCGGTTCTGCTGAAGTGATGTCAACTGGCCAAATCCCACTGTGCATAAGCTACTCCAGATGCCAAAGAGGTGTTAACTTTATATTATTTGTCAGAAGTATATTTATAGCTTGTATTAGGATTTTTTTTCTATTTATAAAACATTACTTTAAAAGTGCTATAGTTTCTTTAAATTGATCAGGGGATTCCAAGAACTTTTGGACCTTGCCTGGCTCAAAAGTGTTTGTCTGTGTTTCATTCCAGTCTACTGTATCATTGGCTCCTAGAAACAGAGGATGAAATTGTTCCATCCGAGTTGATCAGTGCTAGTTGAATTTTGTTTTCAACTTGGTAATAGTTAGTCATCTCACCTGAGGGTGGCAGCCCAATTCAAGAAACACTCACAGAGAGTTTTCCAACACCTTGCTATTATTCTCTCATCACATTTCAGTTGCCTAAGGCACCTCCCCATTCTGAATAATGCTGTAGCTATCCTGCCTGAGGCCACAGATACATTAGATGCATTTCCTAAATATAGGTATCTTTCTATGGCCTGGAAGAATTGTATGATTATTTCATGGTTTTTGAATAGAAGTATATCAGTAATGGATGATATAAGATAAAAAAAAATGTTTCCAGTTTCCTGTACAAATTAGATATTTTCCATGCTATGAGCTGCTTAAAAGCGTCCCCCAGCCCCCCCAAATGACCAGCTCTGAGTGTAATTCAGGATGCCCAAACATATTGACTGTGGTCTGTTGCAACTTCCATCCATTTTAATATGATATGGGCAAGATCATTTTGTCAAGATTTGTGCTATTTTATCGTATTGTACCACAAAATAATTTCACTTATTTCAAACTTCTTTATAAATTGCCTATCTGCCAGTATTAAGATTATTTTTCTTTGATGCCACTGAAATAAGGTATGTTGGGATTAATGTGGCATAGTTTCTTCATTTTTATTCCTGCACATCTATTTTTATCCCAAAGGGACTAGGAGATATGTACTTGGAATTTCTATATATGTGATTTCTAGGTTTTAGAGGGAAAGAGATGAAATTGTCAAAGAAAGGTTACAATATTAACAGGAAAACATAGCAGCTTAATATCTATTAGTATTCGTTTTTATGTTAATTTCATAGATTTGAATAAGGCATATATCTACATAGCTTGTGTTATTACTTAGAACACATTTTTTTTGAAATATTGGCAATATTCCGATAGCTGCCAGACAGTTTGTATACCTGGTCAGTAAACATGTTGCTATTATCTGCCAGGAACAAGAAGGTTTTTAATCATCCTCCCTGTCTTTTTTTTTTTTTTAATTAGGGGCCTAATTAACATACAGAAGTCTCTGTATAAGTTACAGTACATTCCAGTAGTGGGTTCCAGATCCCTTTGCAACTAGTATAGTGCAACGGGGCCTGGCGTCTACCACATGAATGTGCGCAGCACACATGCACACATGCACACACGCGCAACACACACGTGTCCTTACCTCTTGCGACACCTCTGTGATCCTCCAGCTGCTCGGCGGAGCATCACACAGGCGCCATGTGCTGTGTGTGTGTGTGCGGAAGCCCCAAAGAGCTCAAATACAGGTAAGGAGCTCGAGCAGGTGGGTGGACCCTCCAGAATGGTACCCTGTGCTCCAGGCAGGCACCAGTATGCCCCTACTGGGGTGTACCGCCTCCAACCCACCACTGGTACATTCTCTACAGCATGGAGTTACATGGACAGACATTCATGAGAACAGATCTTTTGATATATTACACTGCTGTGATTCTGCATCAAACCTAGCTAGGGCAAATACTCTGTAGTATTTATGATTTTTTCCAGAATTGAAGCTAATCACCTGGCTATGCAAGTACAATAAAATAACATGAAGCTTAGATCATGTTGTATGATTCCTAGCTGCAGGATCTGAAGCATTCACAAACTTTCTTTCACCATCATCCATGCAAGGAAGTGAAGGTGTAAATTAATTATGAAGGGAAAGACTAATATATGTAGGCATTCAGAGCTAGGCATCGTGATAATAAAACATGTATTGTGACATTATGAAATAAGTTTTACTGTTTCATACTTGTGTTGTGAGGTCACATGGAAATATTTAGGCAGTAGATGTTGAAAGGTGTGTTTCCTGATATCTTTATCTTGCCCCCCCCCGCAACCCTGTGAGTGTATATGATCTAAGAAAAAAAATGTGCAGCATTCTGAATAAATATGATCCATAGAAAATTATTCTGTTAGATGATATGAATGGATTAGTGAACACAAGTTGAGACACTACAGAGAAAATAATTGAGGTGTTTGAAGATACACTATTGAATTAGAATGCCAACTGTTTGGTAAACATCTGCTTAGAAAAAAGCTCTGTTTCATATATGTAGTTTGAACATAAGACTACATATGATGAAGGGATAAATCTAAATCTAAATACAAGTTTAATTTGATTGCTTATGGTGACCAGTTGAAAGAATTACTGAAGGATACAATGTGATAAGAAATACATGTGGTTTGTTAGAGGTGTGTGAATGTGAATGCACTTGCACTTTCTGCAGTTGATATCATTTATTTGGCTGAGAACCTGAATAATTTACAATGAACATGACTATAACCGGGATGGCGAACCTATGGCAGGTGTTGCCCTGTCAGCTGGCCAGTGCACATGTGCGTGCTGGCAAGCTGAGTTCAGCCTTTTTTAAAGCCATTTTTCACCCTTCCCTTTATAGGAGCCTGGGGAAGGGGAAAACAGCCTCCCCCAATGCCCCGGAGGCCTCCGGAGGCTTCAGGGACTTCCCTGAAGCCTCCCGAGTGCAAAAAAAGACCCTATGGGCAAACTGGAAGTTCGGGAACGGACTTCCGGTTTGGTCATAGGGCCATTTTTAGTCCTCCGGAGCCTTCAGGGAAGCCTCCTGAAGGTCCCTAAACACTCCGGAGGGCTTAAATTGCCCCTATAAGCAACCCGAAAGGGAAGCGCCTGAAGCCTTCAGAGGGCCTCCGGGTGGGCAGGGGGCTGTTTTTACCCTTCCCAGGCTTCTATAAAGCCTCTGGAGTCTGGGGAGGGCGAAAAAAAACATGCAAAAAATGGGGAGGCACCCTGGGGTGGAGTCTCACATTGCATTATGGGTGCAGCATGCCCATGCACGAACCCCCTGCATTCCCCCCGCTTACAGCACGCGAGCCAAAAAAGATTCACCTTCGCTGGACTATAAGATGCAATAAGGAGTATGGATCTCCTCTTTAGTGTATCACAGAGACGGCACAGAAATTTTGCTTGATAGGGAATATTGGAATGATTGATTACTAGTTAAACATAAATGGTGAAAAGTAGAGCAAGGGAATTTATAGATCTTGTTGGTATGTTAGTTAAGGAGAAAAATTGTTTGTTAGGGAGAAAGAATGGATAATTTTTGAAGGTGTGCAAGTGCTTATAAAATGGTAGAAAGATATAATAGACAAAAAACGATCACAAAAGAGTGCTTTATCTGCTTTGGCACATGGAAATAAGATGAAGTCAGGAGAAACATAAAGAAGTTGTATTCAGTAGACACTGTCTTCTGAAGCAGCATATGTGATAAAATAAGAAAGATTAGGGTGAAGTGTGAATGGATGTAGGTTAAAGAGCAGATGGATCCTTACCAAAGAAACATACTGAGGTGATTTGGTCACATACAGAGAAGTGGTGGGTTTCAAAAAATTTTACTACCGATTCTATGGCATGGCTTATTTTGTAGGTGTGGCTTGGCAGTCATGTGACCAGGTGGGAATGGCTTGGTGGTCATGTGACTGGAGTGGGAGTGGCTTGGTGGTCATATGACTGGGTGGGAGTGGCTTGGTGGTCATATGACTGGGTGGGCATGGGTAATGTCATCCATTTTGCCAATTTAGCGGTCCATTGAACAATACACAGCAGATGCCTTTTCTATTCTTTTTCATACTTCATGAAGTTTTTGCTCTAGGTTTTTTTTTACTAGGGGGGAGAGGTTGGCAATGCCAGAGGATTTCTGGGAATTTCTCCTTTGTGTTGGAGGCACCAAAATAACCAAGATGATATAAGGTCTCCCGCTGGAGCAGGAGGTTGGACTAGATGACCTCTGAGGTCCCTCCCATCCCTGGATTGCTGTGCTATTTCAAAGCATCCTTTGAAGCTGTGTCTAGTGCCAGGTTTTGTACTCCTTCCTTCTTCTCATTTTTTTCTCTCTCTCTCCCTCTCTCCCTCTATCCATATTTCATTCACTTTCCCTTCCCTTCTCTTTCTCCCTTCCCTCCCTTCCTCTTTCGTAATTTCTTTCTTTCTCCCATCCCTTCCCTCTTTCTCCCTTCCCTCTCTCCTTCTCGCCTTCTTTCTTTCTTTCTTTCTTTCTTTTCCTTCTTTATTTCTCCCTTCCCTTAACTCTTTCTCCCTTTCCTCTTTCCTTTCTCTCTTTCTCCCTTCCTGTGAAGAACCCCAGAAGATCTTTGGTAGGAAGAAGAAAAGCCATATATTTTGAAACTGAGAACATGCCCATTCATCATCTGGCATTCTTAGAGCTCCACTATTGATTAGCTTAGCCTGAGCAAGAATAGCTAGCAGCACTTTCAATAAGCTCTCAACTCAAGCTCCATGCCAGAGGTCTTCAAACTTGACAACTTTAAGACTTGTGGATTTCAACTCCCAGAATTCTCCAACCAGCAGAGCTGAATTCTGGGAGTTGAAGTCTAAAAGTCTTAAAGTTGCCAAGTTTGAAGACCTCTGCTCCATGCATTTGGGTATCCCTAAATGCTGAGGATTTCTTTCTTTTTTCTCCCTTGAAGGTCTCCCTCTTGAAGCCCATTTTTGCTCCCAGCGGGCTGCAGAGAGACTTGCTAGGCACTCCCATGCCCTATTTTGGGCCTAGCAGTCCTCTCTGAATCCTCCTAGGAGCCAAAATGGATCCGGGGGGGAGCACACACCCCACACCCTATTTTGGGCCTAGTAGGGACAGTGGAGGGGTGTGCAGCAAGCTCCGGGGAGGTGGGACTAGTGAGACCTACCTGTAGGCAGGAGGAGGCAGCTCCATTGGGGCGCAGGGCAGGCACCATGTGGCAGCTTAGGCAGGCAAGCCATCCAGGAGGTGAGGAGTGACTGGATGGGGCGAGGGGGCAGGGCGACTTGGGAACCAGTTCGGGAGCATGGCAGGCCTGGGTCGCTGCCGGTTCCAGCGACCCAGGCCGCCAAACCACTACCAGTTCGTCCAAACCAGTCCAAACCTGTAGGAATCCACGACTGATAGAGAGAAAGAATAAGAATTAAATCTATCTATATGGATCTATCTATCTATCTAAATATATCTACATCAGTAGTGAATGGATTCAGAGAAAAGAAAATGCAAAAAAGTCTTACCTGGCTAGAATTTATAAGACACTCAAAAAGTGAGAGGTGAAAAATTGAAAGAACAAAAGCAATATGTAAAGGAATACTCTTAGCTATGGTCTACTCTTGCTATCAAAACAGGAGACCTGAGTCCAGGAGGACACACAACTTGCAAGCAGTGTATGGATATGATGGAGGTAAGGATTAGAAAAATACCAAGAGGTATAATGAATGGTTTGGTTATAAATACTGGATTATGCTGTCAGGTCCAGGACAGTTAAGTTACCTATAGAACAGGGGTGGGTTTCACACCCCGTTCCAACCGGTTCGGTTGGAACGGGGCCGCCGGCGTCCTCGTGCACACACGTGGCGCACGCATGAGTACTAGCGTCTGTGCAATGCTCCAGCTGCTCCTGGAGGATCGCGCAGGCACTGTATGCGTCCTGCGCATGCGTGGAAGCGCAAAACTCGTCAAAACCGGGTAAGGAGCGCGGGCGGGCGGGTCGGCCCTTCGCCGTTCCCGGAAGTTACTTACTTCCGGGTTTGCCGACCAACCGGTTCGCAGGGACCGTCGCGAACCGGTTGAAACCCACCCCTGCTATAGAAAAAAGTTTTCTGTGTATTTTCTATATAAGTGTCAGCTACATATAGTGAAAAATAAATATCTTTCTATGCATTTTCAACATGTATTTAATTTGTAATAATTTTAACTTGTTATTAATTTTAATTATTGTAATTATTCATTAAGAAAATAACAAGGGTAACATGAGGTTTCTGGTTTTGGTTTCTTTCTTTTTTCCATTTTTTGGGTTTTGCAACACTTTTATGTCTGTTTATTATAAACATTAATCTGACATCTGCTAGACTTTTATGGGTCAATAAGCAATCATGTATATTTCAGTACTGGCTGACATTTCAGGGCTGTTTGCATGTTGAGAAGAAACAAATGCTGAGTGCAAAATTGTACTGAGTTGACTCTGGAAATAAAATATTTTAAAAGCAAAGCAATCTATCTAGGTGTGCTCAATCTTTATAGATGCTTTTTTTTGTACCAAAAATGAAAATGACATTCCTTAAGTGCCATTGCCATTAGCAATTTGAAATTGTTGAGGATAAATTTAGTAGAAAAATACCAATATTTATCTATAGTCCCTGAGCTATTTTTATATTTTAATACATAATTACGTTCTAGTCAAGACTTTTGCTAGATGTTCTTTTTCAATAACTTTCTCATATTAAATTTGAAAGATTAATTTCTTCCATATTAAATCATGCAGGCATTCATTAGCGTTTCCAAAAGAGATTTGTCTATTATATTTATACCTTATCTGTGCCAAGTAGAATAAGGCTGAGTCCAACTCCTTTTTTCAGGGTAATATTGCAGTAAAACTACAAATCTGTGATCATTTATCTATACTCACTTTCCTTGAATTATTCTTGAGACGCTTCAAAGAGATTTTATTAAATTTTGATTCCCTAGATTGGTACATTTTTAAAAAGATGCATTAGAGCAAAATCTGAAAAGCCAGAAACTTGGTTGAATCATAATTTGAAATAGGAAGAATCATTGTCTTACAGTTATTGTTTTTCTAGAAATCAGTCAAAATGTCTCTGTACTGTCCCAATAGCAGTTAGAGCACTACAGATGGAGTGGGACAAGCCAATTCTTTCTTGAGTCCTTTATTTTCAAAATAAAGCATACATAAAAAATAGAAGAGAATATCTGCAAGTCAGGGTTTAACTGTGGAGTCCTTGGTGCTCTCTGAGCTTGATTGTTTTCTTGCAGACATTTTATTACCAAACTAGGTAACATCATCAGTGCTAGTAAGGGAATCGCGTTTGCTCTCATTTTAGAGCTTGTAGTTGATAGTTTTGTGATTGGGGTATTGTATTGGTCTAGTGTTAATCTTGATGAACTCTGTTCATCTGGGTGTTGATTGCTGGTGAGGAGAGTTTTTTCTTTTTTTCTTTGGCTTTTTGATTGTCTCTTTTAAGTGGTATGTAGATGCATTCTAGACCAGGCCAAGTCAAAAAACACTAGATATTTGTTGGAAGCCTGGCACTCAGACAAATCAGCTATCAATAAACACATAGAAATAAACAACATCTGCATATAAAATGTGAACAAATCCTACTTCCTCACCAGCACTGATGATGTTACCTAGTTTGGTAATAAAATGAAAGAAAACAACCAATATCAGAGAGCACCAAGGCCAGGGGTGGGATTTAGCAAGTTCAGACTGATTTGGGCAAACTGGTTGTTATGATTTTGTGTAGTTTGGAGAACTGATTAAATCAATCACTGGCTAGCCCCACCCACCCCACCCCGCTCTGCCCTATATAGTATCTTCCCTTCACCAAGCGGTCCAACTAATCCCTGTGCCTCACCTGCTCTGCTCACCAAAGGTAAACATGCTGCCTGCTCGCTCTTTGCTTCGGGTTGGACACACCATTCCTCAGCTGCAGCTATGCCCTGGGCCTCTACCCACATGCCGCCATCCCTCTCTGGCCTCAAACTACTGGATGGTTCTTTTTACCTAAAGCGCTGCAGTGGAGATCTTGCAGCCATCTCTTGCCAAAGCTTGGTCACTTGTGGAGACGCTCCATGTGCTCCATCTGGAAAACGAGCAGTACAGAGAAGCAGCATTCAACGTGGCTGCTGTTTCTCTGTGCTGCACGCTTTCTGGATATTGCACAAGAGACACACTCTCTCCCAGCAAGAACAGGAGCAGAGAGAAGCAGCCGTTGCCCTGGAGAGCAGAGATGGAGTGGAGCAGGCCCCAGAAGGCTGCTCAGTTGACCCTCGCTGCATGGCGGAAGCTGTCCAGGTGCGGAAACTGAGTGTGTGCACATGCACCAGAGGTGGTATTCAACAGGTTATGATCAGTTCTGGAGAACCGGTAGCAGAAATTTTGATAATTTGGAGAACCGGTAAATACCACATCTGACTGGCCCTTCCCCCATCTATTTTCTGCCTCCCAAGTCCCAGATAATCAGGAGGGAATGGGGATTTTGTAGTAACCTTCCCCTAGAGTAGGGAAGAAATAGATATTTTACAGTATCCTTCCCCTGCCATGCCCACCAACCCATGCCACGCCCACCAACTGATGCCCAGAGAACAGGTGGTAAACATTTTTGAATCCCACCACTGATGTGTCTCCATTTTTGGAGAACCAATTGTTAAATGGGTTGAATCCCACCACTGACCAAAACCCCCACAAAGCATGCATATTTTTCCAAGGGATGAAAAAAGTAGAGTAATAGACACTCCATTGTAAAAGTGGATCTATTATCACTAATTCTAGTATTTTTTGGAGTTGATTTTTTGGGCTTTTTAAGACAAGGAACCTCTTTACTCTCTGAGTGGTTCCAGTTTGGACATTTTGTAAACCTAGTTTTTTTAAGCCATACAATTGAGGTTTGCAGACAGTTTTATAATATGTTTTTATTTTTGTAATAACCTGATCTGTTGAACGCAATTTAATGAGATCAAAGGGTTTTTGCTATTGTTGATTTCACTAAAGTACATCCAGTGAATCAGTGCTCTTAATATAGTGGATCTTAGGGTGATTTGGCAAAACATGTGCTCAGTATCTAATGGAACAAGCCCTTCTTCTTCCATTGAGTATTGGCAAGTAGAAAATTTTTTGGAGGACCTGTAATGTCTATATCTTTTTCTGTTACAGACACTAGCTGGGTTATTTCTCTGACCAGAAGTTTTACATTCACCTGGCTTTCAATGCTGCTGGGAGGGATTGCTTAAAAGCAATACATTGCTGATTCAGATTTATATTACTCATAATCCTTTATTTGGGTTTCAAAAAAAGATGAAGCTCCAAGTTTGTTTTCTCATATATTGCTAAATTTTAAAACCACTTTTTTCTTATTTCTTCCTCGATGTGCATTTTCTCCACCATTCCTATTTGAATGTAACTTTTTGCAATACCTTTAAACAATTGACTCTAATTCATTGAAAGTCATTTTCTCACATTTGCATTTTGTTTTTGCAGCTTTTGCAGATGTGTAATATTTTCTTATGCAATCTTTTCAATATACAAATTTTGTTTATAATTTTTAAGCGGAATGCTGGTGGACATTGAATTTTTAAACCTATTAATGCCATATGAATTCTGTTTTGTCATATGAAAATAATTTACTTTGCAAAAAAATGGATTATTCTGACATATCATGATATTACTTTATCTTAATATTTTTTATGAAACAGTAATTATGTCACAGAAATAACATATCAATCTGGTTTTAGAGTAACTTTGTAATTCAGGTTTCTAATGTATTTCAACACCCTTATTTTGTATTTACATGACACCAATATTGCAGAATACCAAGGTATAACTTTCAATTTTGGGATCTCCTGATGTGTCAGGTTTAATAAGAATTTCCTGCCCTCATAGCTGATACAATATAGTATTCATCTTTCTATATGAGTTAACCCATTCCTCACATTTATCCTTCTCTTTTAGTAAAGCATGGAACTAGTCTAAAAGCCAGCATAGGACTTGTAGGAGTCTTATTCTATTAAAAAATGCTGGAACCTTTCTTAGTTTACTATTCCAACAGCCTTAAGTAGAACCCAGATGTGGAATCGTATATATGTAAGCCCTAAAATAGTTTTAGGACTGCTTTCTGCCATGTCAGTGTAATGTTAGTTCAGGAATATAATGACTTTTAAAACTAAGAGATTTCTTCTTCAAGGAGACAGTCATTCATTTCATTTCTGAAATGTTGATATCACCTCATATTTACACAAACGCGAATCTATATATTTTTACTGGATGAGAAGATTTTTTTTTAAGATAACCCCAGGGAGATATTGAAAGAATCATACTGATGTAGGAACACATAACAGGGATCTACATTTCTTTTGAGTTTAGGATGGGGAACTGCTAGGATAGGTCCTAGCATTAGGCAAAGGAAGGCTGTCACTTCAAGCAGCAGATTGGGTAGCTTAAATCAACAGCAAATGTTGTGATTTCATATGTTTTTAGGTTACCGCTACCCATGGGTAGAAGTGCTAATGGGATCCTCCCAGCCCCCTATCACTGTTCTTCAGGTGCCAATAACATGCCTTGCTTTGGATGTTGTGCATGTTGCTATGGTGGGTGGGTTAGCTATAAATCCTTTCATAACTCTACCTCAGGCAGAAAAATATCTTCAAACAGCCACATAGCTAAAAATTTAAAATTTAAATTATAAAAACTTAAAATGTAAAGTCAATTTATAAGGAGAAATGAAAGGCATCAAGAGCTACTAATTTCATACATTCCATTCATTCTTAATTTTTTTCTATTTATTTGATGTTTATCCTGCATTTATTACTTTATAAGTAACTTAGTGCAGCAAACATACATAATACTCCTTCCTCTTCCTGTTTTCCCCACCACAATCCTGTGAGGTGAGTTGGACTGAGAATGAGTGACTGGTCCAAAGTCACCTAGCTAGCTTTCATTCCTAAAGCGGGACTAGAACTCACTGTCTCCCGCTTTCTAGGCCAGCACCTGACCCACTATACAAAACTGGCTCTCCTGTACTTAGAGATGCCTCCAGTGTGTCCTCAGTTTTTAAATCAAGACAAAAATGTTTTCCTATTAGATGGATTTAGCAAACAGTCAATGGAGCTAGAGACAAAGTCAATTGGGTCACTTTGTTCTTGCTCTTTCTTGTATCCTTTTGTTCTGTTTTCTACTAGGACAGCAGACAGCTCAAGAAAAATGGCATTGCTTTTGATAAAAGTCTTCTGAAGATAGGCTAAAGGATGCATGTCATTCTCCCCAGGCGTGGGTTGCTGCGGGTTTGCACGGGTTTGGCCGATCCTCTAGCTGAGGATCTGCCCAGTTCGGCAAACCTGCAAATCCCACCCCTGGCTGGTCCTGCCCACCCCACCCCTCCCAGGAGTCTGCAGGTGGCCTGCTTGGGATGCCAGATAAGTACAGTGTGAAGTTCCCAAGAGCTGACCTAATTAATTTACAAGCCTCAAGACAAAGTTCAAAAAAACCCCATTCATTTATCTTGGCACGGACTTCTGTGGAGCCGAAACTAAATCTGACTTGATGGCATCTGAACTTTACCCCTGTTACCCCTCCCCTCTGCCTGACGTCATTAATCACATTTGCCAACAGGACGTTGCGGCAGGGTTCTGGACATGCACATTCACATCCCAGTTACAAGAATATGAGACTTTACTCTAGCCAGAAGTATGCATGGAATTTTCCTCCCTTCTCAAGTTGATAGTAGTCATGGAAACACTTTAGACGTTCACATCCGGTTCCCCTCATTTTCTGAAAGTGACCTGTGTAAAACCAAGCAATGTGTATAACTTAGGGGTGTGTCCCTCCTCCAGGCTTGCTTGGATTTTCTGCATGGAATTTTGCTATAAGGCGATCAGCCTGGATATTTCTACTTTTCACCCAAGATGGTAATCCACTTGATTAAGTATTGGAGTTGTCTCCTGTGCCACCTTGAATCCAGGATTCGTTGAACTTCATAATGGATTTGGCCTCCTATGACCATAGAGCCTGGGCGCTCCCGGGGTAGTGGTCTCAGACTGGATCCAATCACAGGTTTTAAGAGGCTACTATGAAATGCTGGGTGTATCCTCCCAACAATCGAGGCAGTTTCAATTGCACTGTGACTAGGTTGATGATCTTTACTATGGGGAATGGTCCTATAAACTTCGGCCCCAGTTTCTTGCTAAGCAATTTTAATCTCAAATATTTTGTGCAGAGGTAAACTTTCTCTTCCACCGGGAATGGCCATTGCGGAGCCTGGTGTTTATCTGCCTGTTTCTTATAGGTTTGTGCCGCTTTAGTCAGTGCCTTTTTGACATTTTCCCAGGTCGCTTTCAGCATCGACATCCAATCAGCCAATCTGACTGAGGAGGGGGGGATCCCTTGGATACTCAGGCATTGGGACAAAGTCCATACCACTCACTATTTTGAATGGCGTGAATCCTGTGCTACTATGAACAGCATTATTATACGCAACCTCAGCAAAAGATAAAAAGTCTGCCTAATTGGACTGTTGATAGTTAACGTAGCACCTCAGGTACTGCTCCACCACTTGCCTAGCGAGAAAAGTCCCATTATGATTGTGTCTATTATGAATCGAATAACTTCCCAGTGATCCACTAGTTCTAGCCTCACTGGTTCAGTTAGGTGGGTGGCATAGGCTCCTCCCATTAGGGACCCATTGACCTACTCGAACTGGATCAGGTAGGCCAGTCTTTTTGCTCTGATCCCCAGTTTCAGGACTGTGGTTAGGTTGCTCAAGCACCTTGTGCAGCCTGAGTCTGTTAGGGCTTGAAAATCCCCTTGGTTTTCTGTTTTTGGGGGCTGTGAGGCACATTGAAAAAAGGAAAGGGTGAATTGATTCACTTACCATTCAGTCATTTTCTCCCTCGTCCTCGCTGTCATATGATTCTGGTGACTGGTTGTCGTTGCCTGGGATTCCACGACTTTCACCTGAGGGGGGCTCTGCAGCCTGGAGGGCTTTCCTGGACATATTGGTGGTCCATTTGGGCCCTCATTCTGGTCGTGCCTTGGGCAGTGAGTCTGGCCTTGGTTTTGGGTCTGGGGTTGGGCATGCAGCTGCCATGTGGCCCATACCCCCGCATCTGTAGCATTTCAGCAGACGTCAAGGGAGGGCTGGTCTCAGGGCCTGCTGTGGTGCTGTGGTTCCCCACCAGCTGGGTGGTTTCAGGTCAGGTTGACCCCTCTCTTGTGTGTCCAGTTGCTTTGTCATGTCGTTGGCGTGAAGTCCGCTGTCGACTTTTGTTGCTACTCAGAACCACTCAGAGAGTTGATTTGGGATGTCGCAGTATGCAGTTACCTGGGCAATTTGTTTGTCCAGACTTGTTCTGAAAAAGTTCACCAGCAGCCACTCTGGTAAAGGGTGTACCCTTCCTATGACACCCCTAAATTCACAGATGTGCTCTTTAATAAGGCGGCCCCTCTGCTTTAGGTTGCTGACTTCCTCTTCTGCATATGGGTCCTCCTCCACCTCCTGAAATCTGGCCTCTAGCAGTTGCAGAAAGTCATGTCTTGCAGTTGGGGGGCTATCCTCTTGTGGAGGGCTGCTAGCCATTCCCTTGTTTCTCCCTCTAGATCCTGTGTGATGGTATACACCATGGTTTTGGGAGATGGGTAGAGGTGCCCATAGTGTTCTAGGTGGATATCAGCCGAATCAAGGAATAGGGCTAGCTGGTCTGAGTATCCGTCAAACGTTCCCCTGAATTGGGGTGGGTTGTTCAGCCCTACTCCTCCAACCTCCTGTCGGCTTCTATATGCTTGTGCCTGATATGGCTGGTCATCTTCTTCACTCCTAGTTCGGAGAGAGGGAGGGGGTTGCCTGCTCTTGGCAGCCTGCCTGCTGCCTGGGAGAGGCACTGGTTGCTGTATTGGGCTCCTTCTCCTTCTCTCGGGAGGGGGGCTGTGCTCCAGTCTGCATCTTCTCCCTTCAACAGGATCAGGTGTCCCTCCCGTCTCTTTCGGGTGGCATGATGGCCCCTCATCATGAAGGGTGGCTCGGTCAAAATCTTCCCTCAGTTGTTCTTTTGCACTCCCTAGGAATTCCATCCGGAGCTTTGGGAGCCTGGCTTGCTTCCAGTCCCCACCTCCAGTCCACCCTTGCTAGCTTGCTTGAGACCATTCCCTGTATCTGGGAATTGGGATAAGGGAACTCTACTTCAGCTGCCTTAGGGGTTAATTTCCAAAAGTACACATCCTTTCTTGCTTCTGCTGCTGGGGAAGACATTTCTGCTTGGCATTTTCGCATATCTCCAGCTGCAATCAGTCTTTCTCTTCAGCCTCCTGTTGCCTGATTTTCCCTCCAAGCACCCCAAATATTGGTGGGGAGGAGTGCTCCGAGAGCCCGGGATTCAGGAAACCCAAAAATCTTGATAGATTTTAAAAGTCAGTCTCGGATCTCTGTGAAGTTCCCAAGAGCTGACCTAATTAATTTACAAGCCTTGAGACAAAGTTCAAAAAAACTCCATTCATTTATTAGGACTTCTGTGGAGCCGAAACTAAATCCCACTTAATGGTGTCAGAACTTTACCCCTGTGTCCCCTCCCCTCTGCCTGACGTCATCAATCACATTTGCCAACAGGACGTTGCAGCAGGGTTCTGGACATGCACATTCACATCCCAGTTACAAGAATATGAGACTTTACTCTAGCCAGAAGTATGCATGGAATTTTCCTCCCTTCTCAAGTTGATAGTAGTTGTGGAAACGCTTTAGACATTGACATACAGGGCCCGCACAGGGAGGGTGAAAAACATGCGCTCCCCACCATGGTGCAGGAGGCCAACTATGGCACACCCAGCATGGCCACACCCACCCAGCAACCAGGTAGAGAACTCATTGGTAAAATTTTTGAAGCCCACCCCTGATTCTCCCCTATTTTTCATGTTCTTTCATTATCCTCTATTAGCTCAGAATTAGCTGTTGTTGCCTTTATTCTTTCCATTTTGATTCAAAACACTGGAGATTACCATTTTTTCTATCTTTCTATAAACTGTCACCCAAAACAGCAATGCATACAATTGTTTTGTTTTTTTAAAACCCAGTTTCCTAAATATATCATAGGTTAATGCTTTTAAAGTACATCTAGCAAATGCAAACAAATGTGTTTTGAAACCAGAGCCATACATGACATCTTTCCTTGGTTGTGTGCCAAAGGGGAAAAAATATATCATGGTCAAGTGATCATGGTTTCAAATGCAAATCTTAGCAGATCCATAATTTGGTTTACATAGTGCTTTAGGAAAGGTGATTAATCGTCCTTGAATGCCAATGTGCACTCTGGGGATGCAGTATGAACAACAAATGAGGTAATGTTTTGCAAGAATCTGAGTGGCTATGGTTGCTTGAGAAAAACACTGAATATCAAAGGCACATAATGCTAAACTCTTATTTAACAGCATGCTCTACAAAATCTATCTTTAAGTATCTGTTCCAATCAGGTGCTTTGCTATTGGGCTGCTTTGAAAGAAGATTTTTGTTGACTCTCAAATTTATTGTATTGTATTGCTTTCCTGAAGCAAGTTCCATAGCTGCATAATAACTGCATTCCCTGCCTTTCTGTTTGCTACATATATTCTTCTTGATAGGTTTTGGCCACTCTTTTAGCCCTCCTTTAGTAACACTTACTTTCACATATTTGTCAATGTTATTTGTCTTACAATAGGTGAGCAACATTATTTTTCAGAGTTCTAATGTGTGAGTAGAAAAATGAAGGTACTAAACAAAAGATAAAAGGAAAAAAAGACCTTTTTCAAATATTCCCCCCTCTCCCACAAACACATCCTTTACAAATCTAGGCTTAGAGAAGTACTACTTAGTTAGTTAGCCTAGTATTAATTGGGAATGATAGTTCAGATTTTTAACTGCAAGACACAAAGTGATAAAGGAATATGAAAATAGTATTAGATGTGAATAATTTATGCTTAAGAAAATTGTAATGTTAAATAAAGTGGTGTAAAATTGGAAAAAGAAACTGGTGAAAGAAGAAAGTTTTTGCAGATATGATCATCTGTGCCTATGTCAATATTTATTTTGTTGCTGAAAACTTCTTGGAGTTAGCCTAAAGACTCTTCTGTCCTTGGGGAAGTGTTTCCAATTCTGGGAGTCAGTAAATATGCAGTCCACTTCATCATGGACCACTTGCAGTGTCTACGTAGCAGCCCCATGATTGTAGCAGTATTGTTTTGAATGGTAACATCAGATGCCTTAAAAAGCCAAACCAAAAATATCAACTCCAGGAAACGCTAGAATTACTTTTATTGAGATTAGCTATAACAACAAAAATCTGATTAAGGTGCACCTCCTCACCTTATATACTGCACTCCAGTAAATCACAGTGTTGTGTGCCTAAGTTGTTTCTAAGTAGTTCTTGTTCCCAGAGCTTAAAAAATGTTTCCCAGTCTTTGTGTAGGTAATGATTCTCACATATTTCTGTAAAGGTCATCTTCCTTACAAAGTGGAATCAAAATGGCAAAATAGAGTTTCAAATCTCCAAATCTCATAAGCATTTCAGTACGATTAGACCAATGATACCGAAAGCTTCCTGGAAGTCAGGAACTTACCAACCCCACCCTCTAACATCTAACTCCCAATGCATCTAAGAAAAAACCTCATGCTAGTACTTTGGCATACAAAGCCCTGAATTCTCAAAGAGTAAATGTAGGAAGGCTTCCTAGGATACTAGGGGCTTTGCCAAATGTGGTAGTAATGATGGAAGGACAAAAACTGTTCACACCATACTGATCATATTGCCAGACTTACTGTTCTCTCCTTTTTGTGCACATACTTCTTTTCTTTATAGAAATCTTCGCAACATCAATTTACATACCTATAAAATAAAAGATACAGCAACTTTTGGACATTTATATGCATGACAGGTTTATAGGATTATAAAGTTCAAAGAGCTCTGAGGAAGGGTCTCAATCATTCAATCAATCAGATCAGATCAACTTTTAGTGACCACATATATACATCTTCTTCCAAGTTGATCCAGCCCCAACCTGGCCCTTCAAGTCTTTCAGAAGTGTACTCTTTGTGGCTGTATTTGTATAGCAAAGAAAAGAAAATAATCAGCAGCAAGGAATGGACTCAACACCTTTTCAGATATTGTTAACTTCTCAAAAGAGCTAGAACTTTGCATGATGAGTCCAAAATATGATAATTTTAGCATGGTCATTACTGTTTCACATGAGAATACTGGATTAATTTGTTCTGTGGTCCATTTGCTTGTTTTGACAATACCCTTGGTATTGTCAGGGGTATTTTCCATTACCAAATTTCAGAAGTGTGATTACTTCTTTGGTCCCTACTTCGTCTAAGTCCAACTCCCCTGCAATAAAGCATCACAAAAAAAGCAGTTCCCCGCACAAATAGCATTTCCAAGGTCTCCCTACCAAGTGTTAGTCTGTGCCCTATTTCTTTATTAGCTAGTTCCTTTACTGTTAATAATTGATCCTAAAAGAAAGTAGTAATTCACTACAGTGCTATTCACATTATCAGCCCTAAGGCTGGTTGTTGTATCTGTTGTCATTGGTTTAGTTTCCTCTATGGTTAATTGTACATATTACTGTACTTTCTTTTCTTCCTTTTTACTGTACTTGACTTTGATTACTAGTGTTTGCAGATCCTTAGCATTTTTGGTTATCAAGGTAGTGTCATCAGCACAGTGCACACTCATCTTCTTCCAGTCTATGCTCACTCAACAGCATATTTATTATTGTTGATTAGCCAAATGGCCATATCAAAATACAGAATATAAAACATAAAACATTAATAAGATTACATAAAATGGAATAAATGAAACAGTTTAAATGAAAAGAACAAAGAATGCAAATCATATTTCTACCAGACTCCTTCAATAGATATTCATCATAAATGTTGGATAAATAAGGAGGGACATTTTGTCCCCAACCTGGAGACATTCTCTTTTACCATGTTCCATTCAGACCATAGATTCCTATCTTGTTTATAGGTTTGCCATGAGGACAATTCTGGGATTCCCATTCTCCTAAGTACATGCCAGCGCTTACATTATCAACCCAGTTGAAGGTCTTTTAATAATCAATGAAGTGCATATTTACTTTTTTTATACTCTTTGGCTTTCTTAGTTATCCAGAATGCATCAACAATTTTGTCTTTTGTTCCTCAGTCTTTTGCCAGATGATCATTCAATCACTTTCTGAAGACTTCCAGTGAAGGAGAGCCCATAACTTCATTCCCAAACCTAGAGGAATATCTGATCACTTTTGATGATGCAGATTCCTTGATTGAATGATTATTCCATTCCCACACTTGAAAATAACCTTAATTAAACCTGTTGAATAATCAATATTGTATTATGTGCTCAAATAAAAGAAAAGGTTTTGGGGTTTCAGTTACATGAATATTGTCATTCCTCTTTCAGCCACATTTTAATAAATCCCTCAGGTTACAGAAATTCAGTCATCACAGTATTTCTGATTGATTCACTTATATATTCTGTAGTCACGTATAAGTTGAAGAGCTAAAAAAGAGGGAATACTTTAGGCCCACTTGTGATCTCAGCTGCAAATAAAACCCTCATGGATCTTCATTTCTGTATGAGACTCAAAGTCTTTAATGTTTTAATTGCATAGAATACCAGGCCACCAAATGATTTATTCATTAACAATGAATGAGAAAACAGCATAGGGATGCTCTCATGCAAATGAAAGTATATGTAATCAGTTATTTAAGTAATTCATCTTTGTCCTAATTTCAACTATTTAATTCCCCTCAAATGATGTTATTTTAAAAAAGAAGGATCCCTTTTAGATAAGCAAGTATTCGGCAGTTTGGCTGCTTCAAAGATGGCATCTTTCACAATTTCAGGGCAACTTAAAATTGCATAGCTTTCTAGTATAGAGATCTATTTATTTTGCTTAGGTAAAATGTTCACAACCTGGCACCTTCCAGTTATGCAAGTGCTGCAACTCCCATTAATGTGATCTGCCTGTCTGACTGATTGTCTATCATATATCTATCATGGCACCCATCTCACTATTCAAAACTCTGCATTATGACTTTAAACACCAGAGAAATTATTTATATTGTATAAAGGAACTTCAAATGTATATTATAAAGGTGAACAACGTAAAGGGACATTTTATCATGCATTAACAAAAGCAAAAAAAAATAATAATGATCCAAATACCTACTTTGATATAAAGGATTTTAAAGATGAATATTCAGTTGAAACCAGAACTTTTCCTTTTAGGATTAATGGGTATACAGTTTTAAAAAAGACATGGAAGATTATGTCAGTATATGATAACAACAGCAAGATTATTCTATGCACAAAGATGGAAAGATTTGATACTACCCTACCACTATGGAGGAATAGTTGGTGACGTTTACATATTTATCCAGCAATGGGTAAATTAACCTCTCTGATTAGAGAAAAGACACTGTTCATATTTCTTGATAATTGGAACGAATGTTTTGTGTGGTTTTGTATTTTGTATATAATACCTGACTTACAAGTTTGGTAGTTCAACAAGTTAGATTATCCAAAGAATAATATAATATAACTTTAGAGACAAAGGTCAAAATATATTTGGACTTATAATTGCTATAAGAACATTGGAAACTACTTCTTTATACTGTTTTTCTTTATTTTTCTTTGACCTTTTTCCTTTTCTTGCACTTATTGCTTTTTCTTTGATTTCTTTTTTTTTCTTTTTACCTTTCTTATTATCTATTAGTTTATGTTAGCCTTTACCTTCTTATTTAAAACCTTTAAATAAAAATAAAATGCAGCCTTGAACCCAAAAGTTCATTCAGTGTTTGTGTTTTTGAATTTCAGACAGAATCTCCTTGGTTAAATGAGTTACTGGCAAGCCTTAATAAGTCAAGCTGGCAAGGAAATTGTTAAAAAGAAGTAATGAAATTGAGAAACATCTCCTAAGATAATGCAGAGAGCAGTCTTGATGTACTGTATGTCAGATCCTTTGTTTTCAAAGCTCAATTCTTTTTTCTGTTCACAAAAAAAGCTAACTAATACAGTGCAGAACAGTGGATAGTTAAATGGGTTGTTTGTTAAGATGTTCTCTCTTAACATGAAAGCAAAAATGGTAGGCTATTTAAACAATACAGAAGATAATATATGTCTGTGAGGGGGCGGATATGTATCTGTCTCTGAAAAGAGAACATTTTAACAGATTTCAGTTTCTTAAAAGGCATGATAATTAGCAATCTATTACTATATGCAATACAATATTGAATCTAGAAAATTATCATTTCTTGCAATCTCTAATCCCCATTATGGAATACAGTATGAAATTGCAGGCCATTGAAAACATGCCCATATTTAATTATATTTAAGGACCTACAACTCTATGCAGAATGGCTTCCACTTATTTGTAATAATTTTATTGAACTTTATAATCAGAAAAGTAAAAACTAATGCAAACTAAAAACATGAAAGAGTAAAAAGAAAAAGGAAAGTGCAGAAAAGAAAAAAAATAGAAAGAAAAAATAGAAAAAAATAAGACCATAGTAAAGAAAAGAAAAAGATAAAAAATAATTTCCTCCTTTCCCAGAATAAGTATAAACAATTTTATTAATTTATCACCTCTTAAAAATACAATGTTTCTGCCAACCTAACAGTTAGAGCTGAGGTAGCGCAGTGGTTAGAGTGCAGTACTGCAGGCCACTTCAGCTGACTGTTATCTGCAGTTCAGCGGTTCTAATCTCAACGGCTCAAGGTTGACTCAGCCTTCCATCCTTCCAAGGTGGGTGAAATGAGGACCCAGACTGTGCTGACTCTGTAAACCGCTTAGAGAGGGCTGAAAGCCCTATGAAGTGGTATATAAGTCTAACTGCTATTGCTATTGCTATAGTTCAAAAGCATGTAAAAATGCAAGTAGAAAAATAGAGACCACCTTTGGTGGGAAGGTAACAAGTGTTCCGTGTGCCTTTGGCATTTCATCATGCCAGTCACATGACCACGGAGATGTCTTGAAAAGCGCTAGCTCTTCAGCTTTGAAATGAGATGAGCACTGCTCCCTAGAGTCAGAAACGACCAGCATGTATGCCTAGGGGAACCTTTACCTTTAAAATACAATGTGTTTTCTTCATCCCATATTCTCTTATCTGTAAAAAAGTCTTTAAAGCCTCATCATTTAGAAGTCATCGGCAAAAGTCCATTAAGGGTTACCAAAGGTAACAAAATCTAATTTTAATTAAATAAACCAACTTCATACTACTTCCTTTACTTTTAAAAATCTTGATCTTTAATCCCTTCAAATAATGTCCTTGATCTAGACATTATTTCTTTTCTTTCTTTCTTTTTTGTCTCTCCTCATAAAATCCTTCAAAACTTTAACAGATCACCTTTTGTAAATCCAATATAGAAAAGGTATTCAAGTTAACTCTTGATTTATTTTGTATATCCCTTTTTATTAAGACATCAGCTAGTTTCATTTACATATCTATTTTTCCATATGATTCTTGTTTAAATCTGCTTTCAAGTTTCAGTCCTCTTTCATAATATATTTTAAACACAATCTATTTATAAAATTACACACTTAAAATTATTTTCTGCATGCATTGTTCACAAATATCCTTCAATACATCCAATGTTGAAGAATATTGTATTCTGTATTAGTAAATCCTTTAATTTTAATATTTATTTGCTTTTAGTTCTTTCTAGTGTCCAACCTTCAAAGTTCCATCCTAACATTTGTTTTTAAACAAAACAAGGCAACAGTATTTTCCTCATGGGACAGATTCTTATAATTAATTCAAAACCGTATTTCAAATCAATCTGGATCCTTGGTCTATTTTCCAAAATCAACATTTTGCTATTTATTTCAACAACAAAAAAAATTTTTCCTTCTTAAACTTATATTTAAAACATATTTAATTAAGGATTGAGGGAAACACTCACCCTCTGTTATAAAAAATGTGTCACTCCAAAGGTTCTTAATAATATCAAAGCACTTCTGAAAGCGATTAAGAAATCTGGCTCTGAAAACTTTTTATCTATATAGGTTACATTACAACTGTGAGTTTGATTGAAATCCTTCCACTATTAGCTGATCAACTCACAAGTCAATCACAAAAATTCTCAATTCCTCCAGGCTATTTCTAAGGAGCAGCTATCCAGAGTACAATGGATGATCTCATGATCTCTCCTTTTTCCAGAGAGACAGAATTCACCATCTGAAAGAGTGGGGATAACATTGCCGTGGCAATGAATAGTCATTTGACTATTCATTGCCACAGCAATGTTATCCCCATCTTTCGGTGATGTCTAGTTTGCCATGAATCATCTGGAAGTAAACTACAAGTCTCCAAAAAGCTTCCACTTGAGCTAGTATTTATTTTACTAGTTCTCAGTGTGGTACTACAATATATACTGTGACTTGCCAATTTGTTCAGTTTTCTATTGAGATAATTTATTATTAGATGTTTGGCTGCAAACATGGAAACAATATCTGAAATCAAGCTATCTTTTCTTTTTCACACCTTACACACACATAGAATTGTATTGCTTTTCTGTCTGGTTCCTGCTCCTTAAAAAAGGTATTCTTTATCTGTGTTGTCACATTGGTCCCAATATTCCTTTAATTCCCTAGACCTTAGTCATATATATTCCCAAATTTTTCTTTGTTTCTTAGCTTTCATATTCAACATAAGAATAAAAACCTGGAGAAAAACCTGCAGAAGATTTGAAATTCTAGGATAGCAAAACAATGAAACAAAAAATGGGACGGGGGGGGAGGGGGATGATTAAGAGCCATTTATGTGAGTTGACAGATTTTGTGCATATCTGAATGTTGCAGACATTATCTGTAATCTTGCCCATCTCAAAGCTAAATTAATGCAATATCTGCCTCATCCATCAGAATTTCACCAAAATTATTTTCCTCCTCAAAAGCAAATTATCTTCCACCAAGTTCAGTGGATAAATAAAGTCTATATATGCCTGTTAAAATGCCAGGTTTCTGAGATGGGAAAAAAAAAAGATAAATCACTTCAGAATCTGTTCCACCTTTAACATAAGCTGTACAATTCAATTCTAGGAGGGCAATTCATCTAGTGGGGGGAATAGTAAAAAAAAAGTACAATATGGTTGCATAAAGATGCACACCTTTAAATTAATACTTTTTTGAAGCATCTTTTGATTTCATAATAGTATTCAGTCCACTGGGGTAGGAGCTTATCAGCATGGAACATTTTGCCTTGAGAATCCTTGCAAAAGTCTCCAAATCTGTTACAATGCAAGGACATCCCCTGTGCACAGCTCTCTTCAGCTCACACCCCGGATTTTTGTTTGGATTAATGTCTGGACTCTGAGTGGCTGTTCCAAAACTTTCATCTTCTTCTGATGGAGCCATTCTTTTGTTGATTTGGAGATATGCTTTGAAATACTGTGTTGAAAAGTGAAATACCTCTTCACCTTCAGCATTTAATAGAGGCTTGAAGGTTTTATGTCAAAATTGACTGATATTTCAAGTTTCCTCCAGCTTGACTAAAGCCTCAGTTGCGGCTGAAGAAAAACAGATCCAAACCATAATGCCCTCCCACAGTGTTAAACTGTAGGTATGGTGTACTTTTGGTGATGCTCAGTGTTTTTCTGCCAAACACACTTTTGGAATTATGGCCAAAAGTTTCGATATTGGTCTCATCAGACCATAACACATTTTCCTACATGCTTTTGTCAGATTTGCTGTAGGTTTTGATAAAATAAGTTGGGATTGGACATTTTTGTTTGTTTCCATCTTGCCACCTTGCCCCACAAATAGAGAACTACAAAGAATACAGTAGATTGTTGTCATATGTAGCACATAACCAGTACTTGCCAGACATTCCTGCAATTCTTTTAATGTTGCTTTAGGTCTTTTGGCATCCTCTCAGACAAGTTCTCTTCTTGTTTTTTAATCAATTTTGGGGGGACATCCATATCTTTCTAATGTCACTTTTGTGCCATGTTTTCTCCACTTCTTCATGACTGTCTTCGCTGTGTTCCGTGGTTTAGCGTGACTGATACTTTCCAGCAATGGGATCCCTTTCACACTTTGTAAGATCATGGCTTTTGGGGTAAAGGGAAATCCAATAAATGTCAGGAATCTCCTACTATAACAGCTAAACTTAATGTGGGCTTGATCAGAGTCACTTGAATTGAGTAGGTGGGTATGTTCTGACACTACTTAACTTCAATTGTCAGTTTGAATGTGATGGGATAATTATGAACTCAGCCACATCTCTGCTTATAAGAGATTATGAACTCTTATGCAGCCACATTATTCTAGTTTTGTTGTTGTTGTTTTCTCCCTTTAATATTTCACTTTGTTTTTTAATTGAATTTTACATATTTTAAACTATGCTAAAGTTGAAAAGAATTTTGATTTTTTTTTACATCTCCAAAACTAGGTATTTTAAGATGGGTGTGTAGGCTTTCTATAGGGACATGATGGCTCAGTGGCTAAGACCCTGAGCTTGTCAATGAGAAAGGTCAGCAGTTTGGTGGTTTGAATCCCTAGTGCCACGTAACAGAGTGAGCTCCCGTTACTTGTTCCATCCTCTGCCAACCTAGCAGTTTGAAAGCATATAAAAATGCAAGTAGAAAACCACCTTTGGTGGGATGGTAACAGCATTCCATTTGTCTTCGGCATTTAGTCATGCCAACCTCATGACCACGGAGATGTCTTCCGACAGTGCTGGCTCTTCAGCTTTGAAATGTAGATGAGCACCGCCCCCTAGAGTCAGGAACAACTAGCACATTTATGCAAGGGGACCCTTTACCTTTAGGCTTTCTATATCCACTGTGTTTCAAAACAACGAAAGAACAAAATGGAAAGAGGGAAGGAGAGGACATCTAAATTGTCCCTGCCTCCATCTGTTTTGAGATTATTCTAAACAAAGAAATAAAGATCTTATTATGAGGTTACATTTCCATGTCTAATTTTCTTAATTCCTTTGCGCCCAGCATTAGCCAACAAATATAGAGGAAAAACAAGTACCATCATGGCAGAATCCTAGATTTCTGAATAAAAGGAAAGCTCCCCCCGCCCAACCTGGTTAAATAACCAAAATAACTGCTAATTTGTAGTTTAACAAATGTGTACAGTGTAAAATGAATATGAATAATCTGTCAAGCGTATTTGCTTGAAAAATGGGGAGTATAAAAAGATAATGAAACCTCTATACTTATCTTCCATTCCTAGATGCTAATTCATCATGTTAAATTAGCTTGGATATTGCCACAAGATGTTGCGCATTATTCTTGCAAGTTCAGATAACTGATATTTTAAAATGTAATCTGTGCTAAGCATTCCATGCAATTTGAAGGCTTGTTCTTTTAAATAAAAACTAACATATTCAAAGGGCGGCATTGAGAAAGCATTTCTTCTGCCTTTGGGCTTAGATGTAAAGCTGAATGTGACAAGAAAGAGGAGCTAGCTAGTTATTAAAGCTATTAATCCATGAACATTGTGTGGTTGCTCTTATAATTTACAGAGCACTTCAGCCATTTTGAAGGTTTTCCCCAGGTTGACTGCACTATACAGAATATCGACTTGAACCAAGAAAACAGGGGTTTATTTTTCACATCTTCCTATTTTTTCTACTGGTTTTTTTTTTTAATGTTAATCGGTTACAAGAGATGTAAGAAAAAAAAAATAGACTACTTCTTATCAGCTTCAGTCACCTCATCATCATGACTGTGTGCCTTCAGGTTCTTGGTTTGCCCCAATTCTGTTATCTTTGGGATCTGCACTAAAAATGGAAGAAAAAACTTAAACCTAAATATTTTATCTTCAGAAATCAAACAAAATGATCTGCTAGAATACCGAGGAAGCAAGTATGATTGAGATTAGAAATTTTGCAAAGCATTCTTCCAGAAATGATTTCTCATAATGCCACTGTATTTTTCCTGAGAAATTACTCAGATTTGTTTTGTCTTTATAGAAAACATAATGCTGTAAATTAAAGGCCTATATGGAAGACTTAGCCAATGTAACACATGCACAAACTGAAAAATGCATTCATCTTATCCAAATCCAGTACTTTTGATTTCCCTTAAGAATCATCTACTGTTTCTTGCCTAAGAAAAACTTCCAAATTCACTGTGGATGATTCACTTGAAATACATTATCAGTAGCAGCCATGAAGTGCTACTAAAATTTTACCTCAAGCTACTCTGCGTAATTTCTGTTCCTTCCAAATTTAATAGGGAAAAAAATCTATGTATGTAGTCATTAAGAGTCAGTTCCAACTTGATAGCACAAAATCAATCTATTAGAAATCTTACTAATGAAGAACAGAATAGAAAGAAGCATATAATACATAAAATGATGTTTGGCTTTTAGGAATATGATTTAGGAGCTACTAAGGCTCTTAATAATATTTTTCTTCCCTTCTGTATTGAAGGTTCAATTAATTTGCATGGCAGGAACAAGATGATAATCTTTTCTAGACTACTTGGAAGAGCCAGTTTTTATTTCCAATAAACTAAAGGTTCCCCTGCATATGTGTGCTAGTCATTTCTGGCTCTAGGAGCAGTGCTCATTTGTTTCTAAGCTGAAGAGCAATGCTGTCCAAAGACCTCTCTGTGGTCATGTGGCCGGCATGACTAAACACTGAAGGTGCATGGAGCAGTGTTACCTTCCCACCAAAGTGGTCCCTATTTTTCTATTTGCATTTTTGGCATGCTTTCGAACTGCTAGGTTGGCAGATGCTGGAACAAGTAAAGGGAGTTCACTCTATTACGCAGTGCTAGGGATTCGAACCGTTGAACTGCCAACTTTCTTTTCCCATAATGCTCCCCATATTACAAGATATTGTGGAAAATTTAAAATGGCAGTCCATAAATTATCATTACACAATAATGATAATAATAATAATGTGCAGCAAAATTTCACAAACTGACTACCTACAATGCAATGACCGCATTGCTAAGATCATTCACTAAAATTGTGCCAAAAGTTTGGATTTGAGTACAGCAAAAACCACTGGGAACATCAGGTTCAGAAGGTTTTAGAGAATGAGAAAGTCAAGATCTTGTGGGACTTCAGAATTCAGACTGACAGGCACTTGGCCCACAACACACCTGACATAATAGTTGATAAGAAAAAAGTATGGTTCATTGACATTGCAATACCTGGAGATGCACGAATTGAAGATAAACAGCAAGAAAAAAAATCACAAAATACCGGGACTTGCAAATTGAAGTTGAGTGACTGTGGAAAAAGAAATTGTGTGTTGTCCCCATTGTAATTGGAGCCCTTGGAGCAATATCGAAAGGGCTACCTTGCTATTTGGAATTTTTAAATTTATCAGACTTTCTGATTCTACAAAAAATCACCCTACTTGGAACAGCTTATATCCTCCGACGTTAATAGTAATAATAATAATAATAATAATAATAATAATAATAATAATAATAATAATAATAATATTATAGTGGGATTTCCGTATACAAACGGACAAAATACTGGCGCATAATACACCAGACATCACACTGGTTGAGAAAAACAAGGTTACAATCATAGATATTGCAATACCAGGTGATAGCAGGGTCGTCGAGAAGGAACATGAAAAAATTGCAAAATACCAGGACTTAAAAATCAAAATTCAACGACTATGGCACAAACCAGCAGTGGTAATTCCAGTGGTAATTGGCACACTGGGTGCTATTCCAAAAGCACTGGAATTACATTTAAAACAGTTAAAAATTGACAAAATCACCATCAGTCAAATGCAAAAAGCCGCACTGCTTGGATCTGCACGCATATTACGAAAATACGTTATGACGTCCTAGGCCCCTGGGTGGGGCCCGACTAGTAACCAATGCCAAATCCGGCGAAACAACTGGCTGCTGTGATACAATTGAATAATAACAATAATAATAATAGATCCTTTAATCAGATTTATTAATCCACTTTGGAAATTGGTATATGATGTTAAAATATTGGTGTGCATCAGTAATGGTATCCTATTATCTTCAAAACCAGTTCGGTATCAGGAGCACATGCGCAGAAGGTGATGACGCCTGGGTGGGTGGGCGGATCCTTGCACCACCACCACTACTAGTTTGTCTGAACCGGTGCGAACCGACAACATACCACTTTGATGTGCATGCCCTCTCAAACATAACATGGACAATATACCTAAATAAGCAACACAAGTAAGGAAGCATATACTGCTCAATTATTATACATTTCCAGTAGATTTCTAGATCTGATTTGTTCGAACAGAAATTTCAGTTTTACTCAAAATGCAGAATGTCTTGGTTCTATTTCTAGACTTTTTACTTGGTGGTAAAAGGATGAAGCAGTCAGCAAACAATGTATATGCAATTGTCACAACTGGGAATTGGCTAGTTAGATATAATCTGCAATGAGATCTGGTGATCTTTTGTCACCTAATATAATTCACAATATTGTTATATACAATCTTTATTTCATGTCACAGTAGTAAGAAAGGAATGGTGCAAACTGACCAGGTAGTTACACAATATGCTGGAAATTGTAAGTGCAAACTTTTCTACCATAAACAGCAGTGCATTTAGAACAGAAGGATTTCAAATCAGAGACTTATTATTTTCAAAAAGTCTTCTTTTTAAATCCTAAACATATTAGCTGGCAAACATGTTAAAGCTTAATATTGTGGGTTAGTTAAAGAAAAGATTTGGTGACATAAAGAGTCATGTCAACAGATTCATGTCTTCCTTAGAATATTTTTCTTATTCAGTTTGACCCCTTTGCTCTGCCATCTGTTTGGGACTTTTCATACATCCATCTCTTTTTCACTTCACCACTTTAGTAACAGCTGCCAGGAAAAATCAGCCAGGAAGGACATCCCCTACATTAGTGCTTGCAGAAATGTGTGCATGCTGATATTAGGAAGAATATTAGGATTCAGCCAGGATTGGTTGTTATGTATTATTGTAAAACATGTGTAATAGTATACCAAAATCTAAAATAGATTTAATCTTTCACCTCCCTTCAACCTGTACTTTATTCCACAGTTTTGGAATTTTGTGGAAAATGTTTGCATTTTTTATGTCACTAAGAGTCGATGAGATGAGATGAGAAATACAGAAATATGATAAACAAACAAACATAATATACTGAAAAGACCCAGGCTTAGTGATAGATCTATGTTTTTTCTAAAAGAGATGTCTATTTAAATTATCTCTAGACAAAGCACAAACCATAATACGGAGGATAATTTATATATTTATATGGATCAACAATGAAACATGTTTATTTATTAAGAAGGTGTGGTAAGAGAAATGACAATAATGAACAGCTTCCTTTGTATGCATTTGTACTAACCTTTCTTCAACCCACAGATTGGCATTTTATTTTGTCATGTAGTATTCAGATTAGCACTATGCATAACTGAATCAAATAAATCGTTATTCTGAATCATGGCTTATTTTGGTATGTAGATCTACAAGTAAACATTGGAACAAGGGACTAACTATCCTGTTCTGTGGCCGGGAATATGGTTTTTAAAATGGAAGTGCTGATCCATCACTAATATTTAGTAGTTTCCCATGGTGCAGGGTTCAGTAAACATACATCATATTCAAATATATTTTTTCCTCAAATGCCTAGAAATTTGCAACATTATAAAAATACATTATCAACCTTATGTACTAGCCCTACTCTTAATCTGTAATTGTTCGTAATATCTTCTAATGCCATGTAATTATTAAAGGAGAGGAGGCTGTTAGGAAAAATGAGCAATAACTCTAATTCAGCATGATAAATGTGGTTTACTTCATAACAATTCATAGGGACGCGGTGGCTCGGTGGCTAAGACGCTGAGCTTGTTGATCAGAAAAGTCAGCAGTTTGGCAGTTTCCCTAGTGCCACGTAACAGAGTCAGCTCCCGTTACTTGTCCCACCTTCTGTCAACATAGCAGTTCAAAAGCATGTAAAAAATGCAAGTAGAAAAATAGGAACCACCTTTGGTGGGAAGGTAACAGCATTCCGTGCGCCTTTGGCGTTTAGTCATGTCAGCCACATGACCACGGAGAAGTGTTTGGACAGCACTGTCTCTTCGTCTTTGAAACAGAGATGAGCACCGCCCCCTAGTGTCAGGAATGACATATGTGTGAGGGGAACCTTTACCTTTTACATAACAATTCAAAATTGGTAATTTATGAGCTCAGTATTCTAAATTCTCTGGAGTGGCCAATTGGTCAACCTCCCTTTTTTAACATATTTTTTTAATTGTAAGCTTTTTTTTCATTTATATAAAATACAGAAAGATTTTTCTTTAAAAAAAACAGAATTCCAGTCTAGGGGGTAATTGATATAGAGAAGCTTCAGCTGAAGTACATCTGGTATAATCAGGCACTTGACCAGATGAAATTAGGCCCTAGCATTTATAAAAGACCCAGCCAATTATAGTGGCAGTTGATAATGCCTGTCACTGTAATGGTGATTCTTTACCTTTAAAAAATGAGCTGATTAGCATAATACTAGAATTTAGAGACATTCTTGAAAATTAGAATGGTAATTGTAACTATCATCTGTCTGTCTGTGTCTATCTTCCACATCAGTGGGTTATGCAGGGCCCCAACGTTTCTCCAACCATGCCAGGTGCTACATATTATTCCACTTCTGATATGTTCTGTTCGGCTTCTGAAGTCTGAGCTTCCAATTTGATTTTCCTATAATGGGTATATAATTCAAGTCTTGGAGAACTAAGCAATAAACACAAAATCTGAGCATAACAAAAAGCTACTTATCTAGTTTTTCCTAACAAGCACATTATAGGTTCCAATCTAATTGAAATCTAGTATGACAGTCCCTCAGGATAGTGCTACAATAAAAATTACAAGATATCTGTAATTAATTTGGGATCAGTTATCTAATGTTAACTGTATTACATACTCAGCACTTAATAGTTCAACTATCCATTCTCTCTCCCGGCATCTATTATCCAAAGGAGGAAAAAAATGAATACACAGTACTGATCTAGGAATGTGAAAAAAATGAGCTACATCAATGATTTGAAAATCTAAAAAAGGTATACGACACAATATGGGGTGGATGTAACAAACCATAGTTCTACATATTCTACATACAGATAGTCTTTGATTTACAACTGATTGCTTAGCAACCATTCAGCGTTAGTACAGACCCTGTTAGCCTCCAAAACATTAGCAAATCATTTGTTTTCCCGCATCTATTGACAGAAATCTTGCCAAACTAAAGCAAACACTTTGCATCATTATTGAACTATCTCATTATACTGTGAGAACTTTTCGGAAGCAGATGACTTTGACCCCCTTCTTCCCAACCAAACTATCTAAACCAGGGCTGTCAAACCCGCGCTCTGCAGGCCAGATGCATCACATGCTGGCCACACTACACCCAGTATAGTAAAGGGGGGGAGTCAAGATACGTCACGTGACGATGCTGTGATGACGCGAGTTTGACGCCTATGATTTAACCTTGCTGTATCTTTTTCTTCTGTAATGCACTCCCTCTCTCCTGGGAATCAGGAATACATTCCACCTTAAACCCTCCAAAAGTTATTTCCAACCTGGTTTCAAAGTTCTGATGTCATCCACTTTCAGTCACATCACCACATTCTCAGAAACTGAGCCAAGCATCCTATAGTCACACAATAATGATTTACAATGGTTTGCTGGAAACTAGCATTACAACCATCACCACTTATGACCATTGTCAGGCTCAATTATGGTCATAAGTCAAAGACTACCTGTATTCCTGCTTAATTAAGCATATATGCAAGGATAAATTTTAAAAATCGTAAGTACTTAATCTGGTTCCCACCACTTTGCAATGTATTTATTTTCCTAAGATCCATGTGATGAAAGGATATGCAATTATCCCTATTTAAGCCACAAGTGCAGAACAGATTTTGACAGTAATTGCAACACTGTTTGGTATGCTAGTCTATTAGTCACTGTCAAGAACAGTCATGAGAATTAAAGTTCTATATAGTTATACGGTTACAATTATTTGTAATTAAATTCCTCATTGTTTATGGGAGAGCATCTCTGGATATTCTCTTCCAGTTATTAATGTAGGGCTCATGGATCTCTGTGGTGAATTATCATGATTTGCTTACATGATCATGCATATATATCTTTTTTTTTTAAAAAAAAAAAGTATCAAAATCATATGTCTGTTCTTTTTGTTAGGCAATGTAAGTATGTTGAGGGTGGTTGGAGAGAGGATAGTTGGTAGAGGTATTATCCTCCATGTTGGCTGAGAAGCCAGCAGTGAGGGCCACATATACATTGTGGTGGTTGTTTTACCAGCACATTCTCCAATTGGGCAACTGGATTTGAGGCAGCTGTGGTTGTAGGAACAGGTTATATCATGCAACTTTCCACATGGGATAGTGTCTGTTTTGGCCTTTTTTATCTTTTTCCTCACCCTATTCTATGGAGTTATGTGATCTGAATGAGAGGATCAACCTGTATTACCAAAAGCTGGGGGATTTCCATCTTAAAAATGTGGCATAAATTTAAGTTGTTGGGCAGGAATGAGAAGTGCTGATCTCACCTGGTGGCTGTACAACATTGCTCTACTGATGAATTTGGGCCTTAGGATGAGATGAGATTGCTGTTTGTGTACCCGCCTCTCTGCTACTTTGTTTCCCTATTAGAGCAGATCAATTTCAGGCCTACTATTGGGGACTATGGCAGAGCAACCTGCCTTCAGAATTGGATGCAGTTCAGAATTTAATAGCAACCATAGACTTGTTCCAAGATCTATTAATAGGTCAGTTCACAATAGGAGTCAAATGTTAGAACTGGGTTTTGTCTCTTGGCAAAAGCAATGTGATCTTTAGTTGGGATACATTATCATCAATCTCTTGCCATCAACAGATCATTCCTGTTAGACTACAGCTTCAGTCAGCCTGCTGCTGGTACCTGAGATGGACATGATCGGGCTCCAAAGGGAATTTAAATGAATCCCCGGAGCACTGGTACAAGCTCAACCAAAGCTTTACTTGCTGCTTGGAATGAACAAGTGATTGTGACCTTGGATCAGATCATGCTTGTCAGAATCTTTATGCATGTGAATCCCACAGAGCAATTTGCTTTTCAGAAGGGCTTAGAAGATGAATCAGTACAAGAAAGGCCTAAAATACTGCTGGACAAATGACAGGTCTAATTGAGCATAGATAAGAAGCTTTAATTAAGGATTACCTAATGATAGTAAGAATAGAGAAATCACTTATTTCAATAGATGAGAATATATGTAACTCAGTATTGAACTATGAAGTCTTTGGTGCTCCAGGAGCTTGGTAGTTTGCTTGCAGATGTTTCATTAGCCAACTAGGTAATATCATCAGTGCAAGTGAGTATGGGGCTTTTGTTCCCTGTTTACAGTAGCTTGCCATGGGTTCTGGTGAGGGTGTATTTTTCTCCTTGGTAGTTGATTAGGTTATTGTTTTCTGCTTGATTGAATTTATTGTCAATCAGCTTTGTATTACATTGCCCATATGTTGCAGAAATCCTCTCAACCTTTTATTATAGAAATATTCTTTGTATTATTTATATTATAATATTTGTAAAACTTACTATTTACAGAAATAACTATATATTTACTTGGGTTCTTTTGCTTTCTTCTGGTCAATCACCAGGGTCTTAATATTAGTATGTGACCCTATTCACAACTCAGTACAGTGGTACCTGGATACTCAGCAAACCAAGTGGGATACTATGTGATCCTAGTGAGTCATGAGGCAGCTGACAACAGCAAGTTATACCTTGCACATTGATTACCAGGAGAAAGATGAGTACCTGGACAAGCGTTTTGCTTCAAAGTGTGTCAAATTTGACAAACTTTGAAGCAAGTATCGAGGTACTACTGTACAAGGCACCTACTGGGAGGCAAGGGAGCAGAAAGCCACATAGTGATATAAACCCTGACCCTCTTTTATTTGGGATACAACATTGTGCAGGTATTATATTGCATGCGCACAACCAGGACAAGATTCCTTTGAAAAATATGTCCAATGAGATTATTTTCCCAGAGAGGTCCATTCCTTGGGGAAGGTCCTCCTTTCCTTGTCGTTAATTGCTTTTAGGGTTAACTGAAGAAGACACGCTGGCATCCGTTCTGTACAATGACCTGTCCTCTGCAGTCTGACAAGCTCCAACATTTAACATTTTTGTTATCTCTTAATAAAAGTTCTGTTAGTTGGCCTTCATCAGCTATTAACATAACCTTTACTTTTAATGAATTGCTGCTTTGAGATTCTTTTCAACGAAAGGCATAATAAAATATTTTTATAGCAAGAAAACCTATTTAAATCATACAGACAATTTTATGAGTCACTCTCAATGAGCTCCATAATTGTATTTCAATACACATGAACTTAAAGTAAATAATATATTTCCTACCCGATGGAACTACTGAGTTGGTATTCCCCTCATAACTATTTGTTTTATTTTTCATCATCATCATTTTAGCCATTGTCTGCCCACCCGCAGGATGAAGGCCTGTTCCACAGGTTTCCAACCAATATGGTCCTGAGCTTTCTTTTGCCAATTGGGCCCTCGGTACTTGCTGCTGTCATCAATCCATTTTGTTTTAGGTCTCTTTCGTGGAGACTTTTTATCAAGAGGGATCCATTCTATTTTTAAAATTTTTTATTTATTTATTAAATATGTTGCCCATCTCTCCAAGGCAACTGTTTTGACTATATGTAGCATAGCCTACATAAATTATTCTGATCTGTATGTATTTATTTAGAAAAGTTATATGCCTCCCCCATCTTATGAACCACAACTTGGGGAAGCTCACAGCCACAACAATAAAAAACATAAGAAAAACAATTAACAATGTTCTCCAAACAATTCCCAGTATCCCAAAGCAAGTAATTTGCCACTGCCTACTTTTACGATACTTCTACACTTTCACTATCTAACAGTTTATGGTGATCACCCATCCAAGAACTGGCCAGGTATGACCCTCCTTTTTAACACCAGGCAGGGCTAGCTAAATGCAATTCTCTTCATAGGATAGGCCATAACTTTGATTTCACTATCATCATCTTTATCACTGAGTTTACTTTGTCCAAGCCTTGTGGAAGGCTGATTGATTGCAAATTCCAGGTTTATATTGGTCATATTATAGAGATTTTCAGTACTGTTAACGTGTTGCTGTAGGTTTTGTTGCTGTTTGATTTTATTACACGTTTCCATGTTTGATTTCATAACAATTATGACAGTAGGCATTCCATGACTAGAAAACCATTGTGTGAAGGGTGCATAATCACGGGTTAATACATATTATTATGAAAAGTACTCTATATGTAGCTGTAAAGAGGAGAGGAAAGGGGTCTGTTAACAGTCAGGGATACATCATGATTCCCTGTATTCTGAAACCATTGGCACGCTGTACCATTCTGTGGGAGCTGTTCGAGGGAACAAGGACCATTTTCCTTCCCTAAAAATAAACTGAGAGGTAAATTTGTGTCTGAAGAGGTAATATTGTATTTAGTATCATATCCAGTCTGGGTGGAACATGTTAGGCACCTAACAGGCTAACTGGTAGCACCTAAAATGTGGAGTGGGGATCATGTCAGCTCAGGTGGCCCCCTCCCCAGCCAGCCATTCCCCCGCCCCCGCCCGACCTGCTCCCCGCCTGGCCGGCCGGCCAGCACAATGACTCACCGCTCTTCTCCTCCTCCTCCCCGTTCTGAATAGACTTTTCAAATTCAACCACACTGACTCTTCCAAATTCCGAAATTTTAGGAATGGCTATCAGTGTGATGGTGAACCTATGGCACACATGCCAAAAGTGCCATTCAGAGCCTTCTCTGCTGGCATGTGTGCCATTGCCCAAGGAGTTTCTTTCACAAGTTTGGAATGTCAGCGGGGATGGAGGAGGCGGGGGGGGCAAAGCGGTGGAGCACGATGGCAAGAAGCTTGGATGGAGCCGGAACACACAAGCTGCTGGAGGTGGGGGCCACCTGAGCGGCAATGATCCCAGCTCTGCTGCTCCTCGGCGGCATACTTTTGGAATGCCCTTTTGGAATGTCAGTGGGGACGGAGGAGGCGGGGGATGAGGCGGCAGTGCGCTTCTCGCCGCTACTGCGCTCTTGCCTCACCAACAGTAACCCTCACCGCACGTCACTGATTATATATATATATATATATATATATATATATATGTGTGTGTGTGTGTGTGTGTGTGTGTGTGTGTGTGTGTGTGTGTGTGTTTATTTGTGCTGATAAATAAATAAAGGGAGACTAGTATAGATCTATTTCAAGCTATTTAGCTCTCATCAGCTAGCCATACCCTTACTGGGATTTGAACCTGGGCTATATTGCACACTAGGCATACTAGGCAGAGATTTTAGCCATTAGGCCACACACACACATATATATACATATATATATATATATACATATATATATATATACATATATATATATATATACATATATATATACATATATATATATACATATATATATATACATACATACATACATACACATACACACATACATACATACATACATACATTCAATAAAGGAAAATTAGTTAAAAAGAAATAGATCTGTAAATGTACTGTATGTTGGATCTGGTTAGTTTTGTTTTTTGCAAATCTGTCAGGTGGTTTGTTGTTTGAAGGTTAAAATGTAAAACAAGATTGCACTTTTTATATAGAACTAAATAGATCTTCATTTCTTAATATGTATCTTTATATTATATTGGTCGTGTTGACCGATGATCTCTGGAGAGCCAGGGATGGAGGCCACGCCTCCATCCTAGTGCTCCTTGACCTCTCGGCGGCTTTCGATACCATCGACCATGGTATCCTTCTGCGACGACTGCGGGAGGTGGGGGTGGGAGGCGCTGTTTTACAGTGGTTCTCCTCTTACCTCTCGGACAGGTCGCAGTCGGTGTTAGTTGGGGAGCAGAGATCGACCCCTAGGCCCCTAATGTGTGGGGTGCCTCAGGGTTCAGTCCTTTCCCCCCTTCTTTTCAACATCTACATGAAACCGCTGGGTGAGATCATTCGACGGCACGGGATAAAGTACCATCAATATGCGGACGATACTCAATTGTATCTGTCCGCCCCGTGCCAACTCAACAAAGCGATGGATGTGATGAGCCAGGGGCTGGATGCTGTTAAAGACTGGATGGGGGTCAACAAGCTTGTGCTCAATCCAGAAAAGACCGAGTGGCTGTTGTGTTTCCCTCCCAAGAATTGGCCAAGTACTCCATCTCTCAGGCTGGGGGGTCAAACTATACATCCCTCAGACAGGGTTCGCAACTTGGGAGTCCTCCTGGACCCACAGCTGACCTTCGAACATCATTTGTCAGCTGTGACCAGGGGGGCATTTGCCCAGGTTCGCCTGGTACACCAGTTGCGTCCCTACCTGAACCGGGAGGACCTCACAACAGTCACTCGTGCCCTTGTGACCTCTAGGCTGGAATATTGCAATGTGCTCTACATGGGGCTGCCCTTGAAGAGCATTCGGCGACTCCAGCTAGTCCAGAACGCGGCCGCGCGAGCGATAGTGGGTGCACCTTGGTTCACCCACGTAACACCTATCCTCCACGAGCTGCGCTGGCTACCTGTTGATCTCCAGGTGCGCTTCAAGGTGCTACTTATCACCTATAAAGCCCTTCATGGTAGTGGGCCTGGGTACTTGAGAGACCGCCTACTGCCAATTACCTCCACCAGACCGATTAGGCCTCCTTCGAATCCCATCGTCTAGCCAGTGCAAACTGGCAACTACCCGGAGGAGGGCCTTCTCGGTGGCTGCTCCGTCCCTTTGGAACGAACTCCCCGTGGAGATTCGGACCCTCACCACCCTCCAATCCTTCCGCGCTGCTGTAAAGATCTGGCTGTCCCGGCTGGCCTGGGGCTAAGATTATAGCCCCACTCGAATGGTATGATTGTTGCATTTTTTCTCTTTTAATATGTTGTATTGTTTATTGTTTGTTGTTTCCCCCGCCCTTTTGAATTGTGAGCCGCCCTGAGTCCCCTTAGGGAAAAGGGCGGCATACAAATAAAGGCAAACTAAACTAAACTAAACTAGTTGGGCTATTCAAAGTATTTAACATATAAAACATTTAAAGCTCAATGTTTGTTTTAAGGGTTGGAAAACAATTTTGAAAGGGGTTACCCTAACCACACTAAGAATGCTTTGAAGCTAAAGCAGCTCTGAATAGACTTTTCAAATTCAACCAGACTGACTCTTCCAAATTCAGAAACTTCAGGAATGGCTATCACTCTGATGGTGAACTTATGGCGCACATGCCATAAGTGGCATGCAGAGCCTTCTGGTTTCTGTTTCCCTTCTGTTTCCCTTCAAACAACGAAACAGAAGCTCATGAAAGAAAAAGAGCTTACCTCTTGCTATGCTGCCTGTGTTGGGATGCCCCGCCTTCCGCCCGCCAGCTGGTCTTTGGGTCGCTGCTGCACATGCGTGCATGTCTGTGCATGTGCATGTTCACATGTGTGCCCACACTTGTATGTTCGTGCACACGTGCATGTTCATGCATACACATACACCTTTCAGTTTGGGCATATGCACAAACAATTTTGGAACTCGGTGTTTAAAAGGTTCGCCATCACTGGGTTATACTCTATCTCAACTTTACAACTATTGTAAACTCAAATGGGGTCTCTTAGGCCAAAATACTTTTGAATTTGAAACATAAAAGCGATATGCGATACCTGAAAAGCTCCCAGAAACATTGAGAGGATAAAACTTGCTTCTGTTTTATGCCCCCCAAAAACAAAATGGAGGAAGGGAAATAGAATATGATTTTTTTCATTGTTTTTTCAATGAAATGAAATGGTTTCTGTTTGAAAATAGTGTTTGATTGGATCTTCTGATAATTTACAACTCCTTCAATTACAAAAAGAGGGAAGGACAGTACTGGCAACAAAATACAGGCTTTTATGTATGGTATATGCTTGTAGTTATGTCAGAAGGAACATTTAAAGATATTCATCAATCACGTATATGTCTTCCAGGGGAAGGTGTAATATACATGTGCATTGGTTTATGTTTGGAGGACTGTACAGTTGATTGTTGGCAAATAAGTGAATGAAGGTGTCTATTGAAAAGCACATAAAATGGATTTGTTACCTCCACATTTATTAGGAAAGAGCTATCATCATCTCTTTTCATATAAGACTTAATTACAGTCTACTAAAAAAGCCCCCCCCCCAATGTTCAAAATTAGGGATTTTTTCTCTGAATGTAGAATCCAAATTTGTGCCTATTCCACAAAATGCCACATTAAGTTCAGCAAGTTATCATATAAGTCAATATAAAGAGGTAGTTCTAAGACATCCTTGTCTTAGATATATCAATATAAAGAGGTAGTTCTAAGACATCCTTAGAAAAGAGAAAATTATGTGCAGTAAAAATATTGTAAGTCTACCATAAGATTATGAGTACATAATAACTGATAGTTCAGAGTAGATGGATTAACATATCAGAAACATGTATTGAAATGTGAAACTAAAAATGCTGAAAACATTTACTGCCTAAAATCTCAGAATGCACTATTTTGAATATTAGAACAGCTAAGCAAAGATTAAGGTTCAAATTTAGCTATCAACACAACTTATAATTCTGTGGTCTTTATTGGCAGATTGATTTTTCTATATAGTGACTATTTTGTTACAGATTCTCACCCAGTGACTACAATTGGTTCCAGCAAAATGGTTATTAAACAATCTATTCCTTCCTGAGCTGCTCTTCTCTGCAGCCCAGCATTTCCCTAAATATATTAAAGCAAATTAACAAACACAGCTCTATGACTTTAATTAGCTGATTAGAACCTGCCTAGCTGGTAGCTATTGCCTAAAACTGGCCAGAACCTAATCAGTTTCACACTGACAATTTTTGTTATATTATATTTTTTCTATAAAAAAGATATTTTTATAAAGATTTTTGTTCTCCTAAATGTGTGCTTTTGTTAGAAAATACATTTGTTACAATTGTTTTTGTGAATAGTCATTACCCAAGGTAGTTATTAAATGTGGATCACCTATATTTTTTGTTTAGCTTTAACAAAGCTGATGTGATATATTATGAGGAAGAATAATATTATATCTCTAATTTTCTGATGGATGAATACTAACAGATGTGCTTTGTTTGCAAAAAGCTTTCTAGCTGGTTCTTTGCTCTTTTGGGAAACAGTTGTTGATATTTTATCTGGGCAGGATAGTGTTAACAGTAAATTAGAGTTTGCTAATAATGCAAATACTATCTGTGCCGAAACCTCATTATCTGAACCTTGTTGATCTACCTCTTTAGCTGACACATTCATAGGTTATCTGATTAGCTGATTCCCCAGTTTTGTGGAAGTCTCCCAGGCTACATAGATCCTTCTTTTCTTTCTCTTTGCTGACCTACTTATGTGCAAGAGGCTTTGAAAACATTGCTGGAGCTTCTTTCTTTTGTTCCCTCTCCCCCTTCAAAATCACATGCCTAGCCTAGTTGGGCATGAATCTTTTAAAACTTTGCAGCTCTCATTAGCACAGCAGCATCTCTGTGTTGTATCTCTCTATATTGCTTCATTGTCTTTATAGATTCATTGTTCGAAAAACATTAATTACAGAGTGTAACATGCACACCACAAATGCCATTGATTAGCCTGGGTTTTTTTTAAAGGATAATTACAGTCAGAAGGCTTTTCCGAGGCATCCTGGATTGAGGGCTGTGTGCTAATTGCTCTGTTTAAGGCTGCAAATTAATATGAGGCAAAACACAGTAATCATCTGAAGGGGAATAGATCAAAACAGTTTAAGTGGGATCACAGTGAGGGGCTTTATTGCTCTATCCTCCCTTTTCTCCACGCCATCACATTTTTACAATTTCATTATAAGGAAAAATCTGGAGGGGGGGGTGACTGTGTTATGAAAATATGTAGTATTACTCCTTAAATCTCAAAACAAGCGAGAGCAGACTGACTAGAGTGGCACCCAATGGTGAAACGCAGCACTTTTCATCCGCAGAAGAAACTGCAGCAGCCTCTACTGCAGAAGCGATTTGCCCATTGGCTTCTCCTCAGCATGTGACCAACGGAGCTGTTTCTCTGTGTTTTTCCCCCCTTTCCTTTTCCGTCTGTGTGCAGAGCACGGATAGGCCGGGCTGATGCGCAGACATTTTATCATCTTGATCTCCCACTGAGTCAGGGAGCTCTCCTGTCACCAGTATTGATTTCAGAGGATGGACTAAATTTCCTAGGATTTCCATTAAGAATTAAGAAAAAAAAGCTATAAGCACGCAGGGTAGCCAGGCAGACATGGATATGAGATGGCACTGTGCAAGCTCTCAGGTAGCCTTCTTCTCTCACGGCCGATGCAGACCAGAGGCTAAGCACTGCAGCATGCAGGGTTTAAGAGACTGTTAGTCGAAAAGCAAAAATAATAAAATAATAATAAAAAATTAAAAAAAGGAGAAGGAAAAATCATTTGTACCAATTACTGTTTTTAAACAAAATTGCTTTTATTTGAATTAGAAATTGTCTCCTTGATTGCATGCCATTGAAATCAGGAGTTCAAATTTCTGCACGCGATCTGCTTTTCAATTTCAGGATCTTTTTACGTTTAAGAGAATAGCACTTTAAACCCTGATGCTTTTGATTTTCTTTATTTGCTGTTTTTCTAATCCATTGCTTGCACGTTTCTGTGTTCATGTGTATGTGTCTTTTAATTTTTGCATGCTTGGAAAAAGGAAAGAAGAAATCAGTGCAAGCATGGGGAGCAGACTTTTCCAATAATTGCTAGGTTATTTTGTTATTAATGACCTGGTGATTATTTTAGTTTAAAAATGCTTAAATTCCGAGTGTGCATGATTCGTAGCACAGTTTTGCATGTTGTGTGTATATATGTGGATTTGTTCTTGTTCTTTGTGACTGTTTACCGAGCAATGAAATATACATGCATTATTTTTTTTAATGCAAAGGAATAATTGCCTTTGGTTGTCTAACATTTAATGGTAAATAATGCAAAAGAGCATTTTTAAAGAAATTGCCGATATATTTCTCAATGGTGGGAATCTGTATCCTATAGCAATGTGGGACTTTTATATATTGTGTTGGGAGGAGAGATTTAACTATTTGTTTCTTATATGTAAATGGCACTAACAAACCTCCAAAGCATTGATTGTTGTTTATTAAAATTATTCTAGAATCATTATTTTTCCCAAAAGTCAGGCATCAGTTATGTGTGAAATCCATTTTTGTGCTGTATGTATGTGCATGTTAACCACTATGGAAATATTGCCTTGCTTTTTCACAATCTTTTTTATGCCAACAAGAATGAAAGGGGTTGAATGTTCTATCTTGTGTGTACTAGGAGAGTGATAGCAAGCTCATTACACAAGGAGACAAGCATACGATAAGAGATGAGAATGTAAGACAAAAGATGTATTGGGAAGAAGGAAAGAAAGAAAGGATCATCATGGAGAGAATAAATGGTGTGTGTGTAGGGGGGGGGCTACCACCTCCTCTGTTCTTAGAAGGGTAAAGGATTGGTATCTCCTGAAAGCTCTGGATAATTATATAGTCACTAGAATGTATGCCTCAGTATTTTTGGGAAAATGTTAATCCTCTGCAATTCATATGGTTTGCTTTTTAGCTCTTTGAGTTTGAGAAAAGGCTTTCAAATGGGAAAGGGAAATTGTATCCAGCTTTCATTTCAGTACTGAAGTTTCTGCAAAGTTTCTCTCTGAAATTGTACCCCAATATTAATCCTCTTTGTGACTTGAGCAAGCTGTTTTCTGGTGATGAGCAGAAACATTCTCAGTCTTTCATAAGTTAATTGTGAGCTTGGTTTTGTGAGGTCAGACATTTTAATTGTGCATAATGTGCTGCGGAAGCTTCACAGCTCTATTATGGTGGTAGTGGTGTTATTTTAAAAATACAGTTTTACTGATTTGGGGACAAATTTGTCAAGGGAGTAAAAATTGTAATATTAGCAGAGAGAGATTACATTAAATTATTGGGTTGTCTTGTTTTGAAAAACTTCTACCCATGTTGAGTTTCTACCTAAAAAATATTATGCCTAAGAATGTTGCCATTTCTCATCTCAGTTTTCTTAATAGCCATTTATCTTGGCTCTCTTGGGCGTGATAATTTGACACAGCTAACAGCTGTGAGAAAAAGAGGTGAAGAGGTTAGGTCACCATGGAAATTGAATTGCCTCCACCCCAATCCTCCATCAGATCCTTGCCAGTTAACGCAGAGTTAATTGGCAGAACGAGACCATTAAATCCATCTACTTTTGTAAGTGAGATGGCAGGGCAGCAGGATGCAGGCAGACTGCTTCCACATTATGTATGCTCTGATTATTAAGGCTAAGGTGGGCTCCATTTTTGTGCACTCCAGAGCTGATGTCTATGGTTGACAGAATCAAGTGGCAATGTTTTTCTGGACTCTGACTGCTCGTGGTTGATGATTGATTGAATGTTCTCCTAGCAGAGAAAGGTGGGGTGGGAACTCTGCCCATAGAAAGAGAGCAGTGGGGAAGGAATCATTCACCCTTTTTATGCTTTGCATAGACATTTTGTTTTTGTCCTTTCTTCCCCCTCCCCCTGAGAAGACTATTCCAATATTTGTCCATCTTTTCATTTTACCCTCTGATTCTGCAAATTACATAAAATGTTTCTCATCAAACACAAGTGATATTTTAGGTTTTAAAAAGGTTTTAGGTTTTTTTCTCTTTTGAAACATCAAAGCATTTTTGCAATTTTCCAGACCTGAGTACTAAGCTTTAAATAGCTATCATTTTGGGTATTACCTGCAGTGGTAAATGCGTTAGATTTTATTTTTTTCCTCCATTGACTGCATTATCAACAGAAAACTGAAGGCAAGCTGTTTTTTACTGTTGAGATTGCTTGTAAAACAGTGTACGGAAGGTCTTCCCCAGGAATGTTCAGTAAGCCAGTATCTTTCTCTTACAGGAGCTTGGCTACTATTTGGTATCTCTAGAAACTTTTTGTAGCTATGTAATTGTTCTTCCTTCCCCAAACTGTTGCTTTCCATTGGTGTTTGGATTCTGACTTCTGTTTTTTTTTTTTTTTTTAGCTAGAATGATAGCCAGACTACCTGGTTATTTGGAGAGTTGTAGTCTCTAGAGTTCAAGGAGAGGGTGGCAAAGTTCTTCTAAATGTTATTAGCAGGTTATTGTAATGTTCTTCTTTTACAGATACAAGGTGGTGATGAAACTGGTTTTAGGTAGATATAATGCTTTCTTTTCTACCTTTACTATTTTACTGATTTATAGTATTACCATTTATTGTCTTCTTTGGGTAAATGGGATATACATGATTTGAAAAATATGCTTATTTGTTTATGTATATGCCATATTTCATCCCCCCCCCTTTTTTTCAGTTATAGTTGAGGATAATTTCTTCAAATGCTGAAGGCAATTATATATGAACTGGACCTATCCAGAATTCAGATAAATGAGAACCAAAACAACTTTTACATTAAAGTTACATCATATGTGTATTTGCAATTTTGTTTTGTTTTGCAATGCATAGCTTTAAAATTACCATTGACCAGAATTAGGATTCAATTGTAATTTGATGCAAAGAGTCAATATCCCCCTAGAAGCTTTAGTTGAGGAAATTGCAGATGCCAGGGCAGGTTTTATTGAGACTGCATTAAATGGAGGAAATATTTTTTTTCCTTTGCTATTCCTGAACCAGATTCCTTCGTCTGCAAGAGCTAAGTTTATAAAACAAAATATGTCAGGAAGTATTTTTCGCATGTAACTATTTCTTCTTCCATTTTTCTTTTTCTTTTGGGATATATTTTTCCTTTTTCTCTCTCTCTCTTCTGTATGTAAAGTCGAAAATTAAAAAATAAACAATATTTCAAGTAAGTATACCAAGAATGCATGAGTTGTAGAAATATTTAGGTAAGCATGATAGATTATTATTTGCAGTAGTTTTTCCTTGAAGAAATTCAGCCTTTGGAGTGAACATTCCTATTCCATGTTGTTGGCTGATTTCTTCCACTATAATCAAATACATTGCAGAATTATGCCCACATAAAAAATGAAACAAGTCATAAACCTATGCCTATACACTGTGCCAAGTTACTTGATGCATTACATCTGGAGTAAGAACATATTTTCCAAACCTATTTCAGGAGGAACCTACTTCATATGTATGAGAATTACCTGCCTGCTGAATCTGCTTCTTTGTAAAGTTACTTCTTTATTGCCTACCTTCAATCGGTGCCATATCTCTTCCTTCTTCTCTTTTGCTTTTCTACTAATCAATTCTATCTCAGTAAGTTAAGCAACATTCCTTGTCCCCCCCTCTCTTCCTCCCTTTCCTCCCTCCCTCCTTCCTTCTTTTTTGTTCAATCTTCACTCCCTTGGCATGCTTGGTTTATGCACATTCTTTTCCCATGCACTTTTAATTATCAGCATAATTTTTTTTTGCCACTTACACTATCCATGACAGTATTTAAATTCAAAGAAAATTCCATATTCTAGTGATGGTGATAGTTGCAGTCAATATCTCAAATGAGGAAAAGACCTGCTGTTATTAAATATGAATTTCAAAGGTGAGAAAATTTGCACAGACAAAACTGGAGTTAAACAAAATGCACAAGTGCAGTATATGTGGCACCTTGCTCAATAATAGTGAGAGGGATCTTGGAGTCCTAGTGGACAACCATTTAAATATGAGCCAGCAGTGTGCAGCAGCTGCCAAAAAAGCCAACACAGTTCTAGGCTGCATAAACAGAGCGATAGAATCGAGATCACGTGACGTGTTGATACCACTTTATAATGCCTTGGTAAGGTCACACTTGGAATACTGCATTCAGTTTTGGTCGCCACGATGTAAAAAAGATGTTGAGACTAGAAAGAGTGCATAGAAGAGCAACAAAGATGATTAGGGGACTGGAGCTAAAACATGAAGAACGGTAGCAGGAACTGGGTATGTTTAGTTTAATGAAAAGAAGGACTAGGGGATGATAGCAGTGTTCCAATATCTCAGGGGTTGCCACAAAGAAGAGGGAGTCAAACTATTCTCCAAAGCACCTGAGGGTAGTACAAGAAGCAATGGGTGGAAACTAATCGAGAGAAGCAACTTAGAACTGAGGAGAAATTTCCTGACAGTTAGAACAATTAATCAGTGGAACAACTTGCCTACAGACTACGTGAATGGTCCAATACTGGAAGTTTTTAAGAAGATATTGGATAACCATTTGTCTGAAATGGTATAGGGTTTCCTGCCTAGGCAGGGGGTTGGACTAGAAGACCTCCAATGTCCCTTCCAACTCTGTTATTCTATTCTATTCAAACATTGCAAGAAAAGGAACCATGGAAAGATGGAACCAGTTGGAAACTTAGGAACAATACTTGATAGGAAGACTTTAGGTTGCCGGTCCCTTTTAAAATACTTTCTAAATTATAAGGCTGTTGAAGTGGAAGTGGAGAATTATTTGCTGTCTATAAGCAAAAGAAAAATTGCAAGAGATTTACAAAGTAAGAAGCAGCTAGATGTGTACCTTGGAAATAAATCATTATGGAAAACATTTGAGGTTGTGAGTGGATCACTAAAGATTTGACACTGAGAAAAATCCACCACACACTACTGTATGAATAATTGTTTCTTAGTATTAATAGGGAGCATTAATAAATATGATTTCCTTAATAAATCTGAGATTTAGTATGTGCTGATCTCACACTGAGGTTGCCCATATACCTCTCAAACAGCACAGAATAAAATTCACTTGTATGATGGGGTTAAATCATGTAGGCAAAAACTCAAAAGCTAGCTAGAAAAACTCTCAAATAAACACTGTAATGTGTATATTGGCTGGCTGCCAAGAACCTGACAGATGTTGGCAGCAAAAGGCAGAAATAATTAATGAATTCATCCTTAAGCATATTATAGTCAATAGTGTTGGAGAACATAGATTATCATAATAGAAAGTTTATAAGTATCATCACTGAACTCAAAAGACAAGAGTAGTTACAAGCAACAAAACAGTTATCTTAAAACTAAGAGAATAGAACTGCAGACAATACAGGTAATCTTAGACATACAACAGTTCAGAGACTATTCAAAGTTACAATGGCACTGAAAGAGTGTCTTATGACCATATCAGAGGTGGGTTTCTACCAGTTCGGACCGGTTCAGCTGAGTAGGTAGTAATTTGGCCTGCCACATCCCCAAACTGGTTCTATTGGCAGCACCAAAGGCAGCGCCATCTTGGTTTTTTTTAACTACTTAATTTGTTACTTATACAAGTATTCATTATTTCAAGGTTTGGGGTAAAATTGGGTATTAACAGTGGACTGTCCATTTCCAGCAGATTTCATTAAAAAACCTGAACTGGTTTAGATTCCACCCTAATAACTGAAAAGGTATCCAGCTATGTCATCCATGCAGGTAGTCTTTATGTTGTCACAAAGATACTAGTACAATGTTACAAATTGGTAGTGAAAGTAGAAGCCATTACTGACAAGTAAAAAATTCAGAATTATTTCCACTGCCTGATCTGTGTACTGTAGAGCACCACAAGGTTAACTGCTACCATTTGGATTTCCAATTCTGCAAAAGTGCAAACTCCAAATATAACAGTATAGCAAGAGTTGATACAAGATTTGGCAAGGAACACCTTTGTAATCTGCCACAGCTTTATGGACCAAGCACCTTAAATTGAACTAAAATCATTCAGCCTCCTTAAAATTCTACAGACATATAATGCAAAGTTCTAATTACAGCATGTCAAAGAGATAGTTTATATTGTAAAAAATGCTGGTGATGATAATGAAATGATTATAATGATTATGATAATGAATGGTACTTTTTATAGCAGTTCTGTAGGTATGTCATACCACAATCTCTTTGTGCTTTTCATCTTTGGAAAAGGTGATAGGAACGATATGAAGGATTATTTAATAACCTTTGTTGCAGTCATCCTTTATTTGTATGTTAAATTTCTGCTTCATTTTTTTTCATTATAGATAACAAGCAAGACAGGTGGGGATTTTGTTCAATACTTGTAAAAATACATTGATTTTTTTTTTAAAAAAATTGCTAGATGGACTCTAAGCTTTTGTGTCAGTACAGTGCACAAGTCTAATTGGTATTGGTTTACATAATAGCCTCTACTTTAAATAACATGGTTTGTACATAATAACATGTATATGGTTAGGGTAAAACTGAGCACTACTGCTGCTTGTGATGCATTCCCAAAATATGCCAAACTGACTGGTACTCCACTTATCTTAGAGCAGGGAATGCTCTATGTGGTATGCAAATACCCGAGTCTTTACAAATTTTACTCCTACTCAGTGTTATTAGAAAAATATTAAATGAAAGCCTCAACTAACGAAAGCAATGACGGATGTAGGTGATGGCAATATCTGTAAGCCCATTTGTGATTAGAATTAAATCTAATTGTAAGCCACCCAGAGCCATTGTATCAGTGAGATGTATGGTATAACTATTTAATAATTAAAATAATAAATAAAAATTAACCACTAAAATGAATAAAATAAATAGATGGGTTGTATTTCTATTAAATTAAGAGAAATAGTAGGGATGTACTGAGATCATATGGAATGTTTTTGACAAATGTACGCAGAAAAGTAAAGAGTGTAGGCTTGATTAAAAATGAAAGGGTTATAATATTGGAAAGTATAAATTGATGTCATCAAGACTGTTGTGGATAAATGTGAAATGGAAAATCCATAAATCAATTAAATTTCCATATCACACTCCAGTAAAATGTAAATCTTTCATTTAGTTATGAAAAATGCATAGACGTAAGTATAGAATGAGCGAGACCATGCTAGTAGCAATACATGTTAACACAGAAAAAGATGGTTCCACCACAAAACCGTGTTCGACTAAACTGCGCCCGACGATGTCATCAACAGGGCGACAACAGCGCGGAGACAGAAGCACGCTGTAAACCCTAAACCTAAAATTAACCCCTAAACGTAAACATAACCCCCCTAAACCTAATCCTAAACCTAACCCTAAACCTAACCCTAAACCTAATCCTAACCCTTAACCTAACCCTTAACCTAACCCTAAACCTAACCCTAAACCTAACCCTTACCTTAAGTTGAATCGGCTTGCTTTCAAAGCGCTATTTAAAGCGCCCTTCTTTCTCCACGCTGGCTGTTCTCGCCCTGTTGATGACATCAGCGACGCGGTTTAATTGGGCGCGGCTTAGTCGAGCGTGGTTTTGACAGGTCACGGAAAAAGATCTGCATTATCTGAACACAAGCTTAAAATGTGCCAATACTATGATGCAGCTGGGGGAAAAAAAGCCTAGCCCCAAGACTGCATCTACAGAAGTATATTGTCAACACATAGCAAAGTTATCACTCCTCCTGAATACTATGTACAGGGATGGCCTCTATATTTTAAGAAAGATATTGACAAATTGGGACATGTCCAGAGATCAGCCACCAAAACAATAGTCTGGAAGCAAAAACTAATGAGGAATAGTTGACAGTATGGAATATGTTTAGCCTGCAGAAGAGAAAACTGCAGGAAAACATGATAGTGTATACATAGCAGAAGTACTGTCATGTAGAAGACGAGACAGAATTATTCATAGGTATTCAAAAATAGAGAACAAAAAGAGAATGGTTAGCAAATAGCTTAGTATTAAGAGAGAATAAAATAAAAATCTGTAATGACCTATTGATGATTTAATGTATATGTGACAAAATAGTTATGTACATAAGGATATGTAATTGTTGGGAATGCGTAGATAGTTGGATTTATGTATGTAGTTGATGCCACATTGTTAGCTGAGAATCTGAATGATTTGCAGAAAATGTTAGATTATGAATGATCGGGGTGGTTGTGTTTAATAGAAAAAAATTATGATTTCAAGATATTAATATATGATGAAAAGCTATAGCAAGTTAATGAGTATGTATATTTTGTATATCTTGGTAAAAGATAACAAATTGGGACGGAGCATATTTTAAGATGTACAAATAATAGTAGAAAGGCAGTGGGTGATATTTAGTCTATTATAGGAACTGGACTCCTAATTTACTAGCTACTGTTCTGTCACTAAATTTCAAAGATTTGGCAAGCTGCTTTGTTTTGAAAGTTTTGTTTTAATTAAAAAGCTTCATACTGAATGCAGAAGCATCACTATTTTTATCGGATTTTTAGTTTAACTAAGCTTTTGAATTAATCATCCACTTTTCTGGATTCATGAATTTGTAATTTATCGAGATTTCCAATCATCACCAGCTAATGAGGTTTTTTCTGTTTTTGTGATGTACAGCTGGATAACTGTGTCATAGAATGTCACAGAGTACATTATTTCAAAAGGAGTTTACAAATTATCAAAATAATGCTTTGAAAAGGATAAAGAAAGCAGAACTATTCTCCCTTATTTTAAAAAATAACACCACTCATTGAGTCATAATGAAGATATTGTTTGATCCTGCAGATGCTAATATTTATGGTGGTTGTTTATTTGCATCAACCTTTCAAACATCAACACTCCTGATCTGTTGGATTATAGTTTATTTCTAGTCAGCATAGAAATTGTCTACAATAGACTATTTGATCCCATTCCCACATCAACCTGTGAACAAGAAAAAAGGTGCTTGCAATGTATTGTACAAAATGTATATTATATTCCTAAATAATATAAAAAATAAAGACAATGACAACTGTATGGATCAGTATCTTGGAGACAAACCGAATAGCTTTCCCTTAAATAATAGTAACAACCTTTTTTTAAAATTCAAAATTCACCAGAGTATGTTTTTTATAGTACCAAGGATCATATTGAAAGTGTAGAATTATAGAGCAGAACTGCACTGATATTATTCTCTCTGAAAGTATTTTTTCTTGTTCATTATCAAATGTTGTAACTGTGGTGCAGTTTTCCTCAAAGCAGCACAGGAAATAACACAATAATATTTGTGACTTTTTAACTATTTGCACTAGTTAATGGAGTAGTAATAGGGCACCTCTTAGAAGTACTGTACCATCATTCAATGATGGGACATTTCCTAGCAAATGCCAAATTCATGAGAAGAAAATGATAGAATAGCAGAATATGGGTTGTACTGAACGTTTGCATTACACTTGGCACCTGTTACATTCTCTTCTTCCATTAGTGGAAGCAATCTGTACTCAGCAGTGTTTATATTTTATTGAGAGTAAATTATGCAGCTCAAGGAAGGCTCTAATTGTCAAACATGGAGCTTCTTCTGTCATGCATTTTGTGGAAGACGTGCAACATGACAAAAATGATTAAAAAGAAATTTCAGCCTCAAAATATCAAAACAATGAACACACCTCTTTCAAGGCATCTTTGCTCCCTAAGATGCAGGGGTGGGTTTCTCGCCCCGTTCCAACCGGTTCGGTTGGAACGAGGCCGGCGGCGTCCTCACGCACGCACGCGGCGCGCGCATGCGTACTAGCGTCTGCGCGATGCTCCAGCTGCTCCTGGAGGATCGCGCAGGCGCTGTATGCGTTCTGCGCATACGTGGAAGCGCAGAATTCATAAAAACAGGGTAAGGAGCGGGCGCGGGTGTGCGGGCGGGCGCGGGGGGGGGGGCTTCGCCGTTCCCGGAAGTTAGTTACTTCCGGGTTCGGCGACCAACCGGATCGCAGGGACCGGTGCGAACCGGTCGAAACCCACCCCTGCTAAGATGTCACCTATTCTGGCAATACTGGATGTCATGATTTCTGCAAGAATTGCAAAACGCAACCAAGCCCAGAGATCACAATGTAAAACCATTTTTATTTTAACTTGATCAACAAAGAAATCTCTTGATGGCATAGGAATCTCTGTGAGGGTTTCTGTAGTAAAAGCAGTGTCTGATTGAGAAGTACTCAAAGTCCTTCTGCCCAGTGAAGCAAGCAAGAATTGTATTTCATTATAGGTTCTTCTGTTTGTTCTGTTTCTAATTCAACTTTCATCTAGATTCTTCTTAAATGGATTATCAACTGAAACCTACCCAAAGATTATCAGGTACCAGGGATACTGCCAGATACATTAGTCATTATGTGGAAACTATGCAATAAATAACCAAGCTGTAGTCCAGAAAAATGTGCATGTAGTAGAAACATTTGGAGAAGTCTAACAATATGATTCTGTTCCAAAGCAGCTGTCAAAACATGGAAGTTGGAGTTGAAGTTGTGGATATATGTAACCACCTGGTCTAAACCTATAATATGAATTACTTAGGAAAGAGGCTGTGTTAAATGCTAGGTGTAAACTGGTTACTAGGAACATGAATTTCAAAAGCTCAGTAAAAAAAGGCTCAAAATTGTAGAAAAGTTGTTTTGAATACCATACATTCATATGTTAACTCTGCAAGATCGCTCTGGATGAGCTTCCAAAATTCATATTCCAAATACTCTCAGTTTACATCTAGTGTATAGGGCCATCAAACTGCCACAAAATAATGTGCGAAGTTCCAAGTTCTTCCGAATGTATTAACAAATGAGATAACTTTTTAAATAGATGTTCTTTAACAGCATTACCTTGATGATTGGATTATTGTTTTTTCTCTACTCCTGGCTTTTTCTTTTTTTCTTTTTCTTTTGTGCCAACTCACTTGTTAAAGGTATAAATTATTTTGTGGCATTTTGATGGCCTAATGATGGTCTTGCTCAGCCATAATTTTGGATCGTGTGTGTGTGTGAGAGAGAGAGAGAGATCACCTTTCATAAGAATATACAAATATTACATTCTGATGTTACAATTTCTAATTTGAGATGTTATTCAGTTAATTCAACATTGGATATTTGTACAAAATAGTTAAATCTATTAAATCTACAGTTTATTATGAAAATCAGCTTGGAGCTTACCATTCAAATAATATAATGTTAAATCTAAGGAAAACAGCTGTGTAATAATGGAATATGGTTCTAGATGCAACATGAGGAAGTTTGCATAATAAAAGGATATTTTATTATCAGGCTGGGGGGTCAAACAGTACGCCCCTCAGACAGGGTTCGCAATTTGGGAGTCCTCCTGGACCCACAGCTGACTTTTGAACACCACTTGTCGGCCGTGACCAGGGGGGCATTTGCCCAGGTTCGCCTGGTGCACCAGTTGCGTCCCTACCTGAACCGGGAGGCCCTCACTACAGTCACTCGCGCCCTTGTGACCTCTAGACTGGACTACTGCAACGTGCTCTACATGGGGCAGCCCTTGAAGAGCATTCGGCGACTCCAGCTTGTCCAGAATGCAGCCGCGCGAGCGATCGTGGGTGCACCTCGGTTCACCCACGTAACACCTATCCTCCGTGAGCTGCATTGGCTGCCTATTGGTCTCCGGATACGCTTCAAGGCACTAGTCGTCACTTATAAAGCCCTTCATGGTATTGGACCTGGGTACTTGAGAGACCGCCTGCTGCCAATTACCTCCTCTAGACCGATTAGATCCCACAGATTAGGCCTCCTCCGAATTCCATCCGTCGGCCAGTGTCGACTGGCGACTACTCGGAGGAGAGCCTTCTCTGTGGCCGCTCCGACCCTCTGGAATGAACTCCCCGTGGAGATTTGAACCGTCACCACCCTCCAGACCTTCCGCAAAGCCCTTAAAACCTGGCTATTCCGACAGGCCTGGGGCTAAAAAGCTTCTACCCCCTTCTCGAATGGTATGACTGTTGTGTGTTTTAAATTATGTATTGTTGCGTGTTGTTTTAATTTTTTTGTCTGTATCCCCCTCCCTTAGTTGAGTTGTGAGCCGCCCTGAGTCCCCTTCGGGGGAAAAGGGCGACATATAAATAAAATAAACATTCAACATGTAACTTGACAGTTACTCTATGATGATTCAGTTTTTTTGATAGATACTAGAAACAATCCTCCTTTTTGTGTTTTGTTAATTTATAAAACTCCATGTGTGTTAATGTTCATTTTCTATTACTTTGCTTTTCTTACTTGCATATAGCTTAATGAAAGCACAAGCAATAGTATGGCAACAGACACCTCCGCAAGGTACACCAGATTGTCTTTTAGTAAAATTGCTTCTAAAAATAGAAATATATCATCTAAAAATGGGATGGTGGAGTAACATCAATATGCTGATATTGCCTCTCTACTTTTCACTGTACTTGGTATGGTATATATATATTGAGAGACCGCCTGCTGCCAATTACCTCCCAAAGACCCGTTAGATCACACAGGGTCGGCCTCCTCTGGGTTCCGTCCACCAGCCAATGCCACCTGGCTACCACCCGGGGGAGGGCCTTCTCTGTAGCAGCTCCGGCCCTTTGGAATGAACTCCCCGCAGAGATTCGGACCCTCACCTCTCTCCAGGCCTTCCGGAAAGCCGTCAAAACCTGGCTGTGCCGGCAGGCCTGGGGTTGATGAGTTCCCCTCCCCTCTCGACTTGTATGCCTGTGTGATTTTGGTGTATTTTAATTACGTGTATTGTGTTTTATGTCCCCTTTTTCCCCTTTTGAGTTGTTCGCCGCTCTGAGTCCCTCCCGGAGAAGGGCGGCATACAAATAAACTAATCTGAATCTGAATCTGAATCTGTATAGGGATTCTCACCTAGTATCCAGGGTCTGTTACAGAGGTGGGTTGCTATTTTTTTTACTACCTGTTTGGGTGCACTTCCGTGTGTGCAGAAGCATCCAGGCAGATGAGCTCCAGGCAGAGTCTCCCACCGCCACTACTATCAGTTCGCCAATCTGAGCTGAACCGGCAGCAACCCACTTCTGGTCAGTAAGGGATAGGAGAGGACAACACCCGATCAGACTGAATCCCAGCAATAACTTCCCACCCAATACATAGATGGCCTTCAGCCTCTTAGCCTTTAGTATGGTTGTGAAAGCCATAGTTTCCCACCATATTTTTGAGGTCTAACATCTATGCTGGCCTTTGTTTTATTGTGGGTGTTTAAAATTTGTTTAGTTAATTATAATGGTACTGTTTACTAATTATATGTTCATTATGGTTTTATAACTGTTACCATGAGTCTCTTTATCTGGAGAGCTATGAACAAACAATAAATAAGTCAAGAGCATCAGATTTATTTACAAAAATGCCTCTGGCCCACCTAGATGTCCCACAGAAGCCTACAGTCCACTACTTTCTTTTCATTATAACCCACATAACCTCTTCTTCTCCAAGACAAAGTTTAACTGGAGTGGTAGGAAGATCATTGCAGGGGGAATTCAACCATCCTGAATTTAGTCTACTGCCATTTTTAACTTTGAGCTCTTTCTTAGCCAGTTTTCTCTACCTTTTCTGGCTAGGGAATTCTGTGAGTCAAAAATCCACACATCTTAAAGTTTTCAAGCTTGAGAAATACTGCTGTAAGCAATTTCCATAAAGCCTGCAATTTGCAAATCTTTGGATTAATGTGAAACTTTTAAAAAGAAGGGCAGGACTTGTCCCTCATACTGTGCAATGTATCTACTGAAGGAGGAAGGAGTTAAATATTATTATATACTTCATCAGGAATATATGCAGTGAGTGCTTCGTTTAATTGAAAGTGGTAAAAAACCTGTCCTTGTCATTTTGACATTTGTAAATCATAATTACATATTTGAGACTTTCTCTGCAACTTTCAGATACATAGAGTGACTGAGCAAATGCTCAATTCTCCTGTTTATATGTGAGTGCTTTGGCACGTTGACGTGTTTCCAGTATTAAATGAATGCATGAGGTAAAAACCTTTGTAAGTACAAATCAGTGCATGTGGCAGTGGTTCAATTATGAACATAATCTCATCAAAAATGAATTTAACTTAGAAAACTGAGTCACTTGGAATGCAATCTTCACAAAACATTTGCTGAACTGTGGGATGTCTTTATTGTGGTGTGCCTTGTGTTAGGGAATTTAGAAGTAACCATTTTTCAATAAATTGGGTTATAGAGATAGTTTCTCTCCCAAAGTAATATATGGCAACAAGGGTATTAATGTTTGTGTAAATTGTAGTATTAGAACAGTAATAATGAAAACATTTTCTTATTCAGGAATAATTAAACATCTTCTCAAGCAGAGGTGGGTTTCTGCTGGTTCACCCAGATCGGGTGAACTGGTAGTGGTGGTGGCAGGAGGCTCTGCCCACCCACCCAGACGCGTCTGCGCAAGCACAGAAGCATTGCGTGTGCACACAAGCGCATGCGCACAAGCAAACTGGTAGTAAAATAAATTGAAATCCATCACTGTTTTCAAGGTAGATAAGGGCACTAAATTAGGGCTTATTCTGTATTTTTAAAATGTGATTATTCTTCCAGTATAGTTTTTTTCATATGTTTGGTATATTATTCTTAATATGTTATGGGGGCATTGACAATGTCAGAAAAGATTGTCCATCACCTACATTCAGAAGGAGAACAAAACAATTGTGCAATCTCTTTGAATATTTGTGGACAATTGTGTAAGAATTAGCTGCATGGTAAAGTTTGTAAATCAATAGAGGGTGATGACTGAAATAAAATAGCAAAAGTAGAGTTTTTCCAGCACTTTCTCTACTTACTTCTTTTTTCAGTCACAAACAGGAGCCAAACCACTACCCAATTTATTTAGCCATAGTTTCCAGCATTTATCAGCTGATTAGCACATTTGATAGTTAGAATATTGCATAAATGTTTCACCAAATGGCTGTTGATGAGATTACTTGTCTGTAAAATAACTGTCATGAGCAATACAATCAATTATAGATTATCAGTTAATTACAATATTAACTATATTCCACCTCTCCTATAGAATGTTTTTTTCATTTAAAAAAGAGTTTATGGAAACAATTGGAAGACAGAAATATATTTAGAATGAAATTGATGCGGGAAGGTGACATTTTATTTTATAGCAGTTCCTCCACTTTTTAAAATTAAAAGCATATAAAATATTAAAAAGTTCATGAGAAAAGGATTGTGAAAAAGATGTCTGGAGGCACATTGGCCCTCTAGGCATCATATTGGGAAGTTCAGTTATATACAAATTATATATGATAGATATGATGAACTCATGAAAACACCATTAAAATAAATGGAGAATGTTCCCTAACTCTGCTCCTTACCAAGAGATTCACAAGATAGATCTGTCATGTTTCTGATGGATTAGTTTGATAATCTCAAAAGTTTTTATTCTATCCCATATAGTTAGATGTACAATTTTAGAGAGCACCAGTTTGTGTGTTAATAAACCATTCTGTTCTACTCATTTGCATACAATAAAATACATTCTGGAAGGTTTAAGAGGCACTTTTGCATGAATACGTTGACTGTATCCCATGTGATTGCTTGAAGCATTGCCCTCAAAGAAGATTTGAGAGGCATCACAACAAATAATAACCTTTCAATAGTATGTACAGCGACATGCCGTAAGTCAACATAAGATGTTGTTAGTTGATGCACAATTTATTACAGGTAATTGCACAATAAACTCCAGACAGCTGCAAAACTGATAATATTAAAACTATTTTGCTGTGGTGGGAAGATCAAATTAGTAAGCAAATGGACATGATCATTTGCTTTTTACCTTGACAGATCTTCCAATTTTCCTTATCCTCTATTTGTTTCTGAAGCTAAATATTAGAAAAGGTAAGAATGATTTATAAAGAGGAATTAGAAGTTTGGGAGGTTTATATAAATCATAAAACAAACAAAACCCACCCTGAAATGTTACTTTGGTACATTTTATCCATACAGGATGGAAAATATGGAGTCATAATGCTTTTTATTTGAGGTTCATGTATCTGTGCCAAGAAATAAGAACCTTGATGACATCTCTTACATTTTTTTTAACAATTGAGCCTCATCATGATATAAAAGCTTCTGAGATCATTCTTCCAGAAGGAGCCAGAATCATGTAACTGATTACTAAATGCAGTCCAAAGAAATGGTTGAATAGAGGAATTAGAAACAACAGCCATGAAAACCATGGAGGAATCCACAAAATCCAACAAAATTATGTATGTTTCCATATATTTGCTAAGCATTGTCATCATCAGCGTAGCTAGGACTGTCTGTCCTAAAGTTAAATTTGAAATAAGATTGGGTGGATCTCAGTGATTAGAATCATCCAACAGTGCCTAGATTTCAGAACCCCTTCACATTCTTTCCTGGCTTCACATCTCAATCCAGGTGAACACTGTAAACCATAGATACTTCATACAACAGCAAAAATCAATTGATTTTCATAATGTAAATTGATGTAAATTAATTCATAATTTCCAAGGTAATATGAAGACCAGAATTGTCAAATTGTTGAGACATGTCATAAGCACCTATAAAAATACATATATCAGGGGAAATTGTGCATGAAGTTATTTCCGTCAAAATGCTTGTGAATTTTGTGTACACTTATGTAAAATCCATAACCTAATTTGAGAGTAAGACAATCCAAATGGAATGTGAAAAGGCAAAGCAATGACAAGAGATAGATGCAGACTTGGGTGACTTGTATTCTAATCCCAGCTCAAATACAAAGATCTCTTAAGTGATCAAAAACTTCTTATCCTGTTTAATGAGTTTAAAGTGAAGAAAATTCTCTACAATAAGATGCGGTTCCCAAAACTGTTTTTGTGGCCCCTTGGAGCTTCTTCCAACTCTCTTCATGAATATTCATTTGGTTGTTTTCCCTATTTCCTCCCAAACTCTTTCTTTAAAAAGCATTTATTTAAACAGAAAAATAAAAAAGACAAAAGCAAAAAGTGAAACATTAGCAACACATACATGCAGTAGTGGGTTTCGGATCCTGTTGAAACCGGTGTGGTGCAAAGGGGCCCAGCATCCACCACATGAACGCGCGCATGCATACTTATCGCAACGCTCCAGCTGCTTGGCAGAGCATTACGCAGGCTCAAATACCAGTTGTAACCCACCACTGATACATACACACACACATTATACTATAACATCTGCAGTAAAGGATTACCATATTTCATTATAATTATGTCTGTAAGCAACTTGTTCATAAGTAATATTAAGTCTTCAACCCACTGAATAATTGGGGTCATACATTTTTATCTCTTAACAATAGGAAGGGCATGGAAAATTCATTTTTACAATCCAACTATCACTTCATGTCGTAAGTATGTAATTCAAAGGAATATGGGCATCAAAAATACTGTACTCCATTTGTAACAGATTGCAGCAGGAGACAATACATTGTCGTTCAGGCACTCATCGAGAGTCAACACTGACTTGAAGACACACATACACATACAAAAAAAGTATTCAGAGTTGTAATAGAGTGGGAGCTTACTAGAACAAGGCCCATAATGGATTTGGTTTGCCTTGTAATTAGAGGGAGAGGTAATTTTATTCAGTCCATCCTAATCCAATGTCTTTTTTGTGTTATATGTGACTGAACCTTGAAATTAAACTTGGAAATTTCTTTCATTTGGGAACTTGTTCTGTGCATAAGAAGCCAAAGGCACTAGAGCAAAACACTGATAAGGGGTGAGGAGATAGCTCATTTATTTCTTACTTGTTACTATATGTGAGAACAAAAAAAGTGACAAATTATACTCTTAAGCTTATGTTTTTCATTATATAGTCAATTAAGAAAAATATTTAACTGTAAAGGGAAAATGATCCAAACTGAACTTGGTGAAGAAATGCTTCTGGGCAAAATAATTGTCTCTACAAAAGCCAAATCACAAATTGGTTTTCTAGATAGGAATCATATTCCTTTTTTCATCAGAAAAATATTATTTTAAAAATGGAATGGGGAGATGAAACAATTATATTAAAATATATTAAATGCAGTAATACACATATCTAAATAAAAAAACCTTCCATAGCAGAAGCCATTTTGTCCATTCCTAGTTTCATCAAATGGCCATAACAAAGTTTTCATTTTAATTGGAAGGCATTTAATTTCATGAATTTCTATTATCTGTTAGTGTTAATCAGCATTGCACATGTGGAAAGACTCGGTATCCAACACTCCATATTTACAAATGTTTTTGTCTCAATACATACAACAATGTTACCCTTGATCAATAGGCATTAAAGAATTGTAAGTCAGAGCCATCAAAAACAATAGAAACTGCTACTTACAGAATAAAAAATAACAGGATTGCAAGGGATCTTGGATGTCTACTAGTCCAACCCCCTGCTCAGGCTTGGAAACCCCGTACCATTACAAACAAATGGTTGTCCAATCTCTTTTAAAAACCTCCAGTGATGTAGCACCACCAACTTCTGGAGACAAGATATTCCACAGTTACTTATTCTCAATGTCAAGAATTTTTCCCTCAGTTCTAGATTGCTTCTCTCCTTAATAAATTTCTATCCATTACCATATTCCCCCCAAAAAGAGGGTGAAAATTTGGGCGCATCTTATACACCGAATGTAGCTCCACCGATTCCCACCAGAGGCAAACACGTGAGGCATGGAGGCAGCGATGGTCTGTGGCAATCTCTGCAGCCTGGAACAGCTGATTGGGGGTTTCCGGCAGTCTGATCCACCCGCCAATCAGCTGTGCTGAATCAGGCTGCAATAAGTGCTGAGCTGACCTGGCTGGTCAGAGTTTGCAGCAGCAATCACATTCAGAAAGCACAATAATTGATTCAGCAGGATTCAAAATAGCATTAATATACAATACTTTACGAAAAGCAGATTTCCAAGTAGCAGTAAATACAAGCAAAACACAAGCAGTTTCACTTTCAGTTCTTGGCTAAGCCGGGCTCCTTCCTGTCTACCTCGTTACTCACACAGCAAATTTTAGAGTCCAAATAGCCTTCATTGGCTGACTTAGTTGCTATGCCTATTCATTGGCTGACCTTGTTACATGTGTCAGATGAATACCATGGATGCTGGTAGGCAGAAGCAGAATTTTCTTCTTATTTCCTCCCCCAAAACTAAGGTGCATCTTATAATCAGGAGCATCTTATACTCCAAAAAATATGGTACCTTTCGTCATGCCCTCAAGTGCTTTGGACAGTTGGCTTGAACCCCTCTTGTCTGTGACAATTCTTCAAATATTGGAAAACTGCTATCATGAAGTTATATGCTAACTTCAGTATGATATATAGGCCATTCTTTTACAAACTGAATTGTGGGAGATGCCAATGGAGATTCTCAGTTATCCAGATCATAGTTGTCCCAAAGATGCTTTTTCAAAAGGCAACAGTGCTTCTTTGTGTGTGTTTTCCCTTGAAGATGTTTTGTTTTCTCATCCAAGAGCTTCTTCAGTTCTGATTCGAATTGCCTCTTGAAAAAGCGCCTTTGGAACATTGTATTATATATAACACTTTTCCGTACACTTGAAAATGTGATAGTACAGGAAATGTACATTTATGGGATGTTGATGTGGTGTGTTTTAATAAATACAATGCATATTCATATTCAACATCTGTTGGCTATTTTGGAGGTGCCCTGCTTCTTTAGAATAAATCACCACAATGAAATGGTACCCCAAAATGAGTTTCTAGTTCGGTTTGCTTTGCTTTCAAACCAGATGGATGTGGGAGGAAAGAAACATACTTTGTCTTGATGTTCTTTTTCTGTTTCTAAGGGAATAGCATTTTCTCTAGCAATCCTTCCAAGTAGAATTGTTTCTCTGCTCATTAACATTTTGTGAAACAAATATGTGAAGAACTCCGTTTGCTTTGCAGTCAAATAGCTTTGGTTCTACATGCAGTTCCCTTTTTTTTAATTGTCTAAAATCTTTGGTAATTAAATCAGGTTTCATTTTTGAGTTCTTGAACCACGTAATGTAATAACCCTGATTGAAATTTCAACTACTCTGAATGTTGCTACATTTGGCAATCTTGTTAAGATTATATCCATTTTTAAAATCATTTTCAGATGTCCACAAATAACTATTAGGGGTGTTGTGGGCCTCTGTGGGTGCAGTGTTTTCTGATCAGTGCAACAGTGTTAACCTGTTTATTCAATTTGCACACCATGTAGATTGCAATTAATGTAAAATGGAAGTCTGTTTAAGGAACAAAGAGAGATAACCTGAGCCAAGGCATACTAAACTTGTTCTATCACTAAATCAGATTATTCAAATTGATGCTATGTTATATTGCACCACCAGAATTCCTACTTCCTACTGGGAAATGGCCATGCTGGTTGAGTATTCTAGGGATGTTACTCCCAATACATTTAGAGTATATATTTGGTTGAAGAAACCATAATTGATATCCAAGTAGCCTATTGTCTCTTCAGATCTACAATCCTCACTAATCCCCCTGTTCATTACAGTTTAGATTTAAATTTCTGTACTCTTAAATTCAAAACATTAATCACTGTAAGCATATGCTTTAAATAATTCAGAGATTCAGAGCCAATCCTTAGGGAAAATGAATGACCACCCAGGTTTCTAAAGGTGGTTCTAACATTAAAAAGCTACTTCAGAGATTAATTAGATAAATATAGTGTGTTTCTACTGCTCCTGGACAAATGCTATCAATGTGGATAGCCTATGTCCCCACAGTGCTCACATTTTCACACACCACCCCCCAAAAAAGAGATCATGTCACCAAATTCTAAAGTAGGGTGTCAGGAAAACAATGTTTGGCTTACCATGGGAAATAAAGGTTAGATGTATTTTTTTCTCTTTCCAATGGCTCAAATAATTACTGGTAGAAAGAAGGTACAAAGAGCCTATCTTCTGGGCAGAAGACTATACAATTTTACTACATACAAAATAAATATATAATAGCATATAATCTTCATTACTCCTTGGAGATAATAATTTCTGTTTTCTTTGCTTTTATGAATAAATGTAAGATTCGATAAAAGAAAACCAAAGATCAAATTTCCAGGAGGTTTCTGAATCCATGGAGGAGATAGAGATGTTGATATGAGATCAAATCACAGTATTCATTCCACTGATGTATATGTTATTAACATGCATAATTGTCCTTAATTTAATATTGTCAGTTGAGGTAATATTTCAAAATGTGTCCGGTATACATTAACCATTTCTCAAAATCCTGGAAGGATAAAGGAACAGTAGCTAGACTAATACAAAAATGTGTTGAAATACACTTGATTTCATACCAAAGTAGCTAAATATGGTTATGGATTCTGTGATTTATTAAGCAGATAACTTGGTAGTGTTTTATGTGGCATAATGGCTAAGGGTGTTGAATTCGTAGACAGGAGACCCATAAAAGTTCACTTGTGACCTTGAATAAGTCACTCTTTCAAACCCAGCTGACTTTACAGGGTTATTACGGGGGAAAGTAGGAAGGGGGAGAACCAGAGGTGGCATTCAGCAGGTTCTGATCAGTTCTGGAGCGGAAATTTTGAGAAGTTTGGAAAACCGGTACATACCACCCTCTGACTGGCCCCACCCCCATCTATTCTCTGCCTCCTGAGTCCCAGCTGATCAGGAGGAATGGGGGATTTTGCAGTAAGCTTCTCCTGTGAGTGGGGTGGGAATGGAGATTTTACAGGCATCCTTCCCCTGGAGTGGGGTGGGAATGGAGATTTTACCTCTGGCCCTGCCCACCAAGCCACGCCCACAGAACCAGTAGTAAAAAAAAATTGAGTCCCACATCTGGGGAGCACCTTGAACAACTGACTGAAAGATATTGTATAAATTTAAAAAATAATATAAAATCTTGATAGAGCAATTTAGAGGTCTGAATGAACAGGGTATTGAGAAAATGATCTTTCCCCAGCTAGGGAAAGCAACACAAGATGTGGATTAGGAAACATTTTAAATCAATGCCTGCCTAAAGAGTTCCTCTTTCTTTAATCAACAAATAGGTGTCTTGTAGGACTGTCTGCTTCTATTCTTCTTTAACATGCTTGGGAAATATAACATTTTGCAAATTCCAATATGAAAATATTATCCCACCTCCATTTTTCAGATTATTGTGAATCAAAAGCAGATTACCCGTTAGAACTGATACATCTTCTGATGGTACAGTGCTATTACTGGCAATTTAAATGGACCAGAATAGCTTTATAAAAGTTGGGTTGAAAATACACATTTAAATATGGATTTAGAAAGCAAATCTAATTAGTGCAAACCTGTAATTTCTTATCTCCTTGAAAAGTAGATCATGTGTTTTAACGTACAGAACCCATTTCTCCAAGCGAAAAACTGTCAAGCAGTAACATGAGATTAATGCTGTTGTGTTTGGTTTAGTTTTATTGTGTATAAAAAAAGTTATAAGCAAGGGGGAAAGAAAGCTGAAGAATGGGATTGATTAATGTGACATATCTGAGGGTTTTTTTTTCTTTTTCCTTTCTTTCTTTCTACTACAAGTCTCAGCAGCCAGTCAGTGAGATCAGCTTCACACTCAGTAAATTAAATTTAAATTACACAGTCTTGGTGAGAAAATTGCTCAGTTAATCTAGCCTCCTGAAATGAATTTTTTTTTCCACATGAACTCCATCCTAATTTTTCATACCCTGTTGTTTTCTGCTAGAAATCCAATCGTTTTATGTTACTTTATTTTTTTTTCTTTCTCTCTTTCTTTTTAAAAAACCAGATATTAGTTTTCAGCAAATTTATCTTATGGCTCAGGAATGTAATGTGTTCAGAATGGAAGAAAGAAGTGATAGCTAAATAGCTGCTGTTATTTTATTATATGGAAGGGGTTGGAAAAGCACTAAAAATCCAAACATTTGAAATATTATCCGTGTATTTTGCTACTTTAAATACTGCAGGAAGTTTAAACAATGAAATGTTTATAAACAGTATTGTAAATAAGCAAATGTACAATAAATTGTTTTATTCAAGAAAGTGTAGCTAATGGGGAGTGTGCAATCTGCTAATAATACATTGCAAGAATTAATACTGCTGACTAGTTGTGGTTGTAGTATTGGACTAGGTAGGAAATGACCAATAATTACATCCTTAAATTGCCTTTATCTCAATTAGCAATTTTGGTCTACTTCTCTGCCAATTTTCCTGATAATATTCTTCATTCCATTTATTAACCACCTGCAGTCAACCATAAATAATACAAAAAATATTCACAGCAAGCTATATGTCTAAAATATTACAATTAGCAGATGTATCAAAGAGGGGGGAGTTAGAAACCCTACAGTCTTTTTTTTTTCTTTTTTCCTACTTTTTTTGGTATTTTAATTCTTGTTAAATGTGCAAAATGGGAAGAAGACTGACTTCTATAGGGATCCTGTTCAAAGTCAGGTATAGATACTGTGAAGCTACTGCCTTTGAGTCTTTATAACCCTTTACTTTATGGAAGTGGATATTAGGATGTGGAAGTCAGATGGTAGATTCCAGCCCCAATGATACCTAAGATACCTAAGAGTATCTACTTCTAGCTTTTGCCCATCAGAGTACATCTAGCAGACTGGCATGGTCTGTTTCTCCTCAGTGATGCTGTGTCACCTTGTGGATCTTAGAAAGAATGTTCATCACTTCCTCCACAAGATTAAGTTGGCCCTAACCCTTTGGGCTTTCCAGGAGGCCGTGAAGACTTGGCTTTTCCCCTAGGCACTGGATTCAAAATGTTAGTAGAATCCAGCATAAGGATGTCTGTTGTGTTGGTAAGTGACATCAACTTGGTTCTATTCACTGATTTACATGGCAAGTTTTATTTTAGCTCAGTGCCCAGAGTTCTGTTGCTAAGTGGGTAGCTACATACTGTTGTTAAATAAATAAATCGGCATGTAAGTAAATAGTGATAAGTCCCATAGGGTTTTACAGATTAAAACCAGCACTTTGTACCTGAAAAACTGTGGAAAGCCAATCAGGACCTGTAATGTGCTCCTGGCAATGTGCACCAGCTAATAAATGGACCAATGCTTTCTGCACCAATTAAGCTGGTCCTCAGACACAAACCCAAGTGGAGCACATTGCAGTGGAATACCACAAGTGAACATGTGCTACACAAGTAAAGGCATGAGTTATTATTTGTTTTAATATAATATATAGTGGGGAAAGGATATTTTAGAATCATAGGGTAGGAAGTGACCTTGGAAGTATTTTATTCCATACCTCTAACCAGGGCAGAAACCCGCAGATTATCTCAAAGATTAGCTATCCAGACTTTGTTTAAAAATCACCAATAATGCAACACCCACAACTACATGAGGCAGGTGGCTATTCCAGTGCTTAATAACTCTCATGGCCAAAAGGTTCCTCGTGGTCTTGAGCATATATCTCTCTGTGTAAAGGCTTCCATCCATTGGCTTTGTCCTCTCTCAGGGAATACAAAGAATAAATTCACACTCTCTTCCATGTGACAACTGTTGAACTATTAGATGATTGCTATCATGACTCCCTTTAGTATTCTTTCCTTTAGGCTAAACATATCCACTTCTTTTAAATGTTCTTTATAGGATCTACCTTCCAAGCCTTCCATCATTTTTCTACTTTTCTCCATACTCTTTCTAGTACCTCAATATCTTTCTCATATTGTGGCTACCATATTACAGGTAAAGTCTGACCAGTGCAGCATAGAATAGAACTATCACTTCCTGTGATGTCAATATTACAATCTTGTACTGCATTACTGTGGATGCAGCACAAGATTGCATTGGCTCTTTTGACAACTGCAGTACACATCTAGGATTCTTGTATGTAGGGTTCCAGCAGGGAAAGAGTGGTTGTAAATAATTTTAAAAAAGTGTAATTTTTTTGTAATTACCTGCAAATTGTATTGTTTTGTGATATCTAAATTAGGACAATGTGTCTATATTAGACCACAGGAAAACAATGTGATAAACCTGCTTTTAAACACTCCCTTTAAAAGAAATCTAATTGAATTAAAGAAAAATACTACATAATGTTGACCATTCAGCCAAGAGAGACCTTAATTTATGGAGTATCACTTGATTCTGTCAATCTGTAGGTCATTCTACTACACAGAGCTGGAAAGGAGAGAGCTTTTAAATCTGCTGCTAATGAAAACTCTGAGCAGCTGCCCTGCAAATTATGATTGTTTATCATGGTTGCTACTAAAAATGACTAGCATTCATTTTTGCCAAATATATCTTTCATCCACCTTTTACCTTCCAATTAAAGAGGGCAAAATTAAAGCCCTAGCAAATGCTACACTGTGCTATATCATGAAGTTGGATAGTGTTCATTTCTGTGGTTGCTAGAAAGATAAAACAGGAATCAGATAAATCTGCAACTTCTTTTTATATCACAGGTGAAATGTGAAACAGTCTTGTACTTAATTAGATTGTTAATTCATTTAGTCTTGGATTGTCACTATCTTATGAATAACAAATCTCAGCGAACTTTTTATCTCTTCTCTGCTTTATCTCTAAGATCTTACAGGTTATGAATCTTTTTAAATATTTATATTTTATTGTGTTTTACTAATCTAAGTTAAATGTTATAAGTTATAGGTAATATATGTTGCTAGACCATATATGACATGCCATACACTAAATAAATAACAAAAACTGTTATAGTATTTTGCCATTAGTTTATTTCTCTCAGATTACTCGTTGAACACAAGTTGATAAAACCCAGTAGTAGCGGTTGCTAGTTAGAAATACTTTCCCTGTTTTCTCCCGAGAGAAATACCTATGCATGGATAGGAACAGGCATTGATCATTCTGGTGAAGGACTGCTTTAGGACATGAGTTAGGGAGTGCATTTCAGGATTCTCAAACATTATAATTTGGGGATTGCGTGTAAGGCTTGGGAGTCAAACACTATTTTAGAATGAGTCTTCTTTTTTTTCTCAGTGAATAGTTCCTGTCAATGCTTATGAGAAAAGATGGGCTCAAAAAGTCTTAGCTGTGTGATGTCCCACAAGGTTCATTCCCCCTGCTCTCTTCATTGTTTACATGAAGCTACCATTTATGGTGAGATCAATATCATCAATATTCTGATGATACCCATGCTGCATTACCCAGTCAAGGCCAGGCTCGAGATTCAGTGGAATCCTGACCCAATGTCTGGATGCTATGGAGGTTTAAGTGAGACAAAACAAGTTAAAATTGAACTTTAGCATGATGGGTGCACTCTTTGTCCAGTGGAGTTCTTTATCAGCTGCAATCTGAATTCTGGATTGTGTGGTAGTTCCTCTAAAGTGCCAGGTTTGTATTACTATTGTATGCCTCAGGAGCATTTTTTTCCAGCTTGAGTGCAGTTTTAGACCTACTTTGAGAGGGGTAAATGATGCTCTAATCTCTACTTGCTTAGACTGCTGCAAAACACTGTTCATAGGATTACTTTTGAGGTCACTTGGAAATTGAACTGATGTAAAATGTAACAGCCATTTCATGAGTAAGAGAACATATAACACCTGTTTGTAGGCCTGTATTGGCTTCTAACAAGTTTCCAGATTTAATTCAAAGTGCAGTTTTTAAACCCTTAAAGCCATATATGGCTTATCTCCAGGACCATTTTCTCCCAAGTACAATTCTTCATGTGAGAGATCATTAATAGCCCTTCATTTCTTGGAGAAGGAGAGCAAGACCTCCTGGAGAAGGGGACAGACTCTTTCCATGGGCTAGGTTGATGCCAACTCAAATGGTATTCCAAATATTGCTATTCTGAATTGTTTTTAGGGTCTCATCATACTAACTGCAAAGAGTCTTCTGTATGATTATGGTGTATACAAAATGGACATGCCAAAGAGCTTATCTGAATCTACTGAACCTGCAATGACATCTTGAAGAGCTTTTAGGATAGTTAATGAGGAATGAGTTTTAAAAAATATAGTGGGATTTTTACTACTACTGAAAACAAGTATGTAACAATTAAGCTGTAATGTATCTATGACTGCAAAGGGTGAGAGTTTTTCCTTGTCATTTTGCCTCTCACCTTGTTCCCTGTCCTATCATAGTTTGTTCCTCAAAAATGTAATTAGATAGCAAACACCTAGGAATGAAATGTTTTATAAACATTCCATAAAGCACCAGCACCACTGAAATTATTGGATTTATATCCCATCTTTATCCATGCTTATTAAAGGTGACATACATAATATCCCTACCTCCTATCTGTCCCAAAACAATTACTTTGTAATATTGATGGGTTTGGTCTGGGAGGGAGTGACTGACCAAAGTCATTCAGTCAGCTTTTATACATAAAGGAGGATTAGCCATCTCCTTAATGCTAGGTCCAGCACCAATAACCATTACACCAAACTCACTTTTCAAATGTTCTTTGTAAATGGGGATTTATTTTCTGACTGAGAATCAAAAATTGTATTCAGAGAGCACATATTAAAAAATCTGTTCAAGGTGTCAAAGTTCTTGGGAGTATTTAAGGGATATTTGAATCTCAGCATATTGCCTATTGAAATAATAATGCTTTAAAAACAGGAACTGAAAGGAATAATTTGGGGAGGCAGTCAATTCTATTACACTGTTCTATCACAGAGAAAGAGCAATTAGAATAATGTCAGGGGAAACCAGGTAGTCATGTAAGTGAGTTTTAGTTAAAATCTTTCCAGAGGGCTGTTGAGTAGCAAAAGGTTTCCAGCTGTAAACAGATGGTGCAGAAAAGAGAAAAACAAGAATAAGATGTTGTCATGGTCAGAGAGACAGAGAGCAACGCTGAATGTCTCAGTGGACTTGTGACATAATCTTTTGTTAGCTCTCAAATAAAAAAGGAGCTTACATCACCATTTAAAAAAAAGTCTCACAGAATGTTATGAGTTTCCTAGGATCAGTTATGATTGTGCCTGCAGAATCTTGACAGATGAGGACCGACTTGGAGCAGTTTGATTGATCCAATGGATTCTCTTATTTATTTGCAGACTACAGATGACATCTTGGTGGCCTCAGCTGAATGCCCCAGCGATGATGAGGACATTGATCCCTGTGAGACGAGCTCAGGTGGGTTAGGTTAGTCAACTTTTTATTACTTCCTTTTTATTTTTATTATTTGCATGCAGCAGTGATGAAAGAATATTTTATTCAGCCTGTGTTGATGATGAAGCAAAATTCGTTCTCTTGGGTCCCAGATAGGAATTGCAACGTAATTCTCTCTGTGTATATATGTCTGTTATGTATGAGAGAAAGAAAGAGAGATAAAGACTCCTACTAAAGTGATTATTGTCCTTTGGCTGGAAAAACCTAAACATGAGTGGGTGCCTATAACTATCAATATATATTAGAACATTTATTCTATTATTCCTCCTTTGAAAATATACTGGCTACTTAGGTTCCTTCTGTTGTTTTTATTAAAGATCTTCAAGGGCACCTAATTTATTATATGACAGTGGACCTATTTTAAGCAATATGTTCATTAAGGATTCTGTAGAAGAGATATCTAAAAAGCAGGGATTTTATGATTTAAGATTTGAGCCCTCCGAAATAAATAAAACGTATCTATGACTGACAAGACTTTCTGGTTGCCTGGAACTACATATTTCTGCTGAGCAGAAGGCATTTTGCCATGGAAGACGTCATAGATGTGAAACTGAAAATATACTAGATTTGCAGCCATACTATGAAATCCCAATAAGTATTATTTGTTTATGGTTATTGATAGATTTCTCTGTATGTAGGTAGATGTTAGAGCACACCATATAACCTGGTGAACAATTCAGCCATATTCAAATTACACCTGACCATCTCTGCTTGCAACTTATTTTAGGAGGAGGGTGAGAGGAGATTGAAATACATCCCTGAAAAGATTGATAATCACAAATGCCCATTCATAGCTTTGGCAGCAATGTGCATGGATGAGTGACTGACCACAACCTCTAAGATATACAGTTGTTTCCATTGTTAAGGTTTTATCATGGAGCTTCTTTTTAAAAGGACAGTTACGTTATCTGCAAGAGAAAATTATAAGAAGATTGAGAAATAAGACAAGAAAGGCATTTGCTTTGTGCAGCAATTTTGATATGTTTTTCCCATGGAGATAAGACCATTCCTGTAGAGATAAGATTGGCCCCCACTTTGACACAAAAACCTTGTAAAGATCTGAAGATGTGGTTCTGCCAGTGGAGACCTCGAGTGATACAGAGGCCCCAAAGTAGACTCCAGAGTGATATCCATAAAGTGACTGGGCTGATTATTGTCAGCAAAAAGTAGTGATTTATTGGTTTTTATGTAGGGGTTTTATCTTTGTAAACCACATGGAGTCACTATGAATGAATTGGGAAGCCATATAAATTTTCTAAATAAATATTTTCATTTTCCTCCATAATCCCAATGGCTTATACTTTTTTTAAAGGATCTTTGGTATACTACACATAGTGACATCTAAACCTACCTTATAGTCAGGATGTAGATCTCCTAGGCAGTTCCCCGGGGCTTCAGATGGACTTTTCCATCATCTGATTGGCCCTCTAGCAACTCCATGGGTTGAAATGAGATCATTCCTTCACTGAACTGATTGCTTCCCCACATTCTTCATTAGATTTTTTTTATAAAGACCAAGAAATATATTACAATTTCCTTACAATAGTTCACAGAGCACTATTACTTTCCCACTGAAGTGGTATCTATTTATATATTCACATTTGCATGCTTTCAAACTGATAGGTTGGTAGGGCATGGGGTGAGACAGGAACTCACCCCATCACATGGCACTCAGGTCTCAAACCCAACTGCTGGCTTTCCAACCAACAAGCCCAGTGTCTTTAACCACTGAGCCATCATGCTGCCCTATTGGAGTAAAGAGTAACTCATTTTGATCTAGAAGAAACATGGCAAATTTTTTGGATGATTAGGGAAGTCCCTACCATCTTCCTACCTTTTAATTTTCTGCTCTACTGTATTGTTCATATGCCATGTTTGAGCAAGTAATCCAACTCTGAAATTGTTATTTCTCACATTTTTTTCTAGGAAAAACAGATATTTATAAATATTTGTACATTAATAAATTTCCTGCTAGGATTGTTTTTCATGATTCATGAGGCCATTCCAAGCTCTGGGAATCAAAAGTACAAACATCTAATTTATTATACTTCAGTAGATTCCATGTATTGAAACAGCAAGAATATATTTATTAGACATACTAGTAAAAGCAAAAACTACCATTATCCATATTTCACATTTACTTTATTAGAGTTGTCAGGCTGAGAGCCAGAAAGTACTTCAGTGCTACTTGTATTTTGTTTTTATCGAATGATTCAAGGACATAGAATCAAATGCAGGTTTGTATTGCTACATCTGGAAGTAAAAGCTACATTTATTTACACATTTACAACTTCATGCACATTTTGTAACTGAAAATCTGACTGCCAAGTTAGATTGAGTTTCTAGAATAACTAGGCTAGAAGCTTGTCCAATGTATTGATTCCCAAGTGCCACCATTCCCATATACTTTTATATGTTCCAACAAGTTTTGACTAATTCATCAAAGCTGGGCCAGTCATACCTTGGCATTTTAGCCACACCCTGTTCCTATTGAATGCAATCACCTTTGTTCTGTTATTTTAGGGACACCCTTTCTTCCTCCAAATCTTGTGTTATGTACTTAGAGTTCTATATTTGTCCATTCACCCAAACACATGATGCAATGCTGTACATTATCATAATATAATGGCATTATGTAATGATTGACATATATTAGTACTATTATACTACTATATATTTTATTAGTTAATGTAGCTACACATGGTTCATAGAGTCCTAAAAATAGATGTTAAGAATTGTGAAATTTCAGTCTTCTACAAGTTAACTTATCCTTCTGTGTTGAACCAATTCATCTACCTACTTTGGAATAACACTTTGTTTGTGAGTTAAAGGTTATGAAGTCTATTAGCAACGGTTTCCTCCAAAGCCTTAAACAACATCCCCAATCATTATTTCCTTCTGTATTTAACTTGCTTCATCCCTCCTTCCCCCCTTCTTTTTTCCATGTCTTCACACATAGCTGATTCCCCTTGTTGCCTTCTGAGAAAATATCTCCTGAGAGGAGGCAGCATTTCTAGTGTTGCTGTACAGTGTTTCTAAAAGATATTTCAGCTCTGATATTTTGCCTCTGTGAAGAAATTTGAACTCTAGAAGATTAGCCATAACACAATCCTGCCCATGTGCCTTTCATTATTAAAAAAAAAAAACTGGCTGGCATATAGATACATTTGGAGGAGACAAAATCATGTACCCTTCCTATAAAGTCATATATCTAGAAGTGATGACAAAGAAATCACTGCACATTGAGAGGGGGGAGGGGAGAGAGAGAGAGAGAGAGACACTCAAGACCTAACACTTACAGGCACGCTGCTTTAGAGCAGCAGCTGGGTAAGAGTGGGGTACACTCTTCGTCTTTTTTGTTGTCATCACAAGCCGTGTTCATGTAGGTAAGTTGTCATGGATGCTTAGATAGTAATGCATTTATCTAATGTGAATGCTTATGGATAAGTATTTTAATGTATGGTTAAAAACTTAGTTAACATAAGGTCCACATCTATATTTCTATAATTTGCTGACTTATAGTTTAATATAGGTTGTGCTGATTTATTAATTTTGTTGATTTATTTAGAAGTAAGGCATAGTATCAGTCCCTGGGAGAAACAGTCTATCACGATTGTCACTGCCAGCATGTCCTTGTCTATCATCTCTGATTTTGCTTGCTGTGCACCTACCTTTCAATAAATAATGAATACAAAGATGTGACGTGCAAGAAATATAGGAAATGAAAATGTAATGGAGACTAATCAAGCAATGCATGAAACATTGAATCAAAATAAAGCCAGAATAAAAAGTGACCAAATCATATAAAGCACAGTTTACATGTGGGATACACAAAGAGATCACACAAACAGTATTTACACAGAGAAAAATCCAATCATACTCATGCCCATTCTTTGCTCTTAGATTTCAAACTTTCTACTCCTGTCTGTATGTACTCACTATGTAAGGAGAAGAAATCTGTAGTTCCTGCTCCTTGAGCACATCTCCTCAAATATGAGTTGAATAATAAGGATATATTCCAGTATTTGAGCATGGAAAGTGGTTAAGGGTAAATCAGCAGACTAGAAATAATTTATCTTATCTACAACCAAAGTCATTCCCATAGAGATAATTCTCAGTTCTTCTTCCTGATCCTGATATGATTGAGACACTGCTGTCATTTTTATATCATTGTATTATTTTCCATTGCAGATTTATTTCTTACATGTTCACTTTTCTTATTTGATAGACATGATAAAACCAGACTGATATGTGTACATTTTTGTTTCCTTTATGAATTGAATTCATTATGCATTCAACAGTGACCTTTTATTCCTGCTGATTATTTATAAAGATAACTATTAGAAGATCTTCAAAAAAAAATGTGAGTCTGAGATTCCTGATGGCGAAGTGTTTATAATGCAGTATTACAGGCTGACTCTGCTCCAAGCCAAGGGTTCGATCCGGACAGGGCTCAAGGTTGACAGCCTTCCATCCTTCCAAAGTCTGTAAAATGAGGACTTAAGTGTTGAGGGCAAAATGCTGACATTTTAAACTACTCAGAAAGTGCTGTAAAGCCCTATGGAGCGGTATATAAGTCTAGGTTCTATTGCTATTCCTCTAGTATTTTATAGATAATAACAAAGTATTCATTTATAGATAATCAAACATGTTGACAGGTTGAATTTTCAAAGCTATTTGAAGTGTATGCCAGCTTCTTCCCATAGATAGCATCAAATCTCTATATGATAGACTATATATTAGAGCAGATTATTAATCTATCTAGTCAAGATTGTTTAAAAACAGTAGCAGAAAGTTATTTCCATATTCTAGAATCAGAATTGGAAAGGTCACTGATGCCAACTCCTGTTCAATTCAAGGAATCTCGTTAATCCCTAACCCTAACCCTCATTGCCATGTTCTATGAATTCTTTTCTTAATCACCTCCAAAAAAGGAGAGACATCCACCTCCATAAATAATTCAGGTACCAAATACTCTCCCTATAGATTTAAAAAAAACATTCAATTGGAATCTGCCTCTCTGTAAATTCATTCCATTACAACAAATTAATATGTTTAAATATATGGTTCTAATTTCCAAAGTAAGCACAATGTGGTGTTTTAAGATACTTCTTTTATTAGGAATCAAACAGAAAGCTTATTTTCTTAGGAATATCAGCAATTCAAAAAAAATCTTCACAACTAAATGTTTTACTAGTGGATTAACTACAGAAAAAAATATATAGTAAATTCAGTTTTCCTTGGGTTAAACTTTCATTTTACTACATCAACAACATTTTCCCCTCCTTCTCTCTGTTACTTATATATACAATAAACCTAAAGCTGAAGTAAGCAGCAATTTTTTGCTGAGGTTTATATTCCCTTAGGGATAGCAGAACTAAAACAATATGGAGCTGAGAGAGAGCCAAAAAGAGTTGGAGCCATCAGTTACAGTATTTCATTCCTATTCTCTCTCTCTTTTCTCTTTCCCTTATTGACAGTCTTTCTCTTCTTTCCACACAGCAAGTTGCTGTAGATGGAAAGAGATCATTCCTACTAGGTATTTTTGCAGATTGTGCGTTTTAAATATACTTTTCAATGGAATGAAATGTATACATTGCCAATCCCTAGGCCAAAGGCAAATGGTGCAGGATTTTTTGTTGAGAAGCTGGGAAAGGTTTGGTTAATATTACACTTCTATGATAATCTGAAATTACTCCCGAATCCAGGGGAAATGTTCAATAAAAACAACAAACAAATACGTTCTATGACAGGAACGGGAATGTTTACCATTAGTAATGTCTGTTTAACACCCAATCTATCTCAGCAAAACAATAGATTTACCAAATGGTCTGTCCATACATAATGTCCTTGAAAAGGCATAGGTCCTACTACTTATCTGTTATGCTAGGAAAGAAGAGTGGAAGGGAACTGAATTCAGTTCTGCCTTTACCTTCAATAACTAAGTGTACAACAATTGCCCTCTCTAACAAGTTAAAGTTCCCACAAAAGCAAAGGTTTCTGTAACTACAATGTTCTACCATACAACACATTTATTTTCAAGCAATTTCCAATATGCTCTATGGCCCCTATGCATTTCCCCAATGTGTTCCATGTTCTTGATCATACACATCTCCAATGTTGCATGCTACTATTCAGGGCTGAAAAAAAGCAGTTGCAGACGATCTTTGCACTTTCCAGGGAGCATCTCTCAAGAAGCTGCAACTGCTCAAAATGTAGCAGCACAAGCCATAAATGGGCATCTCCCGATGGCCCATGTCTTCTGCTTTTTGTCTACCGCTATAATTTCTGGTTGTTGGGTCAGTACCTGTATCTGAAAGCCCCACAGATCATATTTACTCTTAATTACTTTCTATGGAGTCTCCCATCTGGACTTGGGATGGTCTAGCCCTGGGGTGTCAAACTTGCGTCATTATAGTGGCGTCACATGACATATTAGGACTTTCTCCCCCTTTACTAAACTAGGCATTGCAGCATGTGATGCATCTGGCCCATGGGCCAGGAGTTTTACAGCCCTGGTCTAGCCCATACACAGTACAGATATTCCTGTAGACAATGCCAAACTACTTGGCTGTGCTGCTCAATGTATGCTGTTCCTGCCTGCATCTTACATTCTGCCACTATGTGTGGAATTGTCTTTGAGGCCTCTCTGCATAGTCAAAAATCTGTAGAGATTCTCAGTCATGCAGGTCATGGTTGTCCCAAAGGTGCTTTGTTAGGAGGCAACTGGACTTTTTGTTTTTTTCTTATGAAGACGTTTCACTTCTCATCCAAAAAGCTTCTTCAGCTCTGACAGGACAGTGGACAATGGAAGGATTTATAACCAGCTGCACTGGTTACCTATTGGTCTCCGGATACGCTTCAAGGTGCTAGTCGTCACTTATAAAGCCCTACATGGTATTGGACCTGGGTACTTGAGAGACCGCCTCCTGCCGATTACCTCCCAAAGACCCATTAGATCCCACAGATTAGGCCTCCTCCGAATTCCATCGGCCGGCCAATGTCGGCTGGCAACCACCCGGAGGAGGGCCTTCTCTGTGGTTGCTCCGGCCCTTTGGAACGATCTCCCCGTGGAGATTCGGACCCTCACCACCCTTCAGGCTTTCCGTAAAGCCGTCAAGACCTGGCTGTTCCAGCAGGCCTGGGGCTGCTGAGTCCCATCCCCTACTCGAATGGGTATGCGTGTTGAGACCTTTTAGACTGTTTTGTACTGTTGTTTTTGTGGTTTTCCTTTTTGTATTGTCCTCCCCCACCCTCCCTTGGTTTTGTTAGCCGCCCTGAGTCCCTCGGGAATAGGGCGGCATACAAGTCGAATAAAACCTTCAAACCTTCAAACCTATATCCTTTGCAGACAGCTGGTAACCTGATCCTTTTAGAGGGTCGTTGAAGCACTTGGAAGTTTATCTGTGTCCTCAGGGTCACCTGAGTAGTGCTCCTGCTTCCTGTAATCCGCAATTTTTTTTTGTCCTCTGGAAATCCATTCCTACTCCCACACCATTCCAAGGGTGTTCATCTAAAAAGGTGTTCCAGGGGATTTCATCCCCTCTCTGCATAGTCTCTACCTTGTGTCCTGTCTGTAGTTGTAAGGTAGACTCTTGCTTCTATGCATCTGATGCTTAGTGCCTGTTCTTATGCTGCTATGATCAGTGCCTTAGTGTTATCTTGTACTCCAGGTCTTTCCAGCATTACCTATTTATACAATGCAATGCAATGCAATGCAATACAATACAATACAATACAATACGATAGCAGAGTTGGAAGGGACCTTGGGGATCCAATACCCTGCCTAGGCAGGAAATCCTATACCATTTCAGACAATGGCTATCCAACATCTTCTTAAAGACTTCCAGTTTTGGGGCATTCATAACCTCTGGAGGCAAGCTGTCGAACTGATTAATTGTTCTAACTGTCAGGAAATTTCTACTCAGTTCTATGTTGCTTCTCTCCTTCATTAGTTTCCACCCATTGCTTCTTGTTCTACCCTCAGGTGCCTTGGAGAATAGTTTGACTCCCTCTTCTTTGTGGCAAACCCAGAGATATTGGAACACCCCTGAGATATTAGAACATTATATCAGCAATCAATCATCACTTTATATTCCCTGATTCAAAATGCTAATTTCCAAAATCACAAATACTAATAAGAGGTGGGGGGAGATTTTGTAGCTCCCAGTTCCTTTTTTAAAAACATAAAGAATAATTCCCTTTCATAAGACTTAAATCTATCTAGTACCATAATTTTGCCCCAACTCTATTTAAAGATTTCAATAACAGTAAAATCATCAGAGGATATATATTGCAGACATGTAATGCTAAGAAGTCCTGGAGTATAACTGTCCAAATGAAATGAAGTTTAGATAAGGTGATAAATCTCAGAAAACTTTTTAGTATCCAGCTGTTCCCAGATTGAAAGCCTACCAGAGATTCTACTAATAAGAAATTCCACTCATACCTCCATGTAAAAAGTTGATGAGTAAATAGGCAGAGAAAATGTATGTAATCTTGTGAATAATTTTCTAATCCCCCCATTTCCATTTGATATATGCAAAAGCATGAATATGAACCAAGAAAAGGTCTTAAACTGTATTTTTGTTAAAAGCTTTTGCTAATCTCAATTCTCAAACACTCCAGGAATCTGCAATTCCCATTTTCTTTTCACAGCATTAATGAACAATGGACATTGGCAATAGTCTTTTTTTTTCCTCCTGAAAGAACTGCCAAGAATTATAATAAGCCTGTAATATGTAGTGGAAAAGTCTAAACAAGAGTAACTGTTCTGCATAAGTTATTTCATGGCTACAGAAATGCAAACAGGAATACAAAATCAATCCCGCCCAATAGGGTCTACAATATAATTCAGAAAGTTGCATAATAGTGGGAGCAGAGAGAGAACACTGAATGAAAACAAGTGCAGCATACCCATCTCACTGATGATATGCAAAATAGCGCACTGTAGACAGACTGCCTGTTTAATAGTATTTCCATTCCACTCTCAGAAACTAAATTGTATGATTTTCCACTTACCCTCAGCCAAACCATCCACACAGCCAAACAAACAGCTTTAGTACTTGCAGGTGTTCCTTTCTATCAGTCACAAGAGATTCTTTCCAATCTGTTCATTTGATCATCTTAAATCTATAGAACTGGACTAGTTACCAGTTTTTCATCTGCCATTGCTTGGACAATAATAAGGTACGATATTATTTTGGTTTCTTTTCAACATACAATAAAACAGTCTTTTAAATAGTGTCCTCCCTCCCCCAGAGTAATAAAGATATGCTGGCAGGCACTGCTCAGTATTCATTGCATTTCTGTCAGGAAGTTATTAGCAATCCTTTTTAAGGAATAAGTTTTAACAGGCTGAAAATATGTTTGCATTCAGGAAACTATGAAAATGATTTTGCCAACATGTCCTATCACCCACATTACAAAATAATTATCAATTACAAAGTTTTCTATTTCTCAGGAAAGGCTATAACAGTTTAATCAAGTAGAAAACCAAAGTAGACTGCTGTTTTTAAACAGATGTTTTGTGAGCATCCTGTGAGCAAATTTAATCAAAGTCTGATTCAGACTTGCTTGACAGTTTAATGGCTGCAGCAAGGTTCATATAACTTCAGTTATAGTGCATTCATTGAAGTTAAGCATTCAAGTGTATGGGCTGGATAATATAAGTGTAGACTTACTGTGCCACTGGAGCAGTGGTGGGTTCCGGATCCCGTTGCAACCAGTATGCTGCAATGGGGGCTGACATCTACCACGTGAACGTGTGCAGCAGACGCGCAGCGTACATGTGTACTTACCGCCTACAGCGCTCCAGCTGCTCGGAGCATCGTTCAAGCACCATACACTCTGTGCGTGCACGCAAAAGCCCCAATCAATTCAAATAGCGGTAAGAAGAGCGGGCAGGGGGGCCCTCCAGAGCACCGTACCGGAACGGTACCTGGTGCTCCCAGCAGACACCGGTACGCCCGGTCTTATGCCACCACTGCACTGGAGTAGCTCTAACATCACAGAACAGCTTCTCAAGAATGTTGAAAAACTGATAAAATTTACAGTTTATTTCAGACACATGAAGAAAAACTCCAGGTGGCATAACTGGCACTAAAGAGACTAGTTTCTTCTTTATATATTATGTATCTTATTATTTATGGCAACTATGTTTTCCCATCTTTTCAATAAAAGTAATACTCAAGTAGGGGCATCTGCAGATGCTCTACCCCTTTGAAATGGCATGCATTGTCACGATGTATGTGTAGAAAAGGGAGGGCCTTATCACAATGGTGCAATGTTCTTTTCACACATTGACTGGTTTGACCATCGCCATTCCCCCATCATAGGCATGGCTATTACAAAAACTCTTCACTTCTCTTTAAGATTTATTTCGATTCTGTAGAGATGAATAGAGCTTTACCTATGAAAATGTCCAATTCATGATTACATTCATGTAGTATTTCTGGCGTGTTCTTTATACTAGATATGTTGTTGTGAAAAACAACCAATATTGATAATATTGAAAAAAGTTATTTGTCTTTTATTAAGGCAATTTAAAAAAAAACAGTGTCTTCATTGCAGTTTCCACCCCATTTCCCACAGCTGATATTAGAAGCTACTGCTCTGACAATGCCTGGAACAGCTTCAAGTTAATTAAGTGGTTCTGTATTCTTGAAACAGATGGAGTGAGATGATTGTGAAACATTGCTTAAAGTGAAACAATGCCAGCAATTTCAGATTATTTTTAAGAAAAAGTAAAATTTTTCAGTTTTATATCTTTATACCTGGTATTCATTGTAACATTTTACTGTAAAATAAGTTTGAAAGTTGTTTTTTACTGCCAATTAATAGAAATCTAATTGACAGCATTTGCATAAAATGCCTACATTCAAAAGATGATATTTAGCCTGTCAGGTAACATCATCTCTTTTCAGCATGTTCCATTCTTCCTTGAACAGAAAGTAATTTCCAGAATCACATTCGGCATGATAATTCTCCTATTTTCATTTTCTATAGCTGTTCCTATAGAGTTATCCTGTCATAGCGAATTATGAAACAATTGTTGACATATCCAGCTCAGATGAATTTCCACATAATACTGGGCATAGAATGAAGAATCAAATTAAAAGAAAGATGTGGTTTCTAACCACCTTAGTTCATCCTAAATTCAGAAATGGAAGCTTAGAGTTTGCTGGCTAGAAAATCCTAGAAGAGAAAACCTGAGAAAAATCTATGTAGACTTAAGGTAGATCATCATCTAAGCATGTTGTTGGAAAACTTACCAAGCTGAAGTGGATGTCATACTGCTTCTTCAGCCAAAGCTTTCTTTATAATTATCTTGATTCCTTGTTGGGGATCCATAAATGGCATCTCCAGAAAAGTATCACCTGGAGGACCCTGTCTCCTGTCTACTGAGCATCGGAAGACATTTTAAATAAGTTTCGTGGCTTTCTTCTGGAGAGGATAGGGGGACAGGCCAAAACACAAGTGCAGGGCAAAGTGTATGTCAGAGCTGAATGTTTATTAGACTGGAAAGAAATACTTTTAATGTTCATTAAGTATCTAAAACAAAGAAGAGCAGAGAACAAGGGAGTTTTTGAGACTTAAAATGAAAACAGTAGCTATTCTTCGTGCTTGAGAGGATGGAAGAAGGGAGGAGAAAGAGGAGAAACAGTGATAGTGGTAGTAAAGTGGATGCAGTTGTCTACTGTTGCTGCTGTCGCTTTCCTCAGGACTGAAACTAATATTGGAATTTCCACATGCATTTCACCTTCTAAATTGTAAAGTTGCCTCCCTTGCACCAACATTTATTTGGTTTACTTGCTCATTTCTTAGCACTGGTCTCTCTTCTTCTTCCCCCATATGCACTGCTGTGCTTTTCTTTTTCTCTCTTACACTTTTCTTCTTTGATGGAACTCCTTTGCTTCACCGGAAATGCTTTGGTTGAGTCTGCCCTTTCTTTCAAGGGTTTTCCGTCTCTTTTCCTCCCTAAAATGTGTGATGCACACTCTTCTTTATCATCTTTTTATCTTTTCCAAGCCATTCTTACACTTTTCTTGCTCCTATCCACTTTAATTTTTTTTCTTGTGTTTTTTTAAAAATAAATAAATACATACATACATACATACATACATACATACATACATACATACAGTGGTATAATATTTATTCCTCATATATTATATTTCCACCAGTAATAAATGTTTTCTTTATATGTATAAGCATTCATATTCTAATGGTTATTTTACTGATTTCAAGATTTTTATTTTTTTAATCAGTGTCAAAGATCATATGCAATAGACTTGCAGAATCTAATATTCATTCTCAAGTAGCATAATGAAACTGTACAGTTTTGAAAGACTGCAATAAATGCCTTTTCTAAACAGATTATAAAGTTCTAGGTAGTCAGATCAGCATAATGCAAAGTTGATTCTCTGAACCAGATAGTTCCTTGGGGAATGGTGGGGCAGAGAGAAAACTGATTTGCCCAACTTTCCGGAATTGATTCCAGAATCCCAAAATGAAACCAGCTTTCCAAAGCAATAGAGTTACAGTTAGAAAATGTTTAGGTGATTTTTTCTACTTTGCATTACATGAATGTTTTTTTTTTCCCCATCATCTGCTTACAGCGAGTCCCACCAAACCAGGACGGGGAGGATATCCAAGTTCAGAAGAGGTGGTTCGGGAATCCAGCAGCACGACTGGCATGGTGGTTGGGATCGTAGCAGCAGCTGCTCTGTGCATTCTCATCCTCCTCTACGCTATGTACAAGTACAGGAACCGAGATGAAGGCTCCTATCATGTTGATGAGAGTCGAAACTACATCAGTAACTCAGCACAGTCCAACGGGGCTGTGATTAAGGAAAAGCAACCCAACAGCTCTAAAAGCTCCAGCAAAAACAAGAAAAACAAGGATAAGGAGTACTATGTCTGATCCCAACAACTGGAAAGAACAATTGTATAGAAATAGTCTTCATTTATCTGAGACATAAAACAAAACTTATTTACTTTACTTTTTATGAAGCACATACAAAGTTTAAAAAATGGGGAAAGGAATATGGGGAATGCAAATAGAAAGGAAAGACTTCTTAACAAAACAAGGAATGACAAAAAATGAAATAAGCATTTCATACTCTGGTTTCTCTGAAACGGGAGTCAGTAAACCCCCTTACGTTCACAGTGTTTTCATTTACTCTGCCATCTTTATGTTGCTGGAATGTTTCTGAAGAAGATGTTGGTACTACTGCACACTCATAAGGCAAAGAGTATTACTCCAAAACATCACCCAGCACAACACAAATGGTGACAAACTGAAACAAAGAAAAGATGAAATCATGCACACACCCACAGTAAAGAAGCTACCTATGAGTCTGGATTTAGCCAAAGTGCTAGCACTTTCCTGAGGAGTAAGTCAACCTGATTACCTGACAAGACTTTGCCATTCGACACAAGCCCTCAAAAAGCAAAGGTTGAAACTGAGCTTGCCAACTGGTGCAACAAAACAATGATCGGAGCTTGGGTTTGAAGTAAAGTGCTGGCTTTTCTGAATAAACCACATTTAAAAACAAGAAGAAGAAAACATTTTTGAAAAAAGCCCCTTTCTGGTTGTGAGGAAAAAAAATATAGCGGCCTTATTTTCAAAAAAAATAACAATAAACAAAGAAACAAAATACATGAAATATAAGGCTTATTTTCACACACCATTTACCAACAAATCCTAAACTGAGGGCAAAGATGCGATCATTGGAATAAAAAAAATCATGCACGCTTAGTATGTTATTACCTATGTTTATATTAAAAACACATCTATATGTGCTTTCTGGACTGTGATAAGTGATGTTTTCTAGCCTGTTGTATAGAAAATGCAAACTATATCTGCTCTTCAACCATTTTTGGTAAACTCAATGTTCTAAGTGTTGCTAGGTATAGAATGTTTTATGACATCTGGAGCAACCAACATTTCTGTTTACTTTTACAGCCATGAGAAACTGCCACACTTTTTATTCCCTTCTTGTCTTCCTCCCTCCCTCTCTCCCTTCCTTCTTCCCTTCCTTCCTGGGTTTGATTTTAATTTACAGTGTAGTAAATATACTAAACAGGATGTGTATGAATGTATATAAGAGTCAGCTAATTTTCTTCTTAACTTGTACAGCCTCTCTTCTTTTGCAGTTCAGTTTTAGTAGTTTGTATGAAAGAAGTGGACTTTAGAAAGCAAATATATATAGATATAAACTTCATAATTTTCTTCTCCAATTGTCTATCCTCTCCTATGATACATTAGCAAGATCGATCACAATTGTGTGATTTCAGCTCCTTTCTCTTCCTACCCCATTAAATCCAACAACTGCTGATTTAAGTGACCTTTACACTCTATTTCAACTTTCTGGCTATTTGTCCAGGAATTGGGAAGAAAGGTTGAATTCCATGATATCTTTCACCTTAACTTTTATTATCATTTGCTTTTTATTTGTAGTATATCATTAGAGAGCTGGTTGGTAAAGAATTTCAGAAATCTGCCCTTTAAGTACTCTAGCTCCTCTCAGTAAAGCAACCCAAGTTGGGAAAAATACTAATGTTCTCAACGTAAACTGTACAAAACAAGAACAAAGTTGCACCTTTTGTCAAATGTGGAATGATTCTCCTTTTAATTTGTTTTTAGTTACCCAGTTCTTACCCTGAGCTTGAATAGAATTTCTTCTTCTAAGGTAATGAGTACAATGGTTTGGTTAATATATATATATCTAAGATTCTCTGCAAAGATATATGTATAAACATTGCAAACATTCTGGTTTATATATATATACATGCTTATATTACAGATTTGTACGTTTTGTTTTGTTTTTAACAACAACAAAGTGACTGCTGCACTGGGTTCCCAATGATATGTCATTCTGTAGCATCTTACTTAGAGAGATACAAGTACATTTCATGGAAAGATAGTTCAGTAGAAAATCCGCCTTATCCTAGAAGGCCTCCTGGGAGCAGTAGAATTGTTCACACTTTACAGACAGGAAAAAAAGGGATTTAAAATTAGCTTTAATCAACAAGGCACTGTATTTTCTTGTATACTGTTTGCTGCTGTTACGGCAAAAGACTGGGAACTGGTGTTCAACAGAGCAATACGTTAGAAATACAGTAGAACACTGCTAAATGTATAATGTGCTTTTTATCAAGGGCTTATGAGAGAAGAAAGGACGATGCATGTGACTATCGGAAGGCTATGTTGCGCTCAAGATAATCTGAAATAATTTGACCAATTGTGCTTGTATCTACCACCTTTTGCTGAGGGGAGGGCAGGAATAGATTCAACCTGCATTATAACAATGGCAGAAACTTGGCAAGCCATCAGTGAAAAATGGATATTCATCATCAGGAGAGAGAGAGATAATTTAAGCTTTGGTATTCACTGATGGCAAGGTTCATATGTGTCTTCATATATTCACTTTGTTACCCAACTTTCCTCCAAGCAATTAACATACTTACTTTAAGGGGTAAGTGATGGGAGATTGCTACTTCTAGCAAAGATATTTCAACTTGTTTTTTGAGGAGTTACTCCTGCTCTTCCTTGTTGATTTTGTGATTTAATAATGAGCAACAAGTTTTTGCATTTATCAAATGTTTGCAGTAGCTATATTAAAACACTATTCTTTTTTTTTCAAAATTGCATAACAAATTCATTAATACCATCTCTATAATAATTAATTTGTTTGACTAACACTGCAATCCTATGCATAATTAGGGGGGGAAGGGATCAGTCCTATTTAAGTCTTTGGGACTACTTCTGCATAAACACACCTAGGATTCTGCTGGGATGAGATGGCTATGGGTTGGTTTTTTTTATTACCGTATTGTGTTGTCTTTTTTTTAACAAAACACTAAAAGAATATGTGAAATTATTCATTCCCAAATTATTAAAAAAAGGTCAGAAGCCCTTAACCTTATAGTGCTTTCTGTGATAGATATTTACAATTTTTTTTAATTGTTGCAAGGCCAATTTATCCATTATTGGAAATGCTAAGCAAGTGGAAATTACCGTTTTGTTAATAAAATGTTTCTTAATACAATTGGTGGCTCATTATTTTTCAGCTCTTTGCACTGTTAAATCTGCTATCATCCTAATCATCATTCCAGAGAGAGAGGCCAAAAGAGTTGAGGCTGTGGCCACAACTGTGTGATCAAGGCATCACCTGTTTTTACATGTGTCGTTATATGGAATTGAATGGATAGAATACATGAAAAAGGAGCAGGGCTTCAACTGTCCAATCATAGAAACAACAGAAAAAGGCATGTTTGACTGCCTAGGGCAGGGGTGTCAAACTCACGGCCTGTGGGCCACTGGCCACACCCACCTCTGGTTTAGCAAAGGGGAAAAAATCACAATATATCACGTGATGACAACATGACACCACGAGTTTGACACTCCTGTTCTATGGGGACACTCCCTGAAATTTGTGTAGACCCCATATCAGTTTAAATTCTCTTAATTTTTCTCTAAATTATTATATATGAAGCAGACCTGCAGAAATTCATATTAAAAAAGCAGGTGCCGACTATTGAAAATATAAGAGAAACCATATTAGCCATATCTTGATAGTTTGTTCTTAATAAAAGGTTTTGATTTGATTCACACATTGCTATGTTCACAGTTTACAAAATGAAATACAATTTATTGAGTTTGCTGAATAACACTAAGTCATAAATTAGAGTTTAAAAAGTACTATGGCTGGAGTCATAGAATGCACTGAAGCATAATCAAACAAGCAACTTTATAACTTATTGAGGTGTCTCAACTCAATCTTTGTATTAGGGGTGATTAATCATAGCCTGCTCAAACTGATCGGCTGATTACATGGACTCAAATTAATGTGGATCAAGCTGCAGGCAGAAAAGACAATCTTCTTCAAAACTGCCCTCAGAAAAAGGGAAAACCTGATCTCTCATCTCATAAAATAAAATAAAACTAATGATGAGTGATTTCAATTATAGGAACAGAAAAGTCTTATTGCAACGAATGGAAACTTGGACTATAAAACTGCAGAATTGTATCTACAGATAATTCAGACTTTTACTAATGGTCATCTTTAAGCACAAGCCATCTCTTAGCCTTAGATTCCCTACATCAGGCAATGAAAGGAACTAAAGAGCCTTGGTGGTACAGTGGTTAGAATGCAGTATTGCAGGGTAATTCTGCCCACAGCCAGAAGTTCAACCCTGATGGGGCTTGAGGTTGACTCAGCATTCCATCCTTCCAAGGTCGGTAAAATGAAAATCTAAATGATGTCTTTGTAAACCACTCGGAGAATGCTGTAAAGCACTATGGAAAAGTTTATAAATCTTAAATGCTATTCCTAAGTGTCTTTAATCCCTTCTAAATTCTATGATCCTACAAAGATAAAGTGACTCCTATGTTTGCAATAGTTGGGGACAGTATTGTAACTATAGTACTTATCATTACTAGCAACTCCTAGTTTATTCCATTTTTGTCATGCAATTCTGATGTTAAACAGCTGCTCATTGTACATAAATCCTAGCTATGTACCAGCTAGGACTCTGAAATCTGGGCTGCAACATAGTAAAGCCATTATGCAGATTTGTACTTAATGTAATTTATGAAGCTGGAACTGTTTATGCCACAATGTGCCAAATCAGACACAATTCACCAGTCAAGTACAGAGACTGACATTTCCTTGGAAGTATGAAAAATATGTTGAATTCTAAATGACTGTCATGTACGGCTCATCTTGGTGCCAATACAGGATTTCCAAACAAGAGTCCATTCTTAACTACCAAGACATGGAGCTTTCTAATGAGTTTAGACTTAAAATGGATATGATTTGGAAGCAAATGTCAGACTTCCTTCTTTGCTAATTTGACTGGAAATGTTTATTCTCATAAATGAGAAAGTTAGAGCTCGGATTTTTAGCATGTGTTAGAAGAAATGTTAAGTTCACCATACAGAAATTCCAGCACATACAATCTACCGGTAGTCCTTGACTTACAACAGTTCATGTAGTGGCCATTTTAATAGCAGTAGACTTATATACCGCTTCATAGGGCTTTCAGCCCTCTCTAAGCGGTTTACAGAGAGTCAGCATATTGCCCCCAACAATCTGGGTCCTCATTTTACCCACCTCGGAAGGATGGAAGGCTGAGTCAACCCTGAGCCGGTGAGATTTGAACCGCTGAACTGCTGATCTAGCAGTAGCCTGCAGTGCTGCATTTAACCACTGCGCCACCTCGGCTCTAAAAAGTGACTTATAATTGTTTTTCACACACGCAACTGTCACAGCATCCTGATGGTCATGTGATCAAAATTCAGATGCTGACTCATATTTATGACCGTTGTCCTGGGGTTGCGCAATCACCTTTTGCGACCTTCTGACAAACAAAGTCAATGGGGAAGCCAAATTCACTTAAACCCTATTACTAACTTAACAACTGCAGTGAACAACTGTGGCAGAAAGGCCGTAAAGTGGGGCAAAATTCACTTAACTCAGCAACAAAAACGTTGGGCTCAATTGTGGTCATAAGTCAAAGACTATCTGTATTCAATTGAGAAATCTATTTATAAGGACACCCTTGTCCATTTTCCTTGCATTCTTGTGAAGTTGGAAGAATATACATCTCTATATTGTAACTTTCCCCTTGCTCTCCCATTAGCAGTGAAATGCATTGGCTAAATGATCTAACCAATTCTAAAATACATGAGTAGAACATAGTTCTAAGTAATGTAATTGCACTATTCTGATTTTATCGGTCCTCACCTGGATTTCTGTCTAATTTTGGAAACTAGAAAATTATTGATTAATTTGAACATCTTGGTCCCAGCAATCTTCAATTATTTTCATAAATGGCTTAGATGAAAGGTTGCTCATCAGATCAAAATTCAAAAGGATCTTAACAAACTTCAGCAATTGGACTTTATCCAAGAAGATACGTTTCAGTGATGAAGGTCCTAAACTTAGGCAAGAAAAATCAAATGCATAGGTATAGAATAGGCACCTAAAGGTGCGTTTTCAAGAGGCAACTGGACCTTCTTGTTTTTCTTTGACGTTTCAAGAAGCTTCTTTAGCTCTAAGTGGATGGTGGGGAATTGAAGGATTTATATTCCTTGCAGACAGATGGTCATTTACATTTGCATACATTTAGCTATGCACCTTGGGATGAACATCCTTTGAATGGTCCAGTAGTGTGAACGGTTTGAAATGCAGATGGCACAGGCTCATCTCCAATGGCCTATGTCTGTGTTTGACAATGGGGCAGAGAGGAGCATCCTGCAAGGGACACAGCTCCACAGCACAGTCTTTTAGCAGTTCCAAGAAGATTCCACATTCATTTACATTACTCAGGTGACCCTGAGGACACAGAAAAACATCCAAGTGCCCTCAATGACTCTCTAAAAGGACACAAATGAGCTGCTGCCTGCAAGGAATATAAATGCTTCCATTCCCCACAAGAGCCAAAGAAACTTCTTAGATGAGAAGCGAAACATCTTCAAATAAAAAGCAAGAAAATCCAGTTGCCTCTTGAAAAAGTATATTTGGGACAATCACAATCTGGATGACTGAGAATCTCCATAGACATATAGAATAGGCAGTGCCTGGCTCAACAGTAGTGCCTTGTGAGAGGGATCTTGGTGGCCTGGTGGATCACTGCTTAATTATCAGTCAACAATGTCCTTCAGCTGCCAAAAAACCCAACATATGCCTAGACTGCATCAACAGAGAAGTAGCATCACAATTTGAGAAGCAATAGTACTGTTCTATATTGCGCTATTGAGAGTACCCTTAGAATACTGAGTCCAGTTCTGGTCACAATGATACAAAAGCAAAAAATTCCGATACTCTAGAAAGAATTCAGAGAACAGTACCAAAGATGATAAGGGATCTGGAGACTAAATCATATGATCAACAGCTAAGGGAACTAGGTGTGCTTAGATGGGAAGACTCAGGAGACACATGATAGCAGTCTTCCAATAACTAAAGGGCTATCACAGAATGCTGATTTACTCCCCATAGACCTGAGAGTAGGATAAGAAGCAACAGGTGGAAGCTGATCAGAAGGAGATTGACTCTAGAAATAAGGAGGAACTTCCTAACAGTGAAATCAATCAAACACCATACCTCATGGAGTTATGGATGCCCCATTGCTGGACGTTTTCGTGAATAGACTGGACAACCATTTACATAATGATTTCTGCCTTATGCAGGCAGTTGCACTAGAAGACCTCCAAGATCCCTTCCAGCCCTGTGACTGAGGAAGGGGCAAATAATAAATTCAGTGAGGAATTAAAAGTGTTTCAAAGTGTTAAGAAATTCTGTAAAGAAAGATTTGTAAGGGTTGGAACCAAGATTAGTGAAGAGTCCAGAAACAGTCATGTTCACTGCCAACTGAAATTTCTCTATTATCAATGAGGAGAATCTAGCTCCATAAAGGAGCACTGAATGTATAGAAAGAAAAACAGAAAATCTCTGCCTTAAGACACGTGGGGGTACATTCATTCATTTGCTGCAATATTTGTAACCGCATCCAATTCTGTCAAAATTGGATGTGCTGCACAGGGCTCTGTAAGAATCTTGCTTATAAAAGAGTCATGTTTGGTTTTAGGCAGCTGTCGAAGAGCCTGCATCTATGTAGGCAGAGATTCCATTAAAACAAGCCTAAGCTTTCAAAAGTTTTCTTACTTGAAACAAGCACCTTGAAAATCACAGGTCACTTTAGAGGTTGCACTTCTCCTATAACATGTTCCTATCGATGTAATGCATTGCATTAAAAGCCTTTCTTATTTCTTAGAACCTACCCATCAACATGAAGGCAGATATGCTTAAATGCATCTTATTGATTCACATTGTCTAATTAATTATAAATAGAAACTGTTCATGCATATTGTTAATACAGATGGGCATTATAATATGCTTTAGATGAACATAATGTTTTATAATATTCATTGACATTGATTCATTTGCTTGATGTTAGAGACTCAAAGGACACTGAGTTTTATATGCAGCAGAGTTGAAACTGGGGCATTATGAGTTCTAGTCTTGCCTTTGGGATGAAGCCAGCTGGGTGATTTTGCCCCAGTTATACAAACTCTCTCTCAGCTCTAAGAAAGTGGTGGTGGCAAATCACTTCTTAAAAAGTTGTCAGGGAAACTGCAGGAACTAATGTAAGCAGTCACCCTGCATAATGGTGTGTGGGAATGACCTTGGCAGACTGGGCCCAGAGATACTGCCTAGGGAATGGTCAGATAAGAGACACCATAGTCTGCAGCTGGATAGTAGGTGAGGGCAAGAGGCTCAGAGGGGACCCTCCTTAATTTCCTAGGGTATAAAGGAGATGGGGAGAATTCTACTTCCAGACTTGCAAGATTATGTTAATATAGCCTTACAATAAAGTAGTAGTAGTAGTAGTTGAGTTTATTTATAGGCCGCCCTTTTCCCTGAGGGGACTCAGGGCGGCTGACAACTTGTATGGGAGGGGGAAACATACAATGACATAAAAACACAATGTATAATTAAAATTGAGCAACATTCATGGGCAAAATAAAGTAGAATTAGCTCATCTGTTCATGTTTCTTGTCTGGTTTACCTGATTAGGCTATCTTGCAAGTCAAAGACACAATGATTGCAGTGTGGTAGACTATAACTAGCTCATTAGCAGCAGATGTTTAGGGCAAGCATATCTTATGGGTACTGTGGGCATCATACCAGCAACCTCCACGTGCATATGACCCATAACCCTCATTTCTGAATTAAACCATTGCCTTATGATGGAATTCAAATGACATGCTTATTTAAAGAGCCTGAGTAATAGAATTGGATGTGTAAAGCTAATTGCATTGTGTAAACCTGGAAAAGCTATCATTACCCACTGGCATGAACAGGAATTTGAAACAAGAAACTATTTGGATAGCTTTTTGATTATTTCTGCCTGCCCCGTCTAGTCTGCCAGAAGAGGCATGCTCTGGGCACATTTGCTAAGACAGAAAAAGCTCATCAAAGTTTTCTTACTTAAAACAAGCACCTTGAAAATCACAGGTCACTTTAGAGGTTGCAATGCTCCTATAACATGTTCTAGCTCCTGTCAAATGTAGCCCCTGGTCTGTAGAATATCACACTCAAGTTAGCAATAACTTCTGTTCATGGGTGGGTTGCTGCCGGCATAACTGCCAGTTTGCTGCGCATGCATTTTGCGTGTGCTGCACAAGCATGCACAGTTGAGAGCAAATTGTTCTGCGCATCACAGAACATTAAAAATTATTAAAAATCAAGCCGGAAAAGGCTGCGGTAACTGAGGAACCAGTTCGGGGGCGTGTCCAGACTGCTGTCCCTACCGGTTTGGTAAGCAAGTCCCAATTTTTACTACCAGTTCACCCGAACCGGTGCGAACCGGTAGCAACCCACCTCTGCAGCTGTCCCTATATTTGGAATCACAGGAAGACAGTGTATCTTCCATATTATATTCTGGGAAAGAGGGCTACCACCCACTCCTGTCCATGTTTGTGAGCTTCCTCAATTCACTTAGTGGATACCGCATGCTGGACCTTATCAACTATTGGTAAGGATCCTCTTTTGCTCATATGATCTTGGCCAGCCATTGATTTTTACAATGTATTAAGTATGAACCAATTGCCAAGCATCTGAATTTTGAACACATGATCATGGGAATGCTACAAAGGTCATAAGTATTTTAAAATGGTCATGTCACTTTTTCCAGTGCCATTGTAACTTTGAACTAATGTAAAACGATGAATACCTGTACATAATTCACATTGCAAGGACAGATTGAAGGTAGTATTATTCATTAATTTAAATGTATTTGCCACCTAACTCCAATGGGCTGACAAACTGAGCTGTACTTTTTGTTGACATACATGACATACAGTGTTTTCTTGACATGGTGCAGAAGTGGTTTGTCGTGGTCGCCCAGCCTAGCCTAAAGCCTTGGTCTCCTGAGGAGGTTTTCCATCCAAATAATAATAACCATGAACTATTTGGCTCTCTAGATAAATCAAGGCCAACTAGATACAGAGGCTCTGGCACAGCTATTTGCATGATATGGGCAAAAAAAGCAAGATGGCTGCAATGCATATTAAAAAATGTGTGGAGTGCCCCATTGCAGCCACACCCTTTGGAAATTCCCGCCCTGGGTCATTTACTATACCTTTTCATTTTCTTTCAAGACCCTTAAACAGAATTTATTTTATACGAAGACTAAAACATCTCTGCAGCTTGTCAGCTTTTAACTATGTATTTATTTCCTTTTCTTAATACCTAGTGGTTTGAAAAATTAGGAAGGAAGCGGCTTGGTGTTTCCTGTTTACATACAGTAATTTTTTTTCTAATCAGAACAGGCTAAATTATGGCTAAATGTATATATGAATTCATACAAAAACATATTGTATGTCTCCTGCATTAGGAATCTCTCGGTTTGTTTGAGTTCTCAGATTTCAAGGACGAAAAAGCTTTTCTTCATTCGTGAGGTTACAACAGCCTAATTAAGATGCCATTTTTATTCTTTTTTTTTGGGGGGGGTAAATTCTTTTTTATTTTTCTTTAAAAAAAAAAACAAACACAAATATGTCATCATTTGTCAATCATTAAGACATTGAAATACAATTTTTTTTGTTGTGTGTACCCCTCCCTCCCTCCACCCCCCCATCCCCCCTCCTCCTTCCCCCCCCGACTTCCCAGAACCCGTACACGGTATGGATTTTTAATAAACACAGTCTAAAATCTATTGAGAAAAAAGAAATAAAGAAATTAATGACATTCTAGATTGAACTTAGCTTCTTCTTACTGAACTAACTTTTAACAGTTTAAATCATTTCTGATCTTAAGCATAGGCTAACTGGAATTTCTTAGTCCCGTATTTATTTTGTATATAGTCAATCCATTTTTTCCAGTCTCGTTTATATCTCTCATTTGAATGATCTTTGAGATATGCCGATATTTTAGCCATTTCAGCTAAGTTTGTTACTTTCAATGTCCATTCTTGGATTGTAGGCAAGTCTTCCTTCTTCCAATATTGCGCCACCAACAGTCTTGCTGCAGTTATCAGGTGCAGAATCAAATTGGTCTCTACCACTGTAAAATCAGTACATATACCTAGTAAAAATAACTGAGGAATAAACTTTATCCTTTTTTTAAAAACATTTTGCATGACCCACCATATTTTTATCCAAAATGCCTTAACCTTTTGGCAGGTCCACCATATATGATAATATGTAGCATCGAGAGAACCACACCTCCAACATTTAGGCTGTACATTCGGATACATAGAAGCCAACTTTTTAGGATCTAAATGCCATCTATAAAACATCTTGTAAAAATTTTCTCTCAGATTTTGAGCTTGTGTAAATTTCACATTTCTTACCCAAATTCTTTCCCATGTATCCAACATTATTGGTTCCTCAATATTTTGGGCCCATTTTATCATACAATCTTTAACTAATTCTGTTTCCGAATCCATCTGTATTAATACATTATATATCCTCTTTATATGCATTAAGCTTTGATCTCTTATTTGTTTAAACAGATTATCCTCAACTTGAATAAAGCCAATTTTTTGATCTATTTTCCACCTAGCCTGTAATTGCCCATACTGGAACCATGTTTGAACTACCTTCTCCTCTTTTAATACCTCTAAAGATTTTAATTGTAATACCCCCCTTTCCGAGGTAAGAAGCTGTCTGTAAGTAAATCTGTCCTGTTTTTGTGCTGTATTCATATTTTCAATTGCATGTCTAGGAATTGCCCACATGGGTATCTTGTCATTTAATTTATATTGGTATTTCTTCCAAACCCGCAATAAAGCATTTCTCAAAATATGACTTTTAAAGTTCTTATCCAATTTTTTGTTGAATAACAGGTAAGCATGCCAACCAAATACCAGATCGTGTCCCTCAATGTTCAATATTCTATCATTGGTTAAATGAATCCAATCACTAATTACAGATAATGCCACTGCATCATAATATAGTTTTAAATTAGGTAGTTTCAATCCTCCTCTCTCGCGTACATCTTGCATTATTTTCATCTTTACCCTCGGCTTCTTTCCTGCCCACACAAATTTGTTGATACCCTTCTGCCATTCTAAAAGGTTCGCATCTTTTTTAAGTATAGGTAACATTTGGAAAAGAAATAAAAATTTTGGTAAAATGTTCATTTTCACTGCCGCTATCCTGCCCAGCAAAGATAAGTGCAATTTCTCCCATTTTTTCATCTCTGTCTGTATGCTATGCCAAAGTGGTTCATAATTATGCTTATATAATTTCCCATTTGAAGTTAAAATGTTAACTCCAAGATATTTGACTTTTTTAACTACCTCACATCCTAGCATCACTCCTAATTCTTCCTTTTGTTTAATATTCATATTTATAGCTAATATTTTGGTTTTTCCTAAGTTTATTTTAAAGCCAGACACTTGACCATATTGATTAATCGTATTCATTAAAACCATACTGGATTCCTGCGGTTGTTCCAATATTATGACCAAATCATCCGCAAAAGCGCGGACTCTATATTCTTGCTGCCTAATCTTGATCCCTTTTAAACCATCCAAGCCCCGTATTTTATTCAACAATACTTCCAAAGTTATAATAAACAATAATGGGGACAAAGGACAACCCTGTCTTGTACCTTTTCCAATTTGAAAAGAGTCTGTTAAACTTCCATTGACTATGATTTGTGCTGTTTGCTGTTGGTATATTGCTTTAATTGACTGTAAAAAATTATCTCCTATCTGCATTTTTTGCAATATCTTCAGCAGAAATTGCCAGTTAACTCGATCAAAGGCCTTCTCAGCATCCAAAAATATAAACGCAGCAGGGATCTGGTTGTTCTTTCCCAAATATTCTAATGCATTAATAATTAATCTGACATTACTTTTCATCTGTCTCCCTTGTATAAAACCTGTTTGGTCCGTATGTATCAATTGTTGAATGACCAACATTAACCTATTTGCTAATATTTTAGTAAAAATTTTATAATCTACATTCAGTAATGAAATGGGTCTATAATTTTTGGGTTGAGTAGTATCTTGATCTTCTTTGGGTATCAAAGATATAAACGCTGTCTTCCAAGATGGAGGGACTTTACCTTCCGTTTGAATCATATTAAATAATTCTCTAAGAGGTTCTACCATTTCTAACTGTAAGTTTTTGTAGTAAACCGCTGTCAAGCCATCTGTACCTGGTGCTTTCCCTGGCTTTAATTGCTTAATTACCTGCAGGATTTCCCCCGAGGTTATTGGTTGATTCAATTTTTGCCTGTGTTCTTCTCTAACTAAAGGTATTTTCTCCTTGTCTAAATATTTGTCTATGTCTAAACCATTAATTTTATCCCCTTTATACAGTTCTGTAAAAAATTCCCAGAAAGCCTTTTGAATCTCTTCCTGTTGGAACACCTCCTTCCCTCTGTAAATCAGTTTAGATATATTTCGAGTTTTCCTTTTTTTCCTAATCTGATAAGCTAACCATCTGCCAGGTTTGTTTGCATTACAAAAAGTATTGTGTTTTGCATATAATAAATTAGTAGCTACCTGGTCAGAGATCAACATGTCAAATTGAGATTTTAATATGTTAATAGCTTCCTTAACCTTTGTATCGTCTGGTTTCCTTGTTAACTCCAGCTCTTTTCTCTTAATTTCCTCTTCCAGTTCTGTTCGTTTTAACCCTTGCTTATTTCTATGTGTTTTATTTATATTCATCAAAACTCCTCTCATATACGCTTTGCTTGCATCCCATACAAATTCCATAGATGTACCCTTATTCATATTCAAAACAAAATATTCAGATAGTAATTTTTTACAATCATTAATATAGTTTTCATATCTAAATAAATTTTCATTCAGTCTCCAAAACCTTCTTGCCTGCACTACCCTTCCCAACTCCATCCAAACTGGGTTATGGTCCGAAAGGACTCTAGCTGCAATCTTTGTTTTCTTGACCCTAGAAAGCAAATCATTAGTGGTTAGAATAAAATCAATCCTTGAAAGGGATTGATGCCTGTCCGAGAAGAAAGTGAAGTCATATTCCTCTGCATTTCTTTCTCGCCAGATATCTCTCAATTCAAAATCATCCATAATATCAAAGAAAGATTTGGGTAACTTTGCTCGCATCTTGGTATTTAGGCGGGAAATCTTCTTATCTCTCTTAGTGTCTATCACTCCATTCCAGTCACCCAATAGTATACAGGAACTATAGTCCCACTGTACTAATTTAGCATGAAGATTTCTATAGAATCTATCTTGCTGTTGATTGGGAGCATAAATTCCCAAAAGTAATGTCTTTTTCCCTTCTAAGATTAAGTCTAAAGCAATATATCTTCCGAAGGGATCTGCTTCTATTAATTCAGCTTTCATATCTTTTCTTAAGTATACAACTATACCATTCTTCTTTTCCATAGCAGAAGCTGCAAAATGTTGACCAAGTTTTGAGTTGATCAAATATTTTTGATCAGTTGACTTGATATGAGTTTCTTGCAAACAAATTACATCGTTCTTAAACTGTTTAAGATAATGAAATATTTTCTTCCTCTTCTGTGGAGAGTTCAGTCCGTTGACATTCCATGTTAAAATCTTAGTTGTCATCTTTGGTTGGTTGAAGCATTTTTAGAGCTTCCTGCACGGCCTGTTTAACCTTAGGTCTAGCTCCTCCCACTGCTTCCAGATTTGTTGTTGTAGTTCCTTGATCGATGGCCGATGATTGTTGATGCTGTTGCCTCTTAGCTTGTTTCTCCATACGTCTAGTAGTCATGCGGCTAGGTCTTGGTTCCATAGCACCTTGCACTTCTAGAGAAGAGAGATGCTCCATCTTGTCTGGTGGTTGTGTAGTTTGCTGTCTATCCTGTCCTTCTTGTGGTCTTTCTCTAGGTCCAGATGGTGCAGGGTGTCCGGCCTTCAATATATTATAATAAAAATCTCGGGCTTTCCATACAGAGTTGAGGCGGTACCTTTGCTTATCAAATGTAAATATGATGCCAAATGGTGCATCCCATCTATACTGTATCTGACGATTTCTGAGTTCTTCGACCAAAAAAGCGTAGTCTCTTCTGGCTCTTAACATTTGAGGTGGTATCTCTTTCAAAACAGCCAGGTCTTGACCGCCAATTTGAAGCTTAGTGTTATAAGACGCTTGCAGTACCATATTTCTGAACTCTCTTGTAGTAAAATATATAACGATGTCTCGAGGAAGCTGCTTCTGCTTTGCCAGCCAGGAGTTAACGCGGTAAGCTTTGTCAATTTGCCAGCCTTGGTTGGTCCCTGGTCTTCCCATCAGGCGGTCAAAAGCTTCCGATAGGATCTGTTTCAGGTTCTCCTGTTTCTCCTCACGCAGCCCCCTTACTCTTAATGCGAACTCCATTTGTCGGTACTGTATCATAATAATTTCTTTTTCAGCATTTTCCACTTTTTGTTCCACCACCTCTGTTTTCAATGTCAAGTTAGCATTGGCATCATTAAGAACCTCTAGAGTATCTTCCACTCCAGAAATATGTTCTGTTAATACAGTTACAAGACTCAGCATGTCGTCTCTAATTTTATCAACCTTAGCCTCAAATTTCTCATACAACTCCTGTTTAAGTCCTTTTATTTCACTTTTAATTTCACTTTTAATTTCTTCTTTCATTTCTTTTATTTCCTCTTTTCTCTCCTCTCTATTATCTCTAAATTTATCTTCCATTTTAATTGTCTGTGCATTAAGAGCCTCGCTTAGATTACTCAGAAAAAATTCTTTCGTTAACACATCCCCAGCAGGGGGCGTAGGAAGCGGAGGCTGCAGCTTTGTACCAGGCACTGAGGATGTGCCCCTGGAAGTAGAGGGTGACGACTTCAAGTTAATATTTGGTTTTGAGGCCATTTCAAAATTTGTCTGCCTGCAGTTAATAAAACTCTATTGCCTAAATATGCAGCTTTAAGTAAAGAGGCTTTTATTTTGAAGTTTAAGGCTTGGCAAAAGTTTCAGTGAGTAAACATTGTAACAAGACCGTTCAACAGATTCATCACCATTTAACTTCCAAATAAGCAAAGTTAATGAAGGAGTAAAATTCTTCTATTGTGAAACCAAAACATATGATAAGCTATCTCTTTTGTTTTGAATTCTTTTGAAGTCTTGTGAGAATTAGCAAAAAGTGTTCGTTATTACCGGAGAAACCAGCCTGCTCGGCGCCATTTTAAAAGCCTCTGAGTAAATAATTTTACGGAGGAGAAAAAGAGAAGAAGCTAAAATGTTGATAAGCAATTATTGTCCTCGCAGTAAACGGATTCAGCTCGTGATAAGATTAAATCAAACAAAACTTAGAGCAGAGTGGGAGAGACCTACTTTGTCCTGCACAAGGCAGTTTGAAATTCCCAGCACGGACAGCCGTTCTGCCTTGGGCTAGCCCCCCTTTCCTTGCAAGCACAAAAGCTGCAAAAATCGAAGAGCATTTGCCAGCAAAACAGTTTCTTCTTTCCCTCTTGCCTGAAGGATAAGAAAACCTGATAAGACGTCAGATGGAAGATCCTCTAATCAGGTACGTAGCCAGGAATTCGGAGGCAGCTGATTTTTTGCTGCTTCCACCAGTAAGCTCCTCCCAGGAAGCCCGCCATTTTTATTCTTCTGAGTAAAAATAATCCTGTTACACCGGTACCTATATAAAGGTAAAATCTGATGTCTTTATTTTGATATGACCAGTAAAATTTACATAGAAGGAAATTATTATAATGTATTTATTTAAAAATAAATAAATGAATGTACAATATTAAAATAAATGATGATTCATCATGAACACATCCTTGCAGTCACTCTGGAAGCCATTTTAGAAAAAGGCTGGAGTCTGTTTTGAGAATACTTGGGAAGTTACTTTCATTCATCCATCTAAATGTCTATGTAGATTCTCAGTCATCCAGGTCATGGTTGTCCCAAAGGTGCTTTTTTCAAGAGGCAATTGGACTTTCTAGTTTTTCTTCGAAGACGTTTCACTTCTCATCCAAGAAGCTTCTTCAGCTCTGACTAAAGTATAAATCCTTTCATTTCCCACTATCCAGTCAGAACTGAAGAACCTTTTTGGATGAGAAGCAAAATGTCTTCAAAGAAAAACCAGAAAGTCCAGTTGCCTCTTGAAAAAAGCACCTTTGGGACATTCATCCACCTATTTCCAGTCCCATTTCCTCCTCCTCCTCCAACATATGGAAGAAATAAAGAAATAAATTCAGTACATAATTCTCTTCTGCAATTGATTAAGTCTGATTGTGTTTTACAAATGTGTTTTTTTTTGGGGGGGGTGTTCTCATGTCAGCTATGTAAATTAGTTAGCCAATGCACCCATTTCACTTCTACAAAGTAAAGTTAATGAACTGTTTGGGGTTAGACTTGGGGGTTTTATCCCAGTTTCCAAATCTGCCTTCCATATACTGTAGCTACAGATCAATAGTCATTAATCATTAATGTGATCTCTAGGCTGGAATACTGCAATGTGCTCTACATGGGGCTGCCCCTGAAGTGCATCCGGCGACTGCAGTTAGTTCAGAATGCGGCCGCGTGAGTGATAGTGGGCGCACCTCGGTTCGCCCACATAACACCCATCCTCCGCGAGCTGCACTGGCTACCTGTTGATCTCCGGGTGCGCTTCAGGGTGCTGTTGACCATCTTTAAAGCCCTTCATGGTAGTGGATCTAAGTACTTGAGAGACCGCCTTCTGCCGATTACCTCCCTCCGACCGATAAGATCGCACAGACTGGGCCTCCTCCGAATTCCATCCGCCAGTCAATGTCGACTGGCGACTACACGGAGGAGAGCCTTTTCTGTTGCAGCTCCGACCCTGTGGAACGATCTCCCCGTCGAGATACGCACCCTCACCACCGTCCAGGCCTTCTGCGCAAGACCTGGCTATCCCAACAGGCCTGGGGATAAGCCTCTAATTTGCCCCACCCGAGTGTTGAATGTTGAATGCAAGTTGTGTTTTTATTATTTTATTTTGCTCACATATTGTTTATTTTGAATTGCACCCCCTCCCTAATGATTGTAAGCCGCCCTGAGTCCCCCCAGGGAAAAGGGCAGCCTATAAATCCTAATAAAATACAAATACAAAAATTAAGGAAAATAAAGGGCTTCCCCATTACTGATTTACCCATTTCTTTATTGTCAATGACAAATTGCAAAGTAAGATACACAAATGTAGCTTCATTGATACAACTTGAAATGAGCAAAAGAATGAAAGCTGGTTTCCTTAGTGGCCAGAAATCTTGTTCTTCATATGGTATGGCTTTAAAACACATACATGCACCCCAGAGGTGGGTTCCTACCAGGGATGTGCAATCAGGGGAGGCAGGGGAGGCGGGGCCTCACCAGTCTCATGAGGAAAAGAAAAGCATTTTTAAAATAATTAAAAAGGCCAAGGTAGTTGCTGCCAGACTCCAAGTCACAGTGACTCTGAGTCTGCTTAGTGCTAACTGTAGGAGGAGGCAAGAGAACTATGGACCTCCTTTGCATAAGGAATTTTTCATCTTTTAACGCTTGCTCAGAGTTAACCAAGGGTTAAAAGGCGAAAAATTCCTTATGCAAAGGAGGCACGTGATTCTCTCGCCTCCTCCTGCAGAGGGCACTTTGTTTAGAGGCTTTTTTTAAACAGTTAAGCAGAGTCATTCACATGGTGACTCTAGTAACAACTATCCTAGCCTGCCTGGCCCTGGCTAGACCAAATCTTGCATTTTTGACACAGCTTGAAGGTATGTGGGTCAGAGGGAGGGGGCAGAGGGGAGGAATTCAAAATTATTTGCAGTGTGTGTGTGTGTGTGTGTGTGTGTGTGTTTTACTCGCCTCTACTGGCACGCGGACTGGCACACTTATTATTATTTTTTTAAAGCCATGCTGCCTTGGCCCGCCATAGAGCGAAACATGTCCTGGTTTGTGGCCGGGAGGCACGCTGGCATTTTAAAGTGCATGCCGCCGCCACGCTGTATGGCCAGGGCAGCAGCATGTACTTTAAAGTGCCAGCGTGCCTCCTGGCCACAAAACAGGACATGTTTCGCTCTATGGCGGGCCGAGGTGGCATGCATTTTAAAGTGCCGGCATGCCTTCTGGGCCGGCCGTTCAGCAGGACATGCTTGATGTGCTGCCCGGCAATCTCGACCACCTTCTCCCTGAAATCCATGCCAATGGTGGCCTCGGTGCTGGCGGGGAAGGTGCCGCCGTAGAAGCGTACCATCAGGCAGGTCTTGCCCACGTTGGAGTCCCGATGACGATGATCTTGAAGATGCGCACCTGCACCGACTGCTCCAGCGAGGCTTCCAGCTCCATCCCAGTGGGTGGAGAGGGCAAGGGAGGACTGGAGGCGATGGGCGGGCGGGCTCAGCAGTGCCACTGCACTGGCAGAGCCAGCCTGAGGGACGAGGGGAGGCCGAGCTCAGCCGCCCGAGCAGCCTCGCTTCGCCGCCGTCTGGGAGCTGCCCCTGGGGCCACTCGGCCATTGGCTGTCGGGCGCCAGCCGGCTTCCAGCGCCCAGCCTGGCTAAAGGTGGAGTTACAGCCCACAGCTGGAGACTGACATGCTTGGCACGGAGGGTGGTGGTCCTCTCCTCTCCTCTCTCCCCTCTGTCAGCAATCGGTTCGCGAAGGCTGAGTGAGCCGTAGAAGGGAGGACCCGGTCTCACTCTATGGCGTATGGCGCTGGGACTTTAAAGCCCTGCCGCCGGGGCCCTGCTGCTATGGAGGCTCGGCCGCCCCTCGTCCCTCAGGTTGGCTCTGCCGGTGCAGCGGTGCTGCTGAGCCCGCCCGCCCATTGCCTCCAGTCCTCCCTCGCCCTCTCTGCTTGCCGGGATGGAGCTGGAAGCCTCGCTGGAGCAGTCAGTGCCCAGGGGCATGGCTTTAAAGTGGCAGCAGGGTCCCAGCGGTAGGACTTTAAGGTCCAGGTCCTGCTCTATGGCGGACGCAGCACTGGGGCTTCAGTGGGGCTTTCGCGCTTGCCTCACCGGCCATGAAGCTCACCGCACGTCACTGGTTCGTACCAGTTCGCACCTATTCGGTAGAACCGGTTCGTCAAATCTACTGAACTGGTTAGAAGAAGTTCCACCAGTGGACCCAGAAAGCAGGCCACACCTACAAAAGAGGTTCCAAAATTTTTTGAAACCCACCATTGGTCCTTGGATATGATTATTCTACACTATCATGCTCATATTTATAAAACTCAATGCCTCTGTGAAAGGTAAGGATGACTACTGCGTTTGTGGTGCAATCAGAACATTGCATGTGTTGAAGTTGCTTTAACGCAAACCAAAGATGCCTTTTAAAAAACAAGTTTACATCAAATTCTTATGCATGCCAGTGCTGTGTGTGAGGTAATTTAAGGTGGTTCTGACAAGTATCATCGGCATCTTCATATCCGGTCACATGGACAGCAAGCCACTCATATCCGGTCACATGGGCGGCAAGCCACTCACACAAAGGAGGCCACACCCACAGAGTAGGTTCGAACAATTTTTGAAACCCACCACTGATGACCCCCCCCCCCAAATCACAGCCAATTTTTTTCTTTATAATGTAAATCATCTTTCCTCAGATTGGTACCTTTGAGATGTGCTCTAAAGAATTAAAGAGAAGGCAGGACTTTTGGAGGAAACCTTGTGTAGGTTCCATGCTTATACACTGAATTGGCTTATGCAGTAAGGCAAGGGCAGTAGTTGTGATTGCTTCTATAGGGCCCACTAAGCCAAGTTGAGTTGAGAAAGAGGAGAGAAGGAGAGAGGGAGAGAGAGGGAGGAGGGAGAGAGAGAGAGAGAGCACTGTGCTTTTTCTACAAGAAAGAGGTTTGTTCAGTTCATAGTGCAATACGATTGTTGCACCAGGTAAATCCCACACTACAATAAGTTTTTTTTTTCTAAGCAATCTTTAAGATAACTCTAATGTGTAGTTTGACCCTAAAAGGATTTTTGATGATGACTGAATGACATTTCAGTCTATTCAATCATCCAGTTGCTTCAAACTCTTTGTGACCTGATAGTCATCATTTTGGCAGGGTTTTCTCATAGTAATTGATTCTTTGAGTTCCTGTAATTTCAGTACTGTCTCATTCTGGCAGTGTTTTGTATTGTTCCCCCCACCCCATTTTCCGCAAGCATTAAGGTATGCATCCAAAATAGTTAAGGTTTTGCTTCTTGCTGGAAAATTACCGTGGGTAATTTCCAGTTTGGTTTACACCCAGCACACTCCCAGTCAATCAAGACATCCAGATCAGAACAAGCACCCACGCCTTGCAGTTTTGCTAGCAAAATATAAAGCTTAGTATGTCTTTATTAAATATCAGCAATTATTAAAGACAATTAAGTGGCAAAATAGAACAAAATGTAGGCAAAAGTAGGAAGTAAATACAGTATTTAGGTGGAAAGTTGTGGTGGTGTGATCTCCTGCTACCTTAATATAAACTTCATATTATCCTATAGCACTCCATATTGTATTTACTTATGTACTTTTCAGAAGTGGGTTCCTACCGGCTGAACAACCACTTCACTGCGCCCGTGTGTGGAGTTTAGCAAAAATTGAACTTCCGCATTGCAAACAAGGAAAGGAGAAAGGAAAACAGTTGAGGGGCAGCAATCCAATCTGCCGCCACTGATCAGCTGGGCTTCGGAAGCAGAAATAAATACTTTTTCCTCCTTCACTAAACCGGGCGTGGGTGTGGCCAGCATGTGCCACATTTGGCCTGTAGGCCGTAGGTTTGACACTCCTGCCCTACCACAACACAATCTCTCTCTTTTTCTACTGTCCAATTGACCCCTTGGGAAAGAGGTAAATGAAAACTCCTGCCAGATTTGAGAAGCCTACTATCAAGCCTTTTGAAATGAGGCAGAAAGAAAGGCTGATCAAGATGCAGTTTGCTCATCCATATTATTGCTGATCACTCCTACCTTAGCATCAACTTTAAATAGATCCTGCTTTTTAGTGCTTTCTAGTAAGATGTGAAAAAACAGGGAAGACTGAGAAATTTACGGCTGGATGCTATTGATGAGTTTGATGAGAAAATGGAAGAAGCAAAATGTTTAACAACTTGCAATGATTAAGCGGTGGGTGGATCTGTTGGAAAAAAGACTGGTCTGCAAGGATAGAAAGGCATGGAAAATTAATGTGGATGGTGTTGGTGTAAACCAAACTGAATTAGATTTCTTTTCATTTTTTCGGATCTCCTGTCTCCAATTTATTTTCCATACTATTTCCCTACTCTTTTCTATACATTACATGACATAGCTTATCCTAAAAGAGAAGTACCAAGATGTTATGTGTTATGTAAATACATATTGCAAAACATCAGGATAACATTCTTTTTGAGAATCTTAAAAGAGATAGCTTTTCCTAAGCTGCAGAATTGCACAATTGAAGAAAAGCACAATTGAAGAAAAGGAGAAGATGCTGTAAAATTAAAGGGAGGGAGCATCTTCATACTTCTTAACTGCTCCTTTTTACCAGGCAGTAGTTCTATTTCATCCCATCTCAGAGGAAGGACTTAAAATCCCCCATCACTGAGGAATGTGATGGGACAAGTCACATACTGTATATTAGCTCAATTGTTATAATCAATATATCTACTAATGATAATCTTTACAGGTTTTTTACAGAGTACCTTGGAAGAGACTCTGTGTCAGCCTCTACTTCGCTTGCTTGCTATCGGCTGCCATGGAAATGGGGAGGGAGCGGGCTTGAGGTATTGGGTTGGGGAATTTATGGTGCTGGTTATCAGAAGGGAGTTTGATTCTCATCATCTTCTGCGCCTGCTGATGGCCTGTGTTTGGACTTGGTCAAGGTCAACTGTCTCCGCATAACATCTGAATGAGGGTTTTGAAGATGCACCCCACATGACACCTTCCTTTGGGAGTTGCAGATTGGACATTGGGTTGGGGTAATTGGGGGGGGGTGCTGGGCAAACATTTGATATGTAGATGTTCATACCTTTTGGCTCAAATCTTGCTTTTCTTTCACTGCTAACTTTTCATAACCAGTAAAAGTATCTTTAGTTCCAAAAACAATGCAGTTGGGAGTTTTCTTTCTTGGTTATTGAAGGAGGCATGCCTGACATTAAGCAAAACCACCACTTTGCACCCATCCTGGAGCTAAAAACTTCCGTGTGGGGGGGGGGTGCATAAAAAGAAAAAAAAAATGCCTAATCCCTGCAGTGACCAGGAAGACATGGGAGCCACTGGATCCTCTTTTCCTTTGGAAACAGAATGGATGGCTGAACTGGATTTAGAGGAAAGATCCATCCGGCCCAGATGGTCATTGGGAGTGAGGAAGAAGAGTGATCCCGAGGAAACTCCAGCCAGAGTTACTACCAGCCAACACTGGGGACCAGAAGCTGCCTGGCAGGAAGCCAAAAAAGAGGCCTTTGAAACTTCTTCAAGACGCATGGGAGAAGCGCTGTTTCCGTGAAACCTGCGCTGAAAGGGAGATTTAATTAGCTGAGCAGGCGGAGGGACAAGCAGACGACCTGCCTAACACTGAGATGGCCCTGGGGGCACACATTAGAGCTGACCAGGATGGAGGAGCCCCAGCTGCAACAGCAGCAGCCGTTAAAGCCCCTTCAAGTGAGGGAGCGGGCCCCACAGGCATTGCATTCCAAAAACCCTCCCCTTGAAGAATGGAGGAGATCCCAAAGAGTCGGTGAAGGGGGTGGTGGTTCAGGTTTGGAATTACATGCAGCAATATGGGGAGGATTTCCCATTGAAGAATGCCAAAGTGAGAGCTGTTACTATGGCATTGGAGAGCAAAGCGGCTGCCTGGATGATCATTTTACATAATGATGATTCCCCCCCTGCTGAGGGATTACAATGTGTTTATGACATCCCTGAGGAAGCTATTTGATGACCCCCTTGCAAATTGGAAGGCAAGAACCAGGATGAAAATCCTAACCCAGGGAGGAGGCTGGTGGCTGAGTACACCCAGGAATTTCATGAGTTATCTGTGCATATGCGGGGATGGTTCAAATAGGCTTTGATGGAAAGCTACATGGACGGCCTGAACAACAATGTTTACCAGAGCTGTGTGAAGAGCTGCCTGCAATGCTGGTATGAGCTGGCAGTGGATGTGGAGATTGCCCTAGCCAGAAATCAATACCATGGAGGCAGCAGCAAAACCAAAAATCCCCCCCCCCCCGGCCTTGAAAGAGGCTCCAAGAGCAGGGAAAGGATGGTCTGCAACTAAGGACTGGTCAACTGCCTGTTTCCATTGTGAGAAAGAGGGGCATAGGGCTGCTGATTGCTACTCAAATATTGGCCCAAAACCAACCACAGCTGGAGAAAAGAAACCTAACCGCCAGCCAGGGAAATGCAGAGAAACTGCCCTGAAGGGTGTGGAAGTTGCTGATGTGAAGTGAAGTGAAACCAATTTCAATGATGACCACCTGGTAATTCCCCGATCGGGCCCCATGACCATCCCAGTAGAAATTAAACTACCCTGGACTGGTGCCCAGGGGAAGATGTGGTCCTTTTACATTTTGGCTGTACCCGATGTGTAATTAGCCCAGAGGTGGTGTAAAAAATGGATTTAAGACTGAGAACTTTGAAAGTACCCATTGCCTTTTGCTAGTTGAATGGGTCAGTGGCTGGGGGGGTGGTGCCCATTTTGTAAACTGAACCAGTAGAAATGTGGATGGGAGATCACCAAGAAACCTTGAATTTTGTTGTTGTGCCGGGGATGGATCGGCCCCTCATTCAAGATTACCTTGGCTGCGGAATGGAATCCAGATGTGAATCTGAGGAAGGGGTGGCTAAGTATCCGTTCAGCTAAACCGCCAGAGGGAAATATTTACCACCTAGTCAGAGCTGAAACAGTCCTAGCAGCCCTTACAGGCGAGAAACTTGGGGGGAAGGAAAAAATTCTGAAAGAATATTGGGACCTCAAAGAGAATTCAGCAAAAGGCCTTCCAACAAACTCCCCCCCCCATGCAACCGATTGCAGCTTAGAAATTCTCCCAGAGGAAAAGCTCCCTAAACCATGGATTTACTTGATGACCTCACATGAAATGGAGGACTTACACAATTTCATTGATAAAAACTTGAAGAGGGGGTTCATACAACTTGCTAGGCAGTGGGTGGCCGCGCCCATCATTTTCAGAGAGAAAAAAGATGGCTCTTATCATTTGTATGTGAACTACAAAAACCTGAAGATCATTTGCGTGGAAAACGTGTACCACTGCCCCTCGTGAAGGACATGTTAGCTCATTTGGGCAAGGGAAAAGGTTTCACAAAATTAGATTTAAGAGAAGCCTACTACAGAGTCAGAATAAAAGAGGGAGATGAGTGGAAACTTGCTTTTTTATTATTATTAAAGTTTTTTAATTTTTAATTTAAAACAAATACAACATCCTTCTTTACATGCTATAGAAAGTGTATCAGTTGGTTACAAATAGACTTTTGCGCATCTCTTCCACAGTCAAGAAACATAGTTCATGTTAACTCGAGCATTTTAACTCAAATATTCATACATGTCACCATCATCATATATCCATTTTCATTTGACTATAATTATTATTAAAAAAAATTAATGATAATAATATTTTTTGTTTCTTAAACAATACATGCCCACACCAGTGGGGAAAGAAAAAATCAAAGAAAAAGAAAAAAAAAAAAAACAAAACAGACAAAAAGAACAAAACAAAAAACGAAAGAAAAACCAAAAAAAAGAGGTAACACAGGTATATATATAAAAAAAAGTATATCAGCTGGTTACAACATGTTTTGGTGCATCTCTTCCATTAATTCATATTATAATTAATTCATATCATATTAATTCAAATATCTTAACTCATATGTTTACCATATTGACATCATTATACCTCCACTTTTAGTTGACTACAGTTATTTAAACATCCTTCATCCTTAACTATGCCAAAGGTTTAGTCCATAATCACATGCTAACATCTCATTTACTTGTTTGTAAAATCCTCTATTAACATCAAATCCTCATATCCTGTTTTAGCTGAACATCCATAATATTTAATACCAAAAATTCCATCTTCCATGCAATGTAGTTTATTATCATTCTCCCTTCTTTATGTAATTATATCGTATATCGTAACATTTTCCCCATATTAGTTAACATTTAACTGTATATATTTTATTTTATTTTTTAATAGTAACAATTATTGTGATTAATAACCTTTGTATATGGTCCAAAAATATTTCCAACCTTCCCTTCTCATATCCAATTATTATTTAGCATATTAACTCCACATTATATACATTACTATCAATATCAATTATTATTCAGCTATATCTATTACAAATAAGAGTAATTAGATTTAGCTAATTTCAAATTGTATTCTTCCATCTATCAGCCTATGTCTCTCCAATAACAAAACCTTCTTAATCCTATTGCCATTCGTAGAACAGATTTACCAAATGTTTTTATAAGCAAGTCCAAACAGGGATATCTTCACACCTTTTTACTCAGGATGCCTCTGATAACGTTGTCCCAGGCTTGTCAAACTTTTCAATTTGTCTTTAATTCTCAAGGGTGGAATTAAAAATTCTGCAAATGATGTTTCATAAAGTGTAGATTCTTTAATGCTTCTCATTCCTCCTGCGCTCTGTCTTTTAAAATAAATCTTCTGTATGGCTGCATCTCTTTCTCCCTCCGAAATAACCCAGACGCCCTGCGCGTCAGCAAGTTGAGAGGCTTCATTTCTCACATTCTTCATTTGTATTTCAGGAACATTCAAACATTCAACGTTCTCACTTTTTTCTTCATATTTTAATATCAAATGGTCCAATTTTTTTTCAAATCTTTCATATGAGTCAAACAACTTTTGAAATGCAGAGAAAAACATTTGAAACGAACTTTTTGGAGTATGTATCGACGCCATGTTATGACGCAGTCTAAAATATTTGCAAGTAAAAACACGCTGGGAGCTGTGCGATCTTATCTGATCTTAGACCAACACAGCCAAGCAATAAAAGTGTCAGATCGTAGAAAGCCAATTTATAGTAAGTTAGTTTACAGCCCACTTAAAGAGAGTCAGAGAGAATGTTGAAGTAGATCTTTGAAGATCTTTAAAACAATTAAGAAATAGGGTAACCACCGGCCATAAATCCATTAAAGAAAAACCAATTCGCCGCTAGATTCTTCTGTTCTTTGGTTTCAATTAGCTTAGATTTTAGTGCGGACCGTCTCTCTTTGAGTAATAAAATCAGCTTACCAGTTGAAATCACTTCTACCATTCTTAGGGGCGACCTGCAGTTTCGGTTAGCATACAGCTAATCCAGAAGGAGCTGGCAAAAGGGGTTGAATTCCAGGCCCCCCCAGAGACTTGCGAACGTCTCTGAGGTCACTGGATCTCCCCAAACCTTCACTGTCTCTTCGGGACAGCTAGGATCGAAAACGACCCATCCAATTCCTTCGGAATAGGGGAATTTCAGGAGTAGCCTGAAACTCCGTCTTCTCACTGCTAAGCCCCGCCTTCTTCGAGTGGAAACGTGCTTTTAACTGCCCTTTGGGATGTTTCCAGTTTAGAGTACTCCCTCAAGAGTGTCAAACTCATGTCGTCATGGCAGCATCACATGAAGTATTGGGACTTTTTTTCCCTTCACTAAACTGGGCATGGGCATGGCCAGTACATGATGCATCCAGCCTGTTTTGACAGCCCTGCTGTATACAATACCATTCTGACACTGTGTTCTTTTGGGTTCTTGTAGCAAATTAGGAGTCCTCCTTCAGGAGGGAGCAGGGAATGGATGATAAAATGAAATTCAATAGTAAAAAAAGTAAGGTTTTACATTTAGGCAACAAAAACAAAATGCACAGGTACAATATATGTGGTACCTTGCTCAATAGTAGTAACTGTGAGAGGGATCTTGGAGTCCTAATGGACAACCATTTAAATATGAGCCAGTAATGTGCAGCAGCAGCCAAAAAAGCCAACACGGTTCTAGGCTGCATAAACTGAGGGAAAGGATCAAGATCACGTGAAGTGTTAATACCACTTTATAATGCCTTGGTAAGGCCACACTTGGAATAGTGCATTCAGTTTTGGTTGCCACGATGTAGAAAAGATGTTGAGACTCTAGAAAGATAAGAGCAACAAAGATGATTGGGGGACTGTAGGCTAAAACATGAAGAACGGTTGCAGCAACTGGGTATGTCTAGTTTAATGAAAAGAAGGACTAGGGGTGACATAATAGCAGTGTTCCAATATCTCAGGGGTTGCCACAAAGAAGAGGGACTCTGAAGCACCTGAGGGTAGAATAAGAAGCAATGGGTAGAAACTAATCAAGGAAAGAAGCAACTTAGAACTGAGAAGAAATTTCCTGAGAGTTAGAACAATTAATCAGTGGAACAGCTTGGCTCCAGAAGTTGTGAATGCTCCAGCACTGGAAGTTTTTAAGAAGATGTTGGATAACCATTTATCTGAAGTGGTGTAGGGTTTCCTGCCTAAGCAGGAGGTTGGACTAGAAGACCTCCAAGGTCCCTTCCAACTCTGTTATTCTATTCTATTCTATTCTAGAACTAATGTAATTTTTAAAATTTCCTAGGACCTCTCAAAAACGTAGAATCCTCCCCACCCATTACCTGCTATTATATGATTTCATCTATATGAAGTCAAGGTCATTTGAGCCATACTACCACTTCAAGTAATTCCTTTCAGAATTGGTTCTGAAATAGCTGAAGGCAAACCAGCTTATTCTATCTCAGGATAGAATAAGAGTGTAGCATCTTCTCCACAAAGTGGCGGCTTCATACGGACTCCTGAAATGGTGGCTTCAAGATTCCAAGCCAATTTTAAAGCTGTAAATCCTGCCACACATCCAACTTAAAGAAAATGCATATTATGCATTTGTTCATCTCTCAATGCTACCCAGCATACATGCTGAGTTGTAAATCAACATGATCAATATCTTTATTGTTTTGCAACATAATGTTGTATTAATTCTTTTATTCATTTATTTAAAATATTTGTACGGTCTCCCAATAATTTATTGCTCAACCAATAAAATGGAGAAACTTTTTTAAAAATGTGTTTATGTATCATGGCATTCTTGATGCTAAACTTGGTTGTTTGACTGCAGACATTTTATCACCCAACTGGGTAACATGACTGCAAGTGAGTATGAGGTTTGCTGCCTGATTATATGCAGTAGCATATGTACTTTTCGGCGAGGCAAAACCTGCACGAACATGAGAATGTTAACTAAATCTCAAGCTATATTTTGCTGGCTGAACAGCTTGGCCGTCATGCTTCCTCTAATTTTAAAATCCAGAGACTGATTGTGTGCAAATTACTTGTATGCAATTTACTCACACTAATTTTCCAATAATTTGAAAGGCACCCACATGAGGGCAGATCGCTCTAGCACCCTCACAATGAGATAAAGGGTACCCTTTTTATGACCTATCAGCTTTCATTCTAAATAAGAATATATCTAAGGATTTCTGAGAATTAAAATTGCAATGTTTCTGGAAGGCACCAACCTATAGATGGCTGCTTTAGAGCCACAGAGTCCTCTCATAGCCCTTTTGCTGAAAACAAGAAAATATGATGCTATTTATCAGTGCAGCTAGTGCTGTAGCAATAAAAAGAAATTAGATCTGGGCATCCATGGGCATTACTTGAGTTATAGGAGAACTCCTGACCTTCACTCAAATGATTAGCATGCTAGGCCAACCAGATAGCCTCCCCATACACAAAGCCTAACTCTCATTTCAAAAGAGAAAACAGAAATGGTTATGCTTCCTCCATTTGAAAACAGACATGCGCACTTTTGTTTAATTTTTCTTTTCTTTTTCTTTCTTTTCTTTCTTTTTCTTTTCTTTCTTTTCTTTCTTTCTTTTTCTTTTCTTTCTTTTCTTCTTTCCTTCCTTTTTTCTTTTTTCTTCTTTCTTCTTTCTTACCTTCTTTCTCTCTTATTCTTCTTTCTTTCTCTCTCTTGCTCACAAACATACTCACTCTTTCTTTCTTTTTTCTTTATTTCTTTTTTCTTTTCTCTCTCCTTTCTTTCCTTCCTTCTCTTTTTTCTTTCCTTTCTTCTTTCTTTCTCTTCTTTCTTTCTCTCTTGCTCACACACACATACTCTTTCTTTTCTTTCTCTTTCTTTTCTTCTTTCTTTCCTTTCTCCTTCCTTCCTTCCTTCCTTCCTTCCTTCTCCTTTTTAAATTGAGTAGGACCAGTACACCTAATAAAAGTGTGCAAGAAATCCTCTAATCATCTCACTTTTCTGCTATTTGGAGAAATAATTGGCAAATGGGAAAATTAGGCTTCCCAAATCATAGACATAGGGAAACTTTTTTTTTTAATTTGTACATTTGTGGGGCCAGGGTGTTGACGCTTGCAGCAACCAAACCCATCCATATACATACATACATACATACATACATACATACATACATACATACATACACACACACACACACACACACACGTGTTTGTGTGTGTGTGTTTGTGTTATAAATTATATATGTTGGAAAGTGAAAATATGATTTATTCAGAACTTTTGCACTGAAGCAGAGAAGATTCTGCTAGCCTCATCTTCAACTTGTTTATTCAGAAATAAATCCCTAGGATTTACTTCCTAGTAAGTATAGCTAGGATTGCAGCTTTGGGCTAATATTTACCAGTCCCAGGATTATATTTAGCTGCTAAAAGCCAGAAGCTTAGCATGTTGTGTTTATTGTATGCAATCAAGAACAGAGAAGGAAGTTTCTTCCTTCTTTCTCTTTAACTGGCTATGGAAGATGAAGTCCAACACATCTAGAGAACATGAGATGGCAGAACACTGCTGTAGAGTCACAAAAACCCAATCAGTGGTTTATCCTTTTTGCTTAATGTCATAATGCAATCGGTACCAAATTATTAATCTGATTAACATCTGTTTATAGCAAAACCACTAAATTATTTAAAGCCCATTCCTTTTTTTAAAAAAAATCACCTTCCTAAACACACTCTATGCATATCCATAATTCCTTACATCCTTTGATGTCTGCAATTAGCAGCCAAGTATATTGCCTGCTTTAAAAAAAAAGTGATAGTGGCTTGGTGGCATATAAATTTTCGCCTTTTCAAATTAGCAACAAATAGTATTTGTATCTGTTACATGCACATGTTAACCTGGCTTTAAGGGGAAGGAAGGAAGGAAGGAAGGAAGGAAGGAAGGAAGGAAGGAAGGAAGGAAGGAAGGAAGGAAGGAAGGAAGGAAGGAAGGAAGGAAGGAAGCTTTCAGCCCCACTTCCTAATTAGTATTTTACTGAGAGCCATAAAGTCATAAAAGCCCCATTATGCTCACTTGGGATACATAGTTTATATGTTTAAATGTTTTATTTCACAGATGAACACCTGTTCCTTTTTGCTCAAATCAGGGGTGCGTTCCAGCCGGCTTTACTTCCAGTTCGCTTGTGCACATGCACACACACGTATGCTGGATGCATGCTTTGCGCACATGCAGAATTCAATAAAATTGTTCTGCAGATGTGCAGAAGTTGAAAACAAGATGGTGATGCCAATGGCGCTGACCAGAGAAACAATTCAGGAATGTAGCAGGCCTGGGTCGCTGCGGGTTCAAGTGGCCCATGCTGCCATACCACTACCGGTTCAGTCGAACCAGGCCGAACCGGTCAGAACCCACCTCTGGCTCAAATGTGCGTAATATTTACCCTTCTTTTGCTGAGGTTTCCTGAGATTGTCTAGACCAGGAAGCTTTCATGTTCAACAGGAAATTAAACATCTTTGTGCTTGTGGGTATGTTTAGACAAAGCAGGAATCTGAACTTGAAGTGCTGTCACAGAGAAAAGGGGTCAACCTCTTCTCCAAGCAACTAAGGGAAGGACAAGAAGCAATGGGTAGAAAATCACTAGAGACATCCAACCTACAACTAAGAATAAATTTCCTGGCAGTAGGAACAATTAATAAGTGGGATGGCTTGCCTCCAGATGCTGTGAGTGCTCCATCACTGGAGATTTTTAAGAAGAGATTGGACAGCCATTTATCCAGAAAGATCCATGGTCTCCTGCTTGTCCAAAGGGTTGAACTAGAAGACTTCGCTCCCTATTATTCTATGTTCTATCTCTTTCTTGTAGCACATATCACCTTAGTCTAGAGTACAACTCAGCCATTTCTGGTATGAATTAATCATATTCATACACTTTAAAATTTGCTTAATTTACTTCAATTGAAAAAATACACACAAAATGCAAACAATCCCATATTCCTTACAAACATTCCAAACATACCAATACAAACATTCAACCCCTCCCCAAAAGAATATAATCAATAACAGAAGAAAGGAAAATGAACAATGTGGGTATACCACCTGTCTGTCAAGGTCCCATTCACATGCATAGCATATAGGACACTTGTTAGAGAACTGGGATTGGCCATAGCCAATTAAACATATCCACCAATTGGCTGAATCCAGTGGTGGGATTCAATTTTTTTTACTAGAGGTAATGTGGGCGTGGCTTTGTGGGCATGGCAGGGAAAGGATACTGCAAAATCCCCATTCCCTCCCCACTCTCAAAATTTCTGCTTCCCATTCTTCAGAACCTGTCAAAACTGGCTGAATACCACCTCTGGCTGAATCCAACTTGCTGAAGTCAGGTCTTTGCCAACCAAAGGAAAGCTTTGTTTTGTTTGTTTTTTGAGTTATGGTCCCAAAACAAAGGAACTTTCACCCTCGGCACCCATGCTGGGATAAAAGGAAATGTTTAGGTCTCTGTATGAATATTAATGGAAAAAACAGCCACCAGCAGCTACAAAGCCACAAAGCATCACACTGACCAATGTCTTTGTAAGCAAACTGTTTTCATTCAATAAAGGACTTTATGGGAGAGATAAATAACTTGAAATATTACTAATGGTTTAAATGTAATTGTAGTGACAGGGTATATAGTGAGATATTGGTAAGATGTAAATGGACTGCCTGAATACTTCCAGAATAATATGATAAGTGATTAATAAGTTGCTGTGCTTGTGTTTTGGTTTGGTTTGTTTATGGTGCTGTAGGGACATTTCAACACTGCTGCATTGTTTTCTTGATCACATATGAATGAATAGCATTATCATATTATGGCAAAAGGTCTGTTTTAAATCTCTTTGTGCTGAATTTGCTTTAATATGCTTTAACTCTATGAAGAAATTGCTAGCATCAGGCATCTCTAAGCAAAAGCTATTCAACATGTTTTGGTTTGAATTAATATCTAAACACTTTAAATCATCACAGGATGATAAATGCTTATGGATGAAGACTTGGGGGAGGGAGGGGGAGATCTATGACATTTATAAAATTATTGTCATAAGACGAGGTAAATTCGTAGCTTGTTCTGAAATATACGGTGCCTTCATTAGAGAGAGTTGCTGAAAACACCTAAGACTCCTATTGCCAGCAATATTGTCCTCTTTGTAGATATGACAGTGAAATTTGATTTTTCTAACAGCATTTATATGTATGCTGTATTGTGATTTATCTTTCTTTCTTTGTAATTATCTCGTCATGAATTCATGCATAACCACGTGGCTTTAACAGATGAGGGCATGTGGAAATGGCAAACTGCAAATTCAGATATTGAAGATACAAAATAGAAAAAATATTTTATATTTTCTTCCAAGAAGTTTCCAGATCCAATCCTACCATAGTATGCCAGAAGGACTGGAAAAAGGTGATGGGAAGGGAAGGAGGAAAATTTGTATGAGTCTTGTTGGCCTATAATTAATCTATGGTTGAAAGTAAAACTGGAGAACTAGTCACTTTTACCCTGAAATTTATATACTTCAACCAAACATGTGAATTTGGAAGAAGGACTAGGAAAGGAAATGCCTGGAGAAGAAATTAAGAGATTTTCCATATCCTGCTGCTTTGGAAATTTTAAAGTTATAACCAAGGAGTCACCACAATTACCAATTGATATATTCATTTCATTTCATTTCATTTCATTTGTCTTGTATGCCGCCCACTCCTGGAGGACTCTGGGCAGCTCACAACAGACAAGGGAAAGGGGATAAATAGACAAGACAACACTTAAAAAAAAAAAGGCACAACATTCACAATTTCCGTGGGGCAGGATGTTTCACAAGCCCCCCGGCCTGCTGGAACAGCCAGGACTTGGTGGCTTTGCGGAAGGCCAGGAGGGTAGTAAGGGTCCGGATCTCCACTGGGAGGTCATTCCAGAGGGCTGGAGCTGCAACAGAGAAGGCTCTCCCCCGGGGAGTCGCCAGCCGACATTGGCTGGCAGATGGAATCCGGAGGAGACCTAACCTGTGAGATCTTATCGGTCTGAGGGAGGTAATCGGCAGGAGGCGGTCTCTCAGGTACCCAGGTCCAATGCCATGTAGGGCTTTATAGGTAGCGACCAGCACCTTGAAGCGGATTCAGAGAATAATGGGTAGCCAGTGCAGCTCGCGGAGGATAGGTGTGACGTGGGTGTACCTAGGTGCACCCACAATCGCTCGCGCGGCTGCATTCTGGACTAACTGAAGTCTTCGAACACTCTTCAAGGGCAGCCCCATGTAGAGCGTGTTACAATAATCCAGTCTTGAGGTTACAAGGGCGTGAGTGACTGTCTGAAGAGCCTCCTGATCCAGGTAGGGTGGCAATTGGTGCACCAGGCGAACCTGGGCAAAGGTCCCCCTGGTCACAGCTGACAGATGGTGTTCTAAAGTCAGCTGGGGATCCAGGAGGACTCCCAAATTGCGAACCCTCTCTGAGGGGCGTATAATTTCACCCCCCAGCCTGAGAGATGGAATAGTTGGACAATCTTTGGGAGGGAACATCAGAAGCCACTCGGTCTTGTCTGGATTCATTCATTCATCCATCCATTTCTATAGCTGCCCTGCTCAGCCAAATGACTCTGGGTGGCTTAGATATCTGTGTAGAATTTATCCAAGGTACACATTATGGAATAGCAAGATTTATCCAAAATTGCTTTGCATGATTTTTTAAAATATATATTAAAATAATTTTATTGAGGTTTTATAGTAATGATAATTAATATATATATATATTAGAAAAAAGAAAAAGAAAAATGCAGAAAACAGAAAAACAAAAGGAAAATAATAAAATAAAAAGGCAACAAAGACAATAATAAAATTGTTTCCCACCTTCATCACTTTGAACATAAGCTAATATAACAATTTTAAAAGTTTTTAAAAGTTTTTTTTTTACTTTTTAAAGTTACAAATAAAATACTGTTCTCCCCATAGCCTAATTTTCATCCATACGCAATCCAGAAAATGTTTTTTTCCCAATTCTGATTCAGCAAAAGGTATATTATTAGTTACCAGAAATATCAATCAAAGAGTTTATCCTTGAAGAAATAGTTGAACTTTATATTCTTTTCACAATTTTAACCTTTAAATTATTCCAATGGCATTGCAGGATTTGATCTTTCATCAATCTTTAGCTTTCAAGAGGCATCTTCAAAGTTTTCACAAGCATACTTTGTAAATTTCTTTGTAAATTATTCTATATACATATCCTTTTCTTGATTTGCCTTTTGTATTCCCATTTTGATCATTTAAATTTTCCATGCCTTCAAACTCTATAATGGCGATGTCAGGCAAATGTTTTTTGAAGTTTTTCTAAAAATTTATCTATTGAAATCTGTATCCTTTCTGAAATACTGAAAGAGTTTCATTTCAGTTATTCCTCATGAGTATATTATTTAATTATGTATTTGTTTTTCAAATCTTATAGTTAAAATAATCCATATTCCAATCTCTCTGGAATCCCACTATGTTTAAGGTTTTTTAAATCTTTTTTTGCTTTTTATCATTTGTATACTATTTTAAATTCATAAATCTCTTCTTAAAATTTGAAATGTCAAACTGAAAGAAGGTAAAACTCATCATGTGTCACCTTAAGCTTGCCATTTTGAAGGTATTTAATATCCATAAAATTGTTAAACTAAATATTGAATGTGATTAAAATGTGGTTGACTGGCTTAATCCTTATTAAAGGCTCTGCTGGTGTGAGAGCAAAGATGTTACCATCAACTCCTGGTGCTCAAATCCATGGGAGACCAGTTTCATTGTCTCCTAATGGGAAGCTGACTTCAGAACATGCATGGGTGATCTCTCATTCTTTCCTTCTTCCGAGAGTTTCAAAGGCCTAGTGTACTGGCCGTGATTTTTTTATTCACAGTGGTCATCTTTTCTGCTCATTTGCAAGGACCCCTCCAGTCAACCACTACTCAACATGATTTCTTATTTGAACTTAGCAGGGTCTTAACTGGGACTATTTTCATGCAAAGCATGCCATCTACTTCCAAGTTGAAGATCTTCTTTGAGAAAAAAAGTTAAGGAGTTGCTGTAGCTGCAAGGGTTTTGTGACTCTCCTGGGACCTTCATGGAAGAGTTAAAGAAGTGCCTAAACCACAACAGCAAATGTCTCTGTTATTCAAACTAACTCTAAAACATGGCACTTTGGAATTAGTACAAAGTTGCTCTCACGAAGTCTAAAATAGTCAGACTAATAAGAAGTGTTTGACTATTTATATATGCAGCAGTATGCTTCTCAAGTGCAAATTGAAGAGATATATTTAGCTTTCTTTTGGGAGTCATGAAATTGGGATCAGATACAAGCCAACTGACACGAGAATTCTCCTATTTCTTAAGCTAAATGAAAACAGAGAAGTAAGCAAACAATGATTAAGCATCCAAGTAGCCCTTTCTTTTTGGACAAGCAGCTTCATGCAGAGATCCTGAAGAATAGCCAGTCTTTCAGAACTAAGGGACTTTGCCCCCCCCCCCCCTTCAACACATCTCCATTTCCATTGTAGTTATGCTTGAATTCAGGATACTACACTATTTCCTTCTCCTACTAAGAAAGTGGACAGACCCTGCTTTTAACTGGATTGTTCAAACCAAGGCCCTGAAATCCACTAAGGCTGACATGAGCTAGACAATCATTTGAATTCCTGCCTATGAAACAATGTAGATATACATCTTTTCCTAGCCTACATTGAACTTGAAGGCTACCTTCCTCTGGTTAATAAGATAACTTTGTGTTTCCGGAGAAATCTTTATATCAGCATGGCTACACATGGTTTTTGTTTGTTTGGTTGTTTGTTTTTGCTAGATCTACAACTCAAACTCAAAACGGCATTTGCACAGAGTGGGTATGATTGTAGCAACATAGCTGAAGGATGAATGGGGCACACAGATATCACCAGTCTAGCAGTCATTATCACCAGTCTAGCAGTCAGCCTAATTTAATGCTGCTGTTTTGGGGCTCTGTGTTCTTAAAATATATATCCCCATCCAAATCTTGGGCCATTGAGAGATGTAGATGTAGAACTCATCATCTGCCATTTGGAGATTGCGGGGTTTTGAATGGGGAAAATCAGACTCAAACTCAGGCCAAACAAGATGAAGGAGCTATTGATTCAGAGGCCATCTGATTTTAGGATTGCATTATCATTGACTTGATGAAGATAAGTTTCACCAGGATTTGATGGTCTTCCTTTACTCTTAGCTCCTGATCAAAAATCTGGTGGAGACATGACTAGAAGGGCTTCTGTCCTGGTTCAGCTGGTATCGCCTTATTTGGAACAAGACTATTTGACAGGGACTGGAATTTAGGAACTACCTTTCTCCAGTAGTTTCTGTTATTCTACCCAAATTGCTAAGGGGGGAGCCTGCTAAAAAGCCTGATTACCAGTAAGAGGGAATTTGGAATGAGCATTGTCTCTAGCATCTTTCCTTCTTTGTAATAGCTTGTCCTCTGATGTAAAGATGGCTTTGCGGAAGCATATGGAAATGTGGCTTTTCTGGAGGGTCTTTGAAGATTATGTTAGGACTATCACAGTCAATAAGTTTAACTTGCTTTTTACATTAATTTAAGAAGAGATTTAATTGGATTATTTTAATATTAGCATGGCTTGTATTTTTTATAAGTACATTCTCTAAGCTGCCTTGAGACTGGTTTCAGATAGCAGATAAATCTCACAAATGAGTAAATAAACAAGGGGGTTGGCTTTGACCAAAAAGTAGCAGAATTTTTGCGGGGTTGTTGGATATAATATAGTCTTTCCTCTTTTGTCTGAGAAATTATGTAGGACCACAACAGTAAGAAGCTTTGTCAAAATAATGGGTGAGAGTCTAGATGTTATGGATACAGTCTGTCCTTTGTATCACTGGGTACAACATCACAGGCCACAAGTACAAAATAACATACTTTCATTTGACCTCTTGTCCTCCTGCAAATAGCCTCATGTGGAATTTTTAATGGAAATACTCCAGGACATGGGAGTATATGGGACAATCTAAACAACTAAAAGAATACCGGGGATGATGTTTTAACTGATTAGTTTTGTTGCCTCAAAAAAACTCCTATTAAATAAGCAAACTCTCCTTAGGTTTGCAGCTGCGTGCTGGAAAACCTACCTTTTGAATATCTCCCAATATCTTGCCCTTCTTTGGAAATGCATCTATATGAGTAACCTGGGAAAATCAGTCCTAGTTCCAGTACAATGCAGTGGTTAAGGCATTGGATTGGGAATGGGACAATAAAGCCCATGGCATGACATTTAATCAGCTGTTCTTTCAAAGGATTTACTCAGCCCTATTTTCACCCAGAAAATAGGTGGGTCAGTGGCTAAGACGCTGAGCTTGTTGATCAGAAAGTCAGCAGTTCAGCGGTTTGAATCCCTAGTGCCACGTAACTGAGCGAGTTCCTGTTACTTGTACCAGCTTCTGCCAACCTAGCAGTTTGATAGTACATAAAAAATGAAAGTAGAAAAATAGGGACCACTTTGATGGGAAGGTAACAGTGCTCCATGGGCCTTCAGTGTTTAGTCACATGGCCACATGAGCATGGAAATGTCTTTGGATAGCGCTGGCTCTTCGTTTTAGAAAAGGAGATGAGCCCTAGAGCCAGAAATGACTAGCACGTATGTGTAGGGAAACCTTTATCTATTTTCACCTATCTGTCCGCCATCCATAGAGACAACTCTTATTTTAAAGTATTCTCATCCTTGTGTCTGCAATCTTGCAGAAAAATTAGCTCCCAATTTTCAAAAACTCTAACATAAAGGACACTGAGATGGAGAAGGATCAGGGGCAGTGGTGGGATTCTATTTTTTTTACTACCAGTTCTGTGGGCATGGCATGGCTTGATGGGCATGGCTTGGTGGCCATGGTAGGGGAAGGACACTGTAAAATCTCCATTCCCTCCTGATCAGCTGGGACTCAGGAGGCAGAGAATAGATGTGGGTAGAGCCAGTCAGAGATGGTATTTACTGGTTCTCTGTAATATCAAAATTTCAGCTACCGGTTCACCAGAACTGGTCAAAACCTAATACCATTTCTGATTAAGGAAGCATACTAGGAGCGGTGCTCAAGGATTGCCTGGATGGAATGGATTCCTCCTCGTTGTGTTGCAGGAGCCACCTAAATTTCATTAATAATAATCGGGGGAGAGATATTTTCCTTGCAAATTATACAAATTTCTTGATATAATATTTGGATACAGCTGGAGGTACTAGCTGTCATTAAAGACTAGGATTGGGCTACACATAAAATATACAATAATTTGTTTGACAGCTGGGACTACAATTTTCTCCTGTACGGTGGTATGGCTAAAAGTGATTTGAATCATTTGAAATCCATTGCATCTTACAAAAAGCAAGTGTTACTGTATAATAATTCCTTTAGTTTGATTGGTGGGTCTTGTCATCGCAATGACATGACATGCAATCTTGGGGGTCCACGGTTGCTGTCGATATCTCTGTTCCTGGATGGTCCTTTTGGACCTAACTGTTCTGAAAGAACAGTGATAAAGAAGAGCATGTCCTGCTGATCTCAGGGGCATCGCAAAGCCCCTGATTGATCCAGGAGAAAGCTCTTCTTGCCAGCTACAAGAGAAGCAGCCAAAATGGCTGCAGAAGGTTGGGACAAGCCCCTGAAACAGAAGCAGTACAGGAGTGTGTCAAAATGGTGAGAAGAATTTTTATTATTAGAGAAGGGAAAACTCAAAAGACTTGGGATTTAAAATAAAATTGAAGACAGAATAAAATAAGCGGCAAATTAACCCTGGTTTAAAACTATCGTGTTATCTTTTCTACCTTAACTTTGTTTGTGTTCTATGGATGGACTTTTTACAAATACCTCTTACTTTTAAACTGGACTGGGCTCTTTTTTTTCCTTCTTCCTCTATACTTATTCCATTTAATAATAGAATGACAGAATAGGATAAAATAACTCTTTATTATTGGATATATTGAAGATGATATAATGAATCATTATAATATTAATGGTTATATATTTAGAACACCTTGTCTAAAATGGAGAAACAATAGTGATAATCAAACAAAGGAAGCATAATAACAATGTATACAAAGATATCTTGATTGACAATATGTGAACTTTGATAAAATTCAAGTGATGACTATGGAAAGGACGTAGAAAGACCTTGTAACCAATCGACACACTGTATGTAGTTGAAGAGGCTTTTATGTTATATGTGTTGTGTGTTTGTGTTTGTTTGAAAAATTTTTTTTTTAAAAAAATAATTCCTTTAGTTCAACCAGCTGCAGCACAAGTGTACATTCTCCAACTTACAAATAACTCTAAATCCTTACATTTAAATCCTTGCTATTATTCTTACAGATAAAAAGGACAGTATTTTTACATTATGAACAGAAAATTGGAATCCACCTTAATAATATCCATTGAGTTTTTTAAACAGATTAACAGAGTTGGAAGAGACTTTATAGTTCTAGTCCAACCTCCCAGCAAGCAGGTGGCCAGAGAGAGTGGAGGGAAAAGTAGTGTTGTTGGGATATCATACCTGAGCTATACAAATTCAAACTGAACGATAGCAAAGACAAGAAAAAAAAACCACCTTACCAATTTTTTCCTGCTGTCTAGTAGTTCTCAGGATCAGTAGACAGTAGATAGAATAGAGGGTACCAAATGATTTGAGAATGGAATTGTATGGGATGGTTAATATAATATGCTAATGAGCAAAAAATCCTGGGGTCAAATTAAAGCCTATAACCCAAATACATTTTCTCAGGAAAACTGAAACGATTTGCTCAGCCATAAAACATTCAGGGCAGGGAATGCTGATCAGCTGTGAGGTGAGCAGAACTTTGGGAAAGCAAAAGAAAGTCACTCCCTAAGAAGAAACGTCTTTTACATCCTGTCTGGCCATTAATATAGCATCTGCCTTTAGTCAGCTGTGCCCTCCTGCATGCTTTGCTGCACCTCAAAATATTAGTTAGTATGTGCTTCTTATAAAGTGATAATATAATTCTTAGAAATGTTAATAGGAAGTAGCCAGCACCACAGATACTCTTCATTTTTCTCTTATTTGAGCTGACTCAAACTACAATGTGCTGATCTATTGTTCTTTCCACACACATTTCAAGCCTGATTACATCACCCTTGATCGAAGAAAGAACTTGCCTTCTCTCAGATATTTTCTACTTAAGTCACAGGTTGAGGCCAATCAGATAATTACTTTGTTCCCATGGCAGCGTGTTTCTAGCCTCACTTGACAGGCATAGTAAGATTATTAAAAGACAAATCTTTCCAAGCACTAGTCTTACACAATGTTACACAATGGGAAGGGATAGTAGAGAACCTTCAGTCCAAAAAGGTAGACTATAGATTGGGAGGGGAACATCTCTGTGTATTAAAGATTTGCAAGAGCAAAAACCCATCTCAGATTTCATTATTGATTAACATTGTTAATTGGGCGAAGCTACTTATAAACTTGTAGGGTAAGGATTTTTTGTTTATCATACCAGTATTGACTGAGGTTATTAAGAAGTGTTTGGAAAACAATTTGTCTGAAATGGGTTTCCTGCTTGAGCAGGGAGTTGGACTAGATTTACAGGAGTGTCAAACTGGTGGCCTACAGGCTGGATACATCACATGCAGGCCATGCCCATCCCAGCTCCACAAAGGCAAAAAAATTCATGATACGTAACATTACATCAACATGACATGGTGAGTTTGATACCCATGGCCTAGAAGATCTCCAAGATCCCTTCCAACTCTGTTATTCTGTTATTTTACAACTGTGTCTTGTAGTGTTGGAACTAAGATCTTGCAAGTGTGGAGTCATCCCATCTCTGTTCTAATTATACTTCCCAAGTTTATAACATTATTTATTTATTATTTTATTTTATTTATTGAATTTATAGGCCGCCCAATCCCGAAGGACTCCGGGCGGCTTACAAAAAAGGGGAAGAAAAGAAAAGGAAAATAAAAAGAATGGTTTAAAATTCACAACACACATTCGTTCTAATCGGGGCTGGACCTTAACAATAAGGTCAACAGCCCCAGGCCTGCTGGAACAGCCAGGTTTTAACAGCTTTCCTGAAGGCCGTGAGAGTGGGCAAGGCCCGGACCTCTGGGGATAGCTGATTCCAGAGGGTCGGAGCAGCCACAGAGAAGCTCTCCTCCAACACTGACTGGCTGACGGCATCCGAAGGAGGCCCAATCTGTGGGATGTTATCGGCCGTTGGGAGGTATGTGGCAGTAGGCGGTCTTGCAGATACGCTGGCCCTAGGCCATGTAGGGCTTTAAAGGTAATAACCAACACCTTGAATTGCGTCCGGAGACCAATTGGTAGCCAGTGCAGTTCGCAGAGGACATGTGTAACACCCAATATCGCTCGCGCGGCTGCATTCTGGACTAGCTGTAGTCTCCGAACGCTTTTCAAGGGTAGCCCCATGTAGAGCGTATTGCAATAATCCAGCCTTGAGGTGACAAGGGCGTGAGTGACCATTTGGAGTGCCCCCTGGTCCAGGTAGAGCCGCAATTGGTGCACCAGGCGAACCTGGGCAAAGGCACCCCTGGTCACAGCTGACAGTTGGTGTTCCAGTGTCAGCTGAGAATCCAGGAGGACCCCCAAATTGCGGGCCCTCTCTGAGGGGCGTAGGTTTTCGCCCCCCAGAGCAGTTGGGCCTTGAACTACTTGGGTCAAGTCCATGGTTGTCATGGAGGCCATGAACTCCTGTGCCCCATCAGAGTATTCGCCAAGCGACGTTAGGTTAAAGTCCCCCAGCACCATTAGCCTGGGGAACTCCACTGCCAACCCGGCTACTGCCTCTAGCAGCACAGGCAGGGCTGTCGTGACGCAGCTGGGAGGTAGGTACGTCGGCCTTCTGCCGATTACCTCCCATAGACCTATTAGTTCCCAAGATTAGGCCTCCTCCATATTCCATCTGCCAGCCAATGTCGGCTGGTGACTACTTGGAGGAGGGCCTTCTCTGTGGCTGCTCCGGCCCTTTGGAACGAGCTCCCCGTGGAGATTCGGACCCTCGACACCCTTCGGGCCTTCCGGACGACCGTGAAGACCTGGCTGTCCCAGCAAGCCTGGGGTTGAGTTCCCCCCCCTACTTGAATTTGCTGTGTCTGTTGTGTTTTTAAATCCTCTGTATTGCCTGATTGTTTTTGTCTTACTTTTTGTAACTGTTTCCCTTCCCTTGGCCTTTGTTCAGCCACCCTGAGTCCCTTTGGGGAGTAGGGCGGCCTACAAATTGAATAAATTCCAATTCCAATTCCAAGAACAAGCCCACTTGAACCCCTAGGTCCAACTTCAAGAGGAGAGACTCACACCCCACAATCTCTGGCGCAGGGAGCCTACGACTTTCGGATGACAACTGCTACTCCCCCACCCCTTTTCTGGTGTCATGGTTGGTGGAGCACCTGGAACCCATCTGGGCACATTTCTGAGAGGGGGACTCCTCCCTCTTGGCCCAGCCAGGTTTCAGTTATACATGCCATGTCTGCCCCCCTTCCCCATCTAATATTAAGTCCCGGATGAGGGGAGCCTTGTTCACAACAGACCTGGCATTAAACAATGATCTACTAGCACTATTAGATTTGCCTGAGATCTATCTAGTCTAGCCTCATTCTTACAACAATGGCCAATTCAACTGCGCTTCCAGTTATTTCATATAAATGTTCTATAAAGCAACATAAGGGAGAACCTAAGCAACAGCAAATAGGAGTTTCCTCAGATTCAAGCATTTCCCTTGGTTGGGGTGTGTGTAAAAAGATAATGGGGTTTATCTAGATTCTTGGGGTTTACAACAGTGACGTGTGGCGAGGTTTATGGCTGATGAGGCAGCACTTTTTTTTAGACTTGTGGACTTCAACTCCCAGAATTTCACAGCCAGGCATGCTCAGTTCCGATTTAAAGCGACAGCATTTGTTTTTCTTCTTTGCTAAATAAGTTTCCTTCTTTCTTTTTCTTTTTCTTCTCCCTCCCCCTCGTTCCTCCCACTCTACCTCCCTCCCCCCCTCTCAAACACACACACACACACACACACACACACACACACACACAAAGTTGGATTGGAGGGAGTCAGGGAGACCATAGGAGGAGGCAGGAAGCCAGTCAAAGAGCCATACTGGAGCACACGCACCTTCCCCCAGTCCCCAAAGGATCCAGCCCAGCTTCACTGATTACAGGCTTGAAAAGACAACATGGCTCTGCCTGCAATCAAACTACACTTGGGGAGGAAGAGCACTTCCCTCCAGCCTTTGCCCAAAGCCCCGCACCAGGAGGATGAAGTTTGAATTCCTTCCCCTCCCTCCAACCCACACATACCTTTTCCAGCTGTTTCAGAGAGGATTTCAACTCTGCTCTTGCCTGCCATCATGAAAAGAAAAAAAAATGTAATAGGAAAAAGGCAAGAGCTGAGGTCAGGCTGAGCTAGTTGCTGCCAGAGTCACCATGGATGACTCTGCTTAACTGTTTAAAAAAGCCTCTAAAAAAGTGCCCTCTACAGGAGGAGGCAGGAGAACGACGTGCCTATCTACGACAGGAATTTTTTGGCTTTTAACCCTTGCTTAACTCTGCTCGAGTGACCATAAAACACCTAAAGTCAGACAGACTAGATGAGGCACATTGTTCTCCTGCTTCTTCCTGTAGAGGGCGCTTTTTAGAGGCTTTTTCAAACAGTTAAGCACTAAGCAGAGTCATCCACGGTGACTCTGGCAGCAACTAGCTCAGCCTGACCTCAGCTCTCACCTTTTTCCTTTTACATTTTTTTTCTTTTCATGATGACAGTGGTGAGGCTCTGCCTCCCCTGCCTCCCCTGACTGCACGTCCCTGGTTTACAATGTTCATGCAGCTTGCTTACCCTACTAAGTATCCGAAGAAAAAAAATGATGCTACATCCTGTTGCATAGAACAATGTTTCTCAACCCCAGCAAATATGTTGACTTCAACTCCCAGAATCATCCCAGCAAGCATACAAGATAATTTTCAGCATCCGTGTGCTCCTTGCTTATTAAAAAAACATTTCCAGCAGCAGGGAATGCTAATTCCAGATCGTTTTGTTCTGTAATATTCACTTTAAATTCTCAGTTCTGAAAAGTTGAGACTGAAGTATCTGTGTATGTGTTGTTCATTATCTGGGTTCTCACAACCATCTGGACTAGACTAAAATAAAAACTAAGTAGTTTGTGTATTATGTATTATCAAGACATGTTGGGTGAATCAGACCACTGTTTGCCAATATATTGTTTCTTTATTTGGGCATCATATGATATATGAAAACAGCATTTATGTTTGGTTAACCTGGACCCCGCTCCTTAGTATATATTGATATTTGTAGTTCTACTATTGGTTGGTAAACATTCTTCTAGCAAGATAGCAAACTGATCAGACAATAGCTAGTTGCAGTATAAACAGAAGGGACCCCTACTAAGGCTGGTTCAATACAAAAAGGTTAGGTTATCATTATTATAAACACATTCTCACTACAGATGTAATCTCAGCAGGACTGACAAAAAAAGAAAATGATTTTTTTTATGTAGGAGTGAGAGCCATTTATTACATCCCTACAAGTATTGCAGAGGAATTGGATTTTTTTTAAAAAACTGGTCTCCGTCAAGTTCAGGTTGAGCCCTGAAATAAATTTTGAGTCACCTCATACCATGAGATGGGTGGCACATAAATTTAATAAATGATAATAATTTTAATGCAAAAATCGGTTGTATACTTGGTTCTTATCTGATAGCCATAGACTATATTTAAAAGCCTATGTTTTTTGTCCAATATTAGACCACAGTTAGTACTTTAGGTTAAATCTATAATAAGGTTTACAGTTTTGACCAGGACAGGACCTCTGCAGGTACACTAGGTAGAAGTTGATTGTAATGGATGGCAGAATCATTTTTTTTCTTTTTCTTTTTTTTCTTTTTTCTTTTTGCTAATTGTGTCACTGTATACATCTAGGCTCTGGAGATCATAAAATAGTAATCTAATATTTATTTACCTGGGATGTACATAGATACAACTAGACCTATATAGGGTTGAAAAGTAAACATACAGATTAAACGTTATGCTCCTCCAACACCTACTATATATTATGTTTCAATTGCAAGTCTCTGCAGTAGAAGCAGCATCTTCCAGATTGCAAGGAGAAGTTTCCATGTACTGTCAGGAAACTGCATGAAATGTCTAGAATATATTGTTTTAATAGTCTTTCCTTCCTGCAGAGGTTTGTGATGCCATTTATCTCATCACAAAGATAATGGAACCCAGAGAAAACCCAAATCACGACACATCTAATTTGAGATGAACACCAGATCTAGAACTTTGCCAGCCATGTTAAGCCAGAGATGACCTGAGCAAGCCCATATTTTCTGAGTGGTTTTGAATTCCTGACAAGCTCCAATCCCAAGGAGACAAAGTTGAAATCATCCATAACTAGCGGTATGGATGAATCCACATTCATCCCTGAAATATCTACTCAACTAGGAAACTGAGCATCTTAGACCTAACTAAATCCCAAAACACTATGGAATTCCTAGACGTTTGCCATTCAGACAAATCAGCCAACAATAGACACCTAGGGCTAAACCATATTTACAGACCATCCAAGAGACAAAGAAACAAAAAGACCAGAACAAATCATCACTAGCAGCCTGTACCCAGACAAACAGGGATTAACACCAAGCAATTAGAATACAATAACCTAATCATGAAACTACTAAGGAAAAAAAATTACAACAACCAAAGGCAGGACAAGCCACTTTATATAAATAGGGAGCATACCCCATACTCACTTTCATGAATGATGCTACCTAGTTGAGTAATGAAACATCTGTAAACAGCCAACCAAGCAACCAACCAAGTTCAGAGCACCAAGGATTCCACAATTCAACCCCAAGCTATACATATTCTCTTCTATCATTATACCATTGTAATACCATTCATCTGTCTTTGGAGTCATACATCAGTGAAGCAGATTAACAGCTGGAGCCTGTTCCCAGTGTGCCCATGTGCAGAGTTGCCAGACAAAGGGAACAGTTAAGAAACAAGGGTCGACTTGGGAGTACGGCCACAGGTGGACAGTGAATGGCCCCTCCCATAGGGAATAACAAAGGAGCGAAAGGAGAGGGATGTTTTCAGAAGACAATTGGTTCATTCCTGCATTCTTGCCATTATTGCAGCATCTGAAAAATATCAGCCTGGCCACTCTCCAAGCCTGATAAAGGTTGGTAATTGTGAACTATCTTGAAAGACTGTGAATGGGGACTTTGCTGGAGAGTAATTCACTGTACATTAAATAAAATGGGTTTTGTTTCTGCTGGGGAAGTCTAGGTCAGAACAGGATTCCCGCATAGTCTTCATGTTAAAAGCTATGACAGAATTGTTGAGCTGTGCCCTAGGCATATCCTTTTGTGTGTATGAGACTCAACCTGAGAGAGAGTGCCAGTACTCTTTCTTATACATTGTCATGTCTCTATGAGAGAGATACGCCTTTGGAGAAAAAGGTTTTTGGCCACCATCTCATCTTTTGGAGCTTTGTAGCATAAAGACAGATGGAAAGCCCACTATGAAACCACTCTATAATTGGGATATATGTGGGTGTATCCAAGACCAGAAAAGCAAATGTGTATTGCACAATGACTTACTCTCTGCAACATGTCTTCATTTGTTCCTTTTTGTTTGCCTGAGTTCTATTCTTTCTAATCCAAAAGGATTCTAAGTGGCTTCTTTATCTTAATAAGATGATTCAACTAACAAAATAATAATAATCTTGGAAATACAAGTATTATAATCAAGCAAATTGCAAAGAAAAGGGTAGCAAATTTTGCCATTAGTTTAGTGCAAAAAAAATGAGCTGTTTTTTTCTTCTGTAGAATATGAAGCTCTCTTTATATATTCAGGTTACAGTCAAGAATTTTATTACCGGGTATATTGCCTGTGTTTGTTATAATTTGTTGTCCTCTGTTTTTCTTAAGGTGCTCAGAAGCTAGTAAGCTATAAATTATCATTTATTCTAATTACTACACAATCCCCTGAGGAAATTAAACTAGCAATATGTAGAGCCACATCACAGTGCCAGACCTAACTGGAAAAGCTGAAAAAGCTGAGGAAATTCAAGTAGATAAAAGTGTTTTGGGCTTCATATACTGGGCACTGTTTATGCCCCCCTAGAGAAGCCAAACTCATTCTTTGGGAATTATTGAGTCAAAAGCGGATTAAATTCAACTCCTCCAATTTGCTATGAAACCGTCCTTCTAGTAGGTCCCAAGAGATATGCCTCCTCTATTCAGTGCCCATCCTACATGACCTTTCTTCTGAGATCTGGATGGCCATGATCCTCCTGGCCTTCCTAAATGACAGAGGGCAACTAACCCAAAATCTATGGTTTTTTTGGAGTTGAGAGTTCATTATGTAGTTTCTTGGATACTGCACTATGATTTTTTTTCAAAAAGTGTTCTCTCTATACAGTTGTTATTACCATTCCATATCTGAAAATATGACCTATCTTGAAACAAGCCCCAGATAAACCCTACTCTAAAAATAAGCCCTAGTTAAGCTCCTCACCATCTGGTTGTAGAAGGCGGGGTGAGGTGCAGGTGTAAAAATCAAGCTAGGGTGGTGGTGGGGCAATTGAGATGCCCCCACATGCCCTGCACCCACTTACCTAGGACTGCCACAGCCAGTCCTCCCATGCCCTGACATCTGTTGCACTGCCCAACTTCTTGTAGCTGCTTGTGGACAGACACCACATAGCGCATCATACAGGTGCCGCCAAGTGAAGCAGAATGCCACAATGCTCATTGTACTGGTGCTACTGCTTGCGGCAGAAAACTGCAAGGCTCACCATGCCAGTGCCGCCACTCGCAGTAAGATGCCATGAGGCTCATCGTGCCAGTGTTACTGCTCATGTGTGCATTGGCACATCACACCATGCAGCCTCCTGCCGTGAGTGGTGCCATCAGTGTAACAACCCATGCTGTGAGCAGCAGCACCAGCATGATGAGCCAAGTGGCTGCAAGCAGTCATAGAAGTTGGACAGCAGTGCAATAGATGTCAAGGCAAGGGAGGCATTGTTGCTGTGGTCCTAAGGTGAGTGGGTAAGACATCCCCTGAAAATAAGACCCGGTGCTTATTTTGTGCTAAATAAATAAATAAATAAGACCAGGTCTTATTTTTGGGGAAACACGGTATTATTTCTGATCATAGGATTCAAATTATTATATTGTAGGTTTTGTGTGCAGGTTGGTCATTAGCTGTACAGATGGACATGTCAATTTTCTAGATGAATAAAATATGTCCTAAACAGAATCATTGATAATAAAATCTTTACATGCTGCATGTATTGCTTTCATATGCACCATGGATTCCAGTCATGCTCTGCATTATATGGACATGCCCAGGAACTACAAGTTCTAATTGCATGGAGCATCTTCACATGCAACTGTTAGGGATCTCAAGGAAATGAATTATTGAGGTGGCTTACAATCCTCTCTCTTGATTTTTTTTAAATAATAACATTGATAGTTTTTATTGCAGGGTGTTTTTAATGTTTATTTTATGGTCTCTTATTTATGCCACCCACATTTTGTGGGATGGACAGAAAACATAAATATATGGTTCTCCTCGGTCTTTTATGACCCAATTTCTCCCCCAGCACTAGCTCAACATTAATACATATGTTGAATAAAAACTACCACAAAGGACCAAAAAAAATACTTAATGAATATGTATTAAAATGAAAAAAAAATGAAATGGATCGCTAAACAAAGCAAATCCTTAATTATGAAAATGGATGTAATTACCAATATAGTTGATTGAATATTTCATGGTCTGTAGAAATGACATGCTTAAACCAGGTGTTTTTCTTTCTAACAATCAGAAAAGAAAGATAGCACTGCATTAGTTGCCCCCGACTTCGAAATGGTAGAGTTAAAGGCAAGTAAAAAGTATCTTCTATTTGTTGTCTTGAGATCTCCTTTGCTTGGGGGCATTGTCTACAAAGAAAACAACTTTTTCTCTGAGAATCAATATCATTCGGGCATGGCTGTATGTGACACAATTATGTTTGCAGCAGAAGAGACTGCTCAATGGAAAGGGCTGAAAGAAACAGAAATCCATTGAAGAATATGAGACTTGTAAAGAAAAAGGAAGACTGGAGACAGACCGGCAGAAAGGAAGAAGGTTGTTCCTCTTAACCTCAGATCATCATACACATAAACTGGGCAGATTTGGACTGAACTTAATGAGTAAGCTTGGAACAAAATGGATCTTTTTGGGATGGGGGGAGAAGCAATTGGAAGGCTGTTAGGCAGCATAAAAGAGGAAAAAACAACCTGTATTGTTATGGGAACGCTGAATCAGGATCTGTCTAAAGGGTTTGTTGTCTGTAAAAAGGCAGAAAGTGCTGCCACCTAACCCTTAAGTTGCCAGACAGTCGTGCTGAGAAAGTGACTTTGGTGTCCATGACAAAGACAATCCTGCCATGATTTCCCTCTTTCTGCCACTCTAAATAATTAATAAGCTAAGTAACCATTTGCTCCTTTTTCATGACTCATAAAACCAATTACTTCACAGAGCTGGTTCTTTCTGCTTACAACTGTGTAAGAAACACAGCATGATTCTGGTAGCTCCATTTCAAAGAGGATATCCCAGAGCTGCAATCAAAATGACAAGCAGATTGGGCCTTCTCCTTCATGAGCACAGACTGTTGTTTGCTTAGTACAGAAACCAATGATCTAGGAAGGAAGAACAGCACAACAGCAGTTATAAAATTATGCATAATGTGATGCAATATGGATTTTTTCCCCTTTCCTCTTATGTTTGTAAATAGTTAAGAACTGGGCTTTTATCACACAATTACTGAACAAATTATACAAAAAGCCCAACCTTTTTTTTGCATTCCCTTCCTTCACTTCTTGTCCACTCAGTTTTATTCTCCCATTTGTCTTTCCTTTATTCCTCATGTAGCTACCATTATTCCTTGATTTACAACTGCAACTGCAGTTGTAGCAATGCAGTCATTTTTACTACAGTACTTAAGCAAATCTGGTTACTCCTATTGGCCTTGCTCGATGGAAGACCCACTAAGAAGGTCACAAATAGCAAACATGTAACACCGGCATATTGCGACTACTTGTAAATACCTTAATTCTTTTCTCCTTGACTTTTTCCTATTACTTTGTGTTTATTTGTTAATTTACTTATTTATGGTTTAAGCCATATATACTTACCCCTTCAATACTGTAAAAAATGAATTGTGTAATAACATTACAGTACAAAATAGCATAATAATAATAACCTCCACCTTGCCGACTCTGAGGAATATCAATATTCAACAATGTAACAATCGCAAAGGGAAAATTGACCTCTCAAATCTGTCGCAGATTAACTGCTTTTCTAAATGGCAAACAGGCTGATGTTTATCTAACCTCAAATGGAGTGCTGTAATGTGAACCTTATAAGGACAGACATTGTCCTGCAACCTCAGATCCTCTGGCATTTGTTCTAAGACAAAACAAAAACAAATTGCTGTGATTTCCCTCCAATTCTCCTCCAATGAAGGTAAGCTGAAATCACCCAGGTTCAGGCCTGGGAACTCCAACAGCCATCTGGAATGCTTGGGAAGGAAGAAACACAGCCATGAAGCAGGGGAATAGTAGCAGTCCTAGCATAGACCTCAAATCCAACAAGATACACCCAGTAATCTGCTAAACGAGGTCTCTAGTAACCTGCAAACAGCAATAGCAATTGCACTTAGAATTATATATTGCTTTATAGTTCTTTACAGCCCTCTCTCAGTGGTTTACAGAGTCAGCATATTGCCCCCAACAATCTGCGCCCTCATTCTACCGACCTCGGAAGGATGGAAGGCTAAATGAATCTTGAGCCTGGTGAGATTCGATCTGCCAAATTACAGGCAGTTGGCAGCAAGCAGAAGTAGCTTGCAGCACTGCACTCTAACCACTGTGCCACCATGACTCATGCCTTCTTGCATAGCAATTCGCCTTTTTTCTGCCCCTGTAGATCTTGGTGACACATGCCTTCTTACCCATAACTGAACAAATCAGGAGAGTTTTGTTACGGACAGATGTAATATTGCAAAGCAACAGAAAGCCAGTTGCCTGCCTTTCATAATAAGGCCATTAAACCAAAGGTGGACCTGGTCTCAGCCAATCTCAGTTCCATAAAACTAACCCTCCTGGCATATCTCACTCTGTCCGTTGCTATCCTGATCTTCATTTTTTTTTTCTACTGTCATATTCCACCAATTATTCAATTTATACAAATCTAAAGCATAAACGTCAACAGGACCATCTCTACCATATCCCTAATTGACATTTTCAAAGCACTATAGAAGATTGGTGAAGCACAATTTACCTTTGCAGACTCCATGCTGATTTTCTTTCAGCAAGAAAATATGTCTAGCTATTTTTTTCTTTGACTATGCTTTCTATCAATTTGCCCACAACAAATGTTACCCTCACCAATTTATAATTTTCAGTATTTTCCTGAATCCTATTTTAAAAAATACAGTTGTTACATTTGGTACCTTTCTAGCCTTTGATATCAGCACAATTTGAAGGAGAAGTAAAATACTGTATTGAAAATGTCAACTTTCTTCCAACAATTTTAAAGCACATCCTATTTAGACTGTAGCATCAACGAGGGATGGGTGGGTAGAGGAGGCACAATGAGAGTCAAAAAAAAGTCAAGACAGCCAGCGCAACCATATGCCCAAAGCAGTGACGTGCAGTCAGGGGAGGCAGGGGAGGCATAGTCTCACGACTGTCAATCATGAAAAGGGAAAAAAAATGTAAATGGGAAAAGGCAAGTGCTGAGGTTAGGCTAGGTAGCTGCTGCCACACCGTGAATGACTGCCTGTTTTAAAAAGCCTCTAAAAAAGCACCCTCTACTATGAGGCAGGAGAACTGCATGCCTCATCTAGTCTGACTTTTTAGGCACTCGAGCAGTTAAGCGAGGGTTAAAAGCCTAAAAATCCCCAGGTAGTTGAGGCACGCAGGTCTCCTGCCTCATAGTAGCGGGCGCATTTTTAGAGGCTTCAACTCTGTCATTCTGTTTAAAGCTGCAGCATCGTGCTCACTCTTCCTCCTCTCTTTCTCCGCTTCTGATGCCCCCCACGCTCCCTCTTTTCCTTCAAATTTCCTTTTTTTCTTTAATAAATGCAATGCTCAGGCATTCTCTCCTCTCCCGCGACACCCCACTGACTAAAGCACTTTCTTTCGCCTGCCTGAGCTCGTGGCAGAGCTCAGGCAGGCTGCTGCGAGCTCAGGCAGGTGAAAGAAAGTGCTTTAGTCAGTGGGGTGTCAGGGGAGAGGACTGCCTCACCAGCCATAAACTTCACTGCACGTCACTGGCCCAAAGGCCTGTTGCTTTTTAACATGTCACAACATGAATAAAGAAAATAGGACTTTGATTTTGGAGTCACAGACCTTATCTTGACTGTTTTTAATCTCCCATTTCAGACATCCCTGGATTTAACCTAAAATTTAATTTCTTTGTCAAACATACCTAGTTTATATGGTGTAACTGAAGTTCCTCATTATTACAGCTTCTCCTTTTGTTTTTTCATCATCTCAAGATTATTCTTAGCAATTGATTAATTGCATTTTTCAAGATCTAATTTATATTCGTGACCAGATTTCCATATATATATTACTTCTGAAGAGCAAGCTAGTCTTCCATTGTTTTCTAGTATCTAACAGAGAAAAGAATATATGTAGCTCATGGTTGAACTTTGGAACCTTTGGTGCTTCCTGAGCTTGGTTGTTTTCTTGCAGATGTTTCATTACCTGACTAGATAACATCATCAGGGCACTCCATAGAGTATGTTCTGAAACATCTCCACCATTGTGAACCAGATGTGGCTCAGAACCTGTGAACCTTTCTCCAAAAATCAGTTAAAAATGTTTTGTTATGTTTTAAATATTATGCATTAGCCGTCTGATTCCATTTCTGTCCAAATGAAGCTTTTACACCTTGTGCAAATATGGATTTCTCCCTGAGATTTCCTGGTACCCAACAAATCTAAAGATCTTTACCTGGCACCATTATTGCATCCAACACCTTCCCGGCTTTCCTTTTCTACCTGGCACCACACATGAAGCAGAGAATTCCACCCTGGCAAGCCACATTGGTTCTCTCTCTCTCTCTCTCCCTCTCTCTCTCTCTCTCTCTCTCTCTCTCTCACACACACACACACACACACACACTCACTCACTCACTCTCTCAACACACTCTCTCTTTCTCTCTCTCCCTCTCTTAACTCTCTCTCTCTATCTCTCTCTTCTCTCTCTAGAAAATAGATAAGAGGCTATTTTCCAGCCAAAATGTTACAGTGAACAGTGAAGCGATTTTACTGACATTTAACTATCTGACATATAAAAAAAATATGACTTGTGTAAATGCTAGTGGAAAAATATATTTACTAATGAAATCATTTCAAGCAAATTGGGATTTCACCCCAGCTTTCTGGCAAAATTCCAGAACTGGTAATTATATTCCCGCTATTTGTATTTCCCTTTGGAATTTCTCTCACACAAGTTAGGGCTTGGTTTCTATTTTAAACAAGTTCATGCTTGTCAGGCTTCAAAAAAACAATTTCCAACAGAAATGTAGGGAAGCTCTGGGAATAAGTGATGCAGAAGATGAGCACGCTTGAGGAAAAAAAGGTGAAATACAGAAGCTAAGGAGTGCAAGTTAAGTTTCAGCATGTATGGGGAAAACAATTCTCACAATTTTTAAGGAACCACACTTGCTTCTGTGCCATACAAATTAAAACAAAGTATATAGTTCCTGTTTAATAGGTCATAATAGTTATTATAGCAAAGTGTAGGCCTCGGTCATCCTGATAACAATGTTCCTTGATTATAATTACATAAATTAATCGTCCCCTCTTTTTTTCACTTCAGCCTACCTGTAATGGTAGGTGAGAGTGATTTTGGGAGACAGGAGGAATAGTTGCAGAGTAGACAATGGTCAGATAAGTAGCAGCTGAGTCCACAGAAGGAATGTTGGTTTGACAAACATTTCAGAAGGAATCTTCCTAGTTTCCTATAAAATTTAGTGGAAGAAAAAACTTTCATCCTTATAAGATTCTGTTAATGTAACCTTTCAATAACATTAGAGCTAGTATTTCTGATTGGGCTTCTTGTCTGGAATACCTTGCAGTGTTATTGTCTAAATTAAAAAAAATCTGATGAACTTCAAAGTAAAGCTGCAGACATTAAGATGGAACTCAATACCTTAATGGAGAATATAAGTATAATAAGAATGCCCTGCTAGAGAGATGTGGGATGGCCAAATGGCAAATATAAAGCAGTGGTGTTGCAGTGGTTAGAATGCAGCACTGCAGGCTAATTCTGATGACTGCCGGCTGCTTGCAATTTGCCAGTTCGAATCTCACTAGGCTCAAGGTTGACTCAACCTTCCATCCTTCCAAGGTTGGTAAAATGAGGACATAGATTACTGGGTCAATATGCTGACTCTGTAAACCACTTAGAGACAGCTGTAAAACACTGTGAAGTGATATTAGTAGTATAGCCTTTATTGTCATTGTACAAAATAAATATAACAAAATAGATTATATGTGTAAGTGCTATTGCTACATAAATGAAATCTTTGTCACAGATTATTATTCACAAATAATTTTCAAGTCAATTGGTATAGAATTCCCTGTGATCTTGCCAATTTCCTCATACAGTGCTACAATTGTCTTAATTTGCATTAATTATTAATTATTTTAATAAACTGTTTTAATCTGTTAATAATTATTGATCACATTGCGAGCTACTGTACATATGATGGAACATTAGAGGGGGATATTACTAGGACTAGGCTATGGAAAATTGGAGTTGGAAAATTAGGATTCAGGTAGTCCTTAATTTATAACTATCTGTTTAATGATCATCCAAAGTTACAACAGCACTGAAAAAAGGGACGTACAGCCAGTACTCACAATTAGAAGCATCATAGCATCCCCATAATCGTGTGATCAAAATTCAGGTGCTTGGTAATTGACATGTGTTTATGACAGTTGCTGTGTCCTGCGGTCACATGATCATTATTCACAATCTTCTCTGCCAGCTTCTGACAAAGTCAGTAGAGCAGGGGTTTTAAACTCACGGTCTGGAGGCTGGATCCGGCCCATGGGATGCTTAGATCTGGCCCGTGAGGCCACCCTGAAAACAGCAAAGAACCTGCCTGTGGTGCCTCTTCCAGCAAAAATGGAGCTAGGGACAGCTGCAGGCAGTCCTCCCGAGCTCCATTTTTGCTGGCAAAGGGTTGCAGAGGGTCGCAGCTTGGGAGCCCGTTTTTGCTGGCAGAGTGTTTGGATCTCCAGAGGTGCCCCTGATAAAAGTGCCCACACTGATCCCCTAAGATGATTTGGGGGGGGAGGCACAACCCTGATGTGGCCCTCAATGAAATTGAGGAAGCCAGGTTGGCTTAACGACAGCACATTTCACTTAACTACATGGTTTTCTTAACAACAGTATCAAAAACGTTTGTAAATCAGGCACAAATTACTTAGCAACCGCTTTATTTAACAACACAAACTCTGGTCCCTATTGTGATCATAATTCAAGGACTACCTGTTGTCAGGAAAAAAAAAACATGTAAGCATAAATCAATACCAAACTAGAATTAGCAATAAGTAGCAAGCAAGGAGTCAGGATCAAAAGAACTAAATGTGATAATGGGCAATTAATCCAGTTCACAATCAAATGCAGTATTTCCCAGCGCCTATTGTATGCAAATCATGAAGCATATTTGCTTATTTTGTTGCATTTTTAAAAGAATACCAGATAAATATATGAAGGGAGAAAGCATTGCAAAATTGGTGGGAAAAGTAATGTATGATCATATATTAGATTTCAGCTGATTAGAGGTAATCTCAAATGGGAATAATTAGGATTAATTGCAAAACTGCCTGCAATGCATATATTATGAGAATATTGAGATTTTTGAGATTTTATTAATATTTATAGGCCGCCCTTTTCCCTGAGGGGATTCAGGGCGGCTTACATAAAATGGGGAGGGGAGGGTACAGACAATAGACACAAAATAGTACATAAAAGTAAAATAGTAAACAACATTCATTCATCATTCGGGTGGGGACAGATTATCTTTATCCCCAGGCCTGACGGGCTAGCCAGGTCTTAAGGGCTGTGCGGAAGGTCTGGACGGTGGTGAGGGTACGAATCTCCATGGGGAGATCGTTCCAAAGGGTCGGAGCCGCTACTGAAAAGGCTCTCCTCCGTGTGGTTGCCAGTCGGCACTGACTGGCAGATGGTACTCGGAGGAGGCCTAATCTATGCGATCTAATTGGTCGCAGGGAGGTAATTGGCAGGAGGCGGTCTCTCAAGTACGCAGATCCACTACCATGGAGGGCTTTATGAGTGACAAGTAGCACCTTGAAGCGCACCCGGAGATCAACAGGTAGCCAGCGCAGCTCGCGGAGGATAGGTGTTATGTGGGCGAACCGAGGTGCACCCACAATCACAATATGGGATAAAGTATTCTAAAAGTTTCCATAAAAATCATACCAATGCAGAAATAAATACAATACAATAGCAGAGTTGGAAGGGACCTTGTATCCAACATCTTCTTAAAGACTTCCAGTGTTGGGGCATTCACAACTTCTGGAGGCAAGCTGTTCCACTGATTAATTGTTCTAACTGTCAGAAAATTTCTCCTCAGTTCTAAGTTGCTTCTCTCCTTGAATAGTTTCCACCCATTGCTTCTTGTTCTACCCTCAGGTACCATGGAGAATAGTTTGACTCCCTCTTCTTTGTGGCAACCCTTGAGATATTGGAAGACTGCTATCATGTCTCCCCTAGTCCTTTTCATTAAACTAGACATACCCAGTTCCTGCATGTGTTTTAGTCTCCAGTCCTCCAATCATCTTTGTTGCTCTTCTCTGCACTCTTTCTAGAGTCTCTACATCTTTTTTAAATTGTGGTGACCAAAACTGAATGCATTAGTCCAAGTGTGGTCTTAACAAGGCACTATAAAGTGGTGTTAACACTTCACGTGATTTGATTCTATCCCTGTTTATGTAGCCTAGAACTGTGTTGGCTTTTTTGGCAGCTGCTGCACATTGCTGGCTCATATTTAAATGGTTGTCCACTAGGACTCCAAGATCCTCTCACAGTTATACTATTGAGCAAGGTACCACCTATACTATACCTGTGCATTTGTTTTTATTGCCTAAATGTAGAACCTTACTCTTTTCACCATTGAATTTCATTTTATTAGATAGTGCCCAATGTTCAAGTTTATCAAGATCCTTCTGTATCTTAAGTCTATCTTCTGGAGTATTGGGTATTCCAGTCAGCTTAGTGACATCTGCAAATTTGATGAGTTTCCCATTTATTCCCTCATCCAAATCATTGATGAAGATATTGAAGAGTACCTGGCCTAAAATAGAGCCTTGGGGTACTCAACTGCATACTTCCCTCCATGAGATGCAGTTCCATTGAGGACTACACATTGAGTGCAGTTGGTCAGCCAGTTACAAATCCATCTGGTGGTGATGCTGTCTAACCCACATTCTTCTACTTTATCCAATAGTAGGTTATGGTCTACCTTATCAAATGCCTTACTGATGTCCAAGTAAACTATATCGACGGCATTCCTCTGGTCCACTAATCTTGTCACTTTGTCAAAGAATGCAATAAGATTAATCTGGCATGATCTGTTTTTTGAAAATAAGAATGTACAGTACATCAGCATTTTTCAAACTAAGAATTCTGGGACTTGAAGTTCAGACATCTTAACATTCCCAAATTCAAAAAACACTGATCTATATCATTGTTGTTGAGTAGACACTGAGCTGCCAATCAGTGCTTCTTATCTCCTCAACTGTTGTCCAATCTTAAATTCTTATGGCGAAATTTCAAAACTTTTTTCTTTAAGTTCCAAAGATGCTTTTTCAAGAGGCAACTTCAGTTCTGAGCTGAAGAAGCTCCTTGGATAAGAAGGGAAACGTCTTCAAAGAAAAACAGAAAGTCCAGTTGCCTCTTGAAAAAGCACCTTTGGGATAACCATGACCTGGACGACTGAGAATCTGTATAGACGTTTTTTCTTTAAGGTTCTCCACTTTTACGGTGAGCTTGGAATAGATTACCTTTCAGACTGCAGACATACTTCAAAAAAAGAACACAGCCCTTTGTGAATGTAGCACACATTGCTATCTAGAGCCATCTTGGGCCCCAAACAGTGACATAGCTGCATCTTAATCTTTAACCCTAAATTTGCATGGTAGCATTTTGATTTGTCTGTGACTCTATAAGGGCTTTAGTTGCACTGGTTCTGATCCACAAGTTAAAGTGTTTTATAAAAACCGTTTTAGTAGTTTATGCATTTGTAATAACTCACAGGAGAAAGATTTGATCCATTACATTACATTAGAAATTATATCAATAACCTAGAGCTAGATTCATCATCATGCCTTTATTAATCCATATGAATCAGTCTAGTTTAAGTAAAAAAAATCTATTCTTTGTTAGCTGATATAAATGAACACATAACACAACAAATTGCATTGTTTACAATGGTTGCAAAGAAGATATGAAAGCATATGTTAAAAAATAGTGCTGTTAATATTAGAAGGGATTGATTTAACTGATATGGATTGTTGTAATTTTATATCCTTTTTTCTAAAAACTATGGTTGCAAATAAATGTGTATGTTACTATCAATGTGTGAAATTAGGTATTTTATAGAATGCCTAGGAAATTTATAGATGCCAGAAATGGGACGGCAAAGTATGAAATGCTGAATATTTCACACATTTCTTAGGCATGCAATGCAATGCCAAAAGGCAAACTGGCATAGTATAAAATACTCCTGTTAAAATGCCAATCTACCTTTCCTTGTTGCAAAAAATAGATTAGTACTGGCCTCAAGTCCTATGTTTTATTTTGCATTTTTTTTCCAATTTGAGATAAACCTTTTCAATAACCCTAGAGGTTATCCTAACCTTAACCCTAACCCTTTTCATGAATATTTTTTCATACTTTGTCGAAATAGTTCTTTTCATTCTGCCTAAGTATTACCATATTTTTCAGTCTATAAGACCCCCCCCCCGCAAAAAAAAGTGGATGGAAATGTCTATGTGTCTTATAGAACAAATGTTGTCAAAGCCTCAACCACCCCTCCCAGCTGTCCCCACCCTCCAGCCTCTTTCTCCCACCAATTTGCCTCCTGGCAGTAAACAGCCTGGTCAGCTTCTGCACAGCCTGATTTAGCACAAGCAGCTGATTGCCGGCTGGATCGGCCTCCTGGAATACCGACAATCAGCTGTTCAAGGCTGCGGGGATTGCCACCGCCCATCGCCACCATTGCTGCTGCCACCTATCACCACCTCTCCGTGCCCCATTTTCAGCCTCTGCATGCCCCATTTTCAGCCTCTGTGTGTTCCATTTTTTGCCTCCACGTGCTCTGTTTTCAGCCTCTGTGCTGTTTAATCTTTGCTGTAAGGAAGCAAATTGCTGGTAGACAGAGGCATTTTTTTTCTTGTTTTCCTCTCCAAAAGCTAGGTGCATCTTATGGTCCGGAGCATCTTATAGTGCGAAAAATATGGTATATACGATGCCTCGGGAAAGTATACAGCATATTAAAATAGCACAGCCATTTCATACTTTACCTAAAAATGTCATAAATTTTAAAGATTTCCTAGGCATTCCATACAATGCTAGCTTTTCAAACATTGCTGGTAATATATATACTACCGTAAATGTATTAAATGGCTTTAATTACAATCATAATATCATTAGATTAAGACCAATGGGTGTAAGGGCTTCGGATGACTTTATCTACATTCCAAAAGTTTACTTTTATTTTTCATTTGTAGAAAAGTAAGCAATCATATCTTGAATGATCCAGTAGCTAATTTTCTAATAGCTGATCACAGAGCACTTGGTTAATATGCAAATGAAACATCTTGCAGGGGAAGAGGGAGCTTCAGAGCCAAACATCATAGTAATTTGGATTAGCATGATCAGGGCTGGACTGGACAACTACCATATGGTTACAGTTTCCACTGCTGACATCTAGTGGCTGCCATCACAGTTATAATACATCAAGAGCAAGGCTATGTTAGGAGTGATAGCAGAAGGAAAGAGAAGAGCTGCTGCAGGTTGAAATTGGTCTCTTCCTCCCTTCTTGCCCTCCTTCCTGTCATCAATCTATATCTAGCATAGATATAGTATGTACAACAAAATTTCTACCTTTTTGCTGCCATCTTGTAGTTGTCCAGGCTTTTGACTTCAAGATATTGGTGGAGAGGTGTGAGTGCTGTAGGCATGCATGGTGGTTCTCTGAATGGGCACATGAGGAGATTTCCTCCCTTCTGAATCTAACAATTGAGCAAGAAGAAAGAAGGCATACTTTGGGTGAATGAGAAGACCCTTGTGGGCCTCGGGCCTGCTCTTGGGAGAAGTCTCTCTTCCCACCCTCAATTGGGGTAGCTGAGCCTCAGGGTCTGGGCTGTCTCACTATTGCAGTCTCAGTCAGCATCTGAGAGATCTGTCTTGGGGCCCAGAGAGATCAATTTTAGTCCTGTTATGCAGTAGCATAAAGCATAGAGAAAAGTCATGGAATAAATTTATCTGATTTGATAGCACACTATTATCATCAATACCATTATAAGACATATGGACATATTGTGCTCAGAAAAAAAAAACTTTCAAGAACCACTTCATTCCTTATGATTCTAAGAACATATCAGAATTTATATGATACTACAGGCATACGAGAAAGAGGGAAAACTCACAGCATTAGAGTGTAATCTTTTCTTTCTTTCCCTTTATTTATGATCTTCACATCAGTGTTGATGCCTGGTGACTACCTGGACAAGTCCAGGCAATTTTCTTGGCAACATTTTGGGAAGTGATTTGCCACTACTTATTTCCTATGGCTATACAAGGAAAGAGTTAGTCAGTTAGTTCTAGGTACTTGCATTATTTATGACTTTATAACTTGTAGCAATTATTTCAGCGGTTGGGTCTATCTAGCATTTCACCTTTTTTTAACAAAAAATCATCACTGTGCTAATTTTTCCATCCCCCAAAGCACACCATTTTGAAAGCTGCTCTCCTGCCTCCACAGGTAAACTTGGAAGAATCCTCTGGTGTTGTGCCTTTTAAAGAAATGCATTTGTTTTTAATGCAATTATTTCATCCATTCTGTTTTGCACATGAAAATGTATTTCATTCCACGAGACCTTATTTGAATGAGCATGATGGATGGGCTGCCCAGAAAACTCCACTTACACATACACAGAGAGAGAGAGACAGCTACACACACAGCATTCCTAACCCTTGATCTTAATTAACTCCTCTGTGTATGTTTCCATAGAAACAGCCATACAATGAGTACAAAAATGTACAAAAATTGATGAGATTTCCCCCCCACTCCCTTTACTTGTTGGTATCTGGAAGTGACATGTTCTCACCGCCTAATATCCTAAAAGATAGCTGGTACACCTTCTTATAATGTAGTCAAAAAGTAGGTGAGATTTATTTATAGGTAATCATCTTAGCAGACATAGATGAGATAAATTTAGAGGTATTAAATTAGACAACAGCCAGGTCTGGAGCAGATAAGGGGTAG